>NC_135232.1:1122823523-1123126553 GCF_051348905.1 Ranitomeya variabilis | reverse complement strand
AGGGACAGGTGAGGGGTGAGGTGAGTTTGATAGTTTCCTGTTTATTCTAATATCTCTTGCAGGTAAAAAAAAGGACACATTCCATTTACAGCAAATACATTTGATTCACATTGAATTTCCTGGCCGAATTTGAGCGCATGTGATAAATTTGAATTTTGGTAGAAATGTTCAACTCTAGCAGTAACATTATTTATACTGCTTAATGACCATACCATCTTTGGTCAAGAACAATATAGTGATGTGCTAAGGGCTCATACTCGCCTGTGAGAAACTCGGATGAGTCTCGCATGTTAATACCCGGCACTGCACCCGGCACTCAGATCGGAGCGTGCGGCCGCATAGTAATACATGCAGCTGCACGCTCCGCTCCTGAGTGCCGGGTACAGGGCCAGGTATTGACGTGCAAGACTCATCCGAGTTTCTCGCAGGTGAGTATGAGCCCTTAGTTTTGGCATATACTGTTATTAAAGCAATGTTTCATTTACATACATTTTTCTCCTAGCTAAAATGCATACACAAAGTTATTTTTATCATATTTCTTTATACCAAAATAGTACATTTAATTGTCACCTGATTAAAAATACAGCACCCAAATATTTATTGACATGCAATGCTCAATACCGCCAAACAGTGCTAATAGAATCCTGATATCACTGCCAAATGATTCTAATTTATTAACTTAATCATGTAGTCTTTAAATAATACTTCCCCGATTGTCTGATAAAGTAATATAGTGCCCTAATATTTAATTGGCATAAATAAAGATGTGCAGATTGGTTCTAAATAAAATTTGGATTCTTCTAAATCAAATAAATTATTAGATCAAACAGAGTATTATGTGGTCTGTGGTGCATTTTGTTGGTATATAAAGCATAAAAAGTGTTGCAACATTTTTCTGAATTCAGTGACTCACCCACTGAGTATTACGTGATTTGTGGTGCATAGTGGTGATAGTAAATTTAAAAAAATGCTTTGACTGCTGCAGGTGACCATTTATTTCTTTTTATTAAAAATAAACTTGGTTTGTAGAGATATAGCAATTTAAAAATGCTTAAGGAGTGTGGTAAGAGACAGGGAAGTGCAAGTATTGATGATAGTGCATGCAGATGCGCAGGAAGTGGGCTGGTGCCACTACAACTGTTGCTGGAGAACAAGAAATATGCCCATCCATGAAATATAGTTTCCTGTCCCACTTTGCAGGGAGGCACTGTACACCACTGCTAAAGCCAAACCAGTGTGAACAGTTGGCTAATTGGATAGCAGATAATGCTTCCAGCATGTTTGGCAGGACCACCCAGTCTTCCACATGGTCCAGTCTCACCAGCCAACAGTCTGAAGCACTTAATTCTCACTCTGTTCCTCCTTCTTTCTACCATGTTGAGTCCCAGGAGACTAGTAATTCCACACTAGGACATTCTGAGGAGCTCTTTACAACATCACTTTTTGGTTGGGGCCTCTCACCCTGAAAGTTCCAAGAGGGACCACGGGAGATGCAGTTTAGTGATGTAGGAAACTTATAGCAGCTACAGCCACAAAAAAATGGAGGGAACGGCAAATATTGTTAAGGAAGGAAGATGATGATGAGACACAGTTGCCATAAGTCAGGTTGTTGTTAAGTCACCAAGTCAAGAAGACCGGGGTGCAGCTGCAGAAGACAAGGTAGTAGATGATGAAGTCAAACAACGTGGGAATCTGGCATGCAGATCGAGACCAGCAGTGCTAAGGGGGAGGCTATACAGATGAGCGAACCTTTAAACATTCAGTGCGATTCGCCCAACGAATAGACATTCACTTAACATGCTCAATGAACATACCCAAACCCCATTAGATTCAATGGGAGGTGAAACTAAACGTATACACTAGGGTTGAGCAAAACAGATCAGTCATTTTCAGAAATCGCCGACTTTTGGCAAAGTCGGGTTTCGTGAAACCCGACCCGATCCCAGTGTGGGGTCAGCCACGCGGTCAGCGATCTTCGCACCAAAGTCGCGTTTCGTATGACGCTTTCAGCGCCTTTTCTCAGCCAATGAAGGGGGACGCAGAGTGTGGGAAGCGTGATGACATAGGTCTCAGTCCCCACCATCTTAGAGAAGGGCATGACAGTGATTGGCTTGCTTTCTGCGGGGTTACAGGGGCTATAAAGGGGCGTGCACGCCGACCGCCATCTTACTGCTGCCGAGCTGAGCATAGGGAGAGGTTGCTGCCACTTCATCAGAAGCAGGGATAGCGTTAGGCAGGGTACATTAACCCCCAAACCGCTTGTGCTGTAGCGATTTCCACTGTCCAACACCACCTTTTCTTTGCAGGGACAGTGGAGGCTAGATTTTTCTTCATCAGCTCTGTAGCTTATTGGGCTGCCCTAGAAGGCTCCCTGATAGCTACATTGGTGTTTGTACGCCGCTGTGCAAACCAACTGTTTTTTTAAAAGCACAAATCCTGTTGCTCCTTCCTTTCTGCACAGCTATCTTGTTTGTTTGTACACACTTTTTGTGTGCAGCAGTCCTTTTTATTGCTGCCTGCCATACTTTTCTGAGATTATTGTAGGGAGATAGCAATTGTAGTACAGTCCCTTTTATTTTTTTTTATATATCTTCCTGCCACTTTCAGCCCCTGAAACTGTGTAGTGTAAAACAGTGGGCCTGTATTTTTCTGCACTGTCCCACACCTGAAAAGGGAGATTAATATTGCCAATCAGTGCATCTGCACCAGTCCGGTCTGTGTTATCTCTGTGAGTCATTTTGTGCCACAGAAACTATACTGTAATATAGTGGGCCTGATTTATTCACTAGTCTCTCATAAAAAAATAAATAAATAAAGGGAGAATAATATTGCCAAATCTGTGCATCTGTGCCAGTCGTGTCTGTGGTATCTCTGTCAGTCATTTTGTGCCACAGAAACTATACTGTCATACATTGGGCCTGATTTAATCACTAGTCTCCCATATAAAAAAAAAATAAAAATAAAGGGAGAATAATATTGCCAAATCTGTGCATCTGTGCCAGTCGTGTCTGTGGTATCTCTGTCAGTCATTTTGTGCCAAAGAAACTATACTGTCATACATTGGGCCTGATTTATTCACTAGTCTCCCAAAATAAAAATAAAAAAAGGGAGAATAATATTGCCAAATCTGTGCATCTGTGCCAGTCCTGTCTGTGGTATCTCTGTCAGTCATTTTGTGCCACAGAAACTATATTGTCATACAGTGGGCCTGATTTATTCAGCACTCACCCAAACATAAAAAGGGAGATTTATATTCATCACAACAAGTTAACATACACCTTCTACCTTGTTTTTCAGTGCCATATAACGGTTGTTAGTTTGGTTACATTTTTCCAAGAATGAGGAAGGCTGGTGGAAGAGGTCGTGGCCGTGGGCGGTCATTGCCATCTGGTAATGCTGATGGTGGTGGTGGTGCTGGTGGAGCATCGGGTGGTAGAGGGAAAATCAAAATAGCACCTAAGTCTCGAGTTGTTGAGCCAGCGTCATCGTCCGGCGACACAAGGCCTCGAACGCTACCTTTTCTTGGAGTAGGAAAACCGCTGTTAAAGCCGGAGCAGCAGGAAAAAGTTTTGGCTTTCCTTGCTGACTCTGCCTCTAGCTCTTTCGCCTCTTCTTCAGATAATTCAAAATTTAAAAGTAGCCAGTCGGTGGTGGATGCTCCCGGTCAGGAACAAGTTGATTCCTTGTGTCCTTCCCCCAAAGCAACAGTGAAGGATGCGTCAGGCGACACAACAGTTTACTCCATGGAGCTCTTTACACATACCGTGCCTGGGTTAGAAAGGGCACTACAAGCCCACTACAAGATGATTCCGACATGGAGTGCACTGATGCACAGCCACAGCTAGATTGTCATGCTGTTCCATCGACTCACATCACTACATTGCCCTTGCCGTGTACTGAGCCAGAAACTGACCCAGATGAGACGATGGTGCCCATTCCCAAACGTTATAGCACCTTACACGGTGACACAGAGATAGCTGAACATGAGATTGAAGAGGAGGTGATAGATGACCCAGTTGTTGACCCAGATTGGCAGCCATTGGGGGAAGAGGGTGCTGCTGGCAGTAGCTCAGAAGCGGAGGAGGAGGATCGGCAGCAGCCATCTACATCACATTTGCTTTCATCTGGCAGGCCCGTCTCTGGCCAAAAAAGTTTGGCAAAACCAAAACCAGTTTTAGGACAGCGTGGCCATCCGGTGAAAGTAACACAGCGTGCAATGCCTGAAAAGGTATTCCATAGTAGGAAGAGTGTAGTGTGGCAATTTTTTACCCAAGATCCGAATGATGAGTGCAAAGTTATCTGTAAGAAATGCACAAAAACATTTAGCAGAGGGAAGAATCCCCACAATTTAAATACAACGTGCATGCTCAGACATGTAACCAGCATGCACTTGCAAGCCTGGAATAACTCCCAAACTTCCCTACCGTTGGTGCACCTGCTCAGAATCCAGGTAGTCAGCAACGCTACATCGCTTCCCCCACTGTAAGCCCACTGGTTAGAAAAACAACAGCAGCAAATGTGGAGGTGTCGTCGCTAGGGCAAAGCAGTCAGGGAATCAGAAGTTTATTGGTAGGAAACACAGCATGTAGGCCTACATTGAGAATACCATCACCGACCCTCTCTCAATCCGCCATGTCTACCACCACCACCACCGCAAGTCCCACCATATGCACCTCGCCAGTCCAGCTCACCCTCCAAGAGACTCTCATTAGGAAAAGAAAGTACTCACCCTCTCATCCGCGTACACAGGGTTTGAACGCCCACATTGCTAGACTTATATCGTTAGAGATGATGCCCTACCGCTTGGTTAAAAGCGAAGCTTTCAAAGCCTTGATGGCCTACGCAGTACCACGCTATGAGCTACCCAGTTGACACTTCTTTTAGAGAAAAGCCATCCCAGCCCTCCACCAGCATGTCAAAGACGGCATTCTCCATGCACTGAGGGAATCAGTCAGTAGAAAGGTGCACCTCACAACTGATGCATGGACCAGTAGGCATGGTCAGGGACGTTACGTGTCCATCAAGGCACACTGGGTTAATGTGGTGGATGCAGGATCCACAGGGGACAGCCACAGTGGGACAGTTCTGCCTAGCCCACGGTCTAGCAAACAGTTGGCTGTAGGCGTTCGCCACCCCTCCTCCTCCTCCTCTTCAAGCCGAAGCAAAAGCTCATCCACAGAGCGCAGTCGCATGACCACTCCATCCGCAGCTGCCAGTGTTGCACATGAGGTGTCCTATTATGGAACAACTAGTGGTAAGCGTCAGCAGGCTGTGTTGGAAATGAAGTGCTTGGGCGACAACAGACACACTGCGGAAGTACTGGCCGAGTTCTTGCAGCAAGAAACTCAGTCATGGCTGGACAGTGTACATCTTGAGGCAGGCAAGGTAGTCAGTGATAACGGGAGGAATTTTATGGCTGCCATAGCCCTTTCAGAACTGAAACACATACCTTGCCTGGCTCACACCTTGAACCTGGTGGTGCAGTGCTTCCTGAAAAGTTATCCGGGGTTACCAGCCCTGCTCCTCAAGGTGCGACGACTTTGCTCTCACATCCGCCGTTCGCCCGTACACTCCAGCCGTATGCAGAACCATCAGTGATCGTTGAAGCTTCCCCAGCACCGCCTAATAATCGATATTGCAACAAGGTGGAACTCTACACTGCACATGCTTCAGAGGCTGTGCAAACAGAGGCGTGCTGTCATGTATTTGTGGGAGGATACACATACACGGGCAGGCAGTCGGATGGCAGACATGGAGTTGTCTGCTGTGCAGTGGTCGAAGCTCCAAGACCTCTGTCAAGTCCTTCAGTGTTTTGAGGAATGCACACGGCTGGTCAGTGCGGACGACGCCATCATAAGCATGAGCATTCCACTAATGCGTCTGCTGATGCAAAGTTTGACTCACATTAAGCAGCAGGCATCTGCAGCGGAGGCGGAGGGAAGCCTTGATGACAGTCAGCCATTGTCTGCTCAGGGAAGTCTCGGGGACGAGGTTGCGGACGAAGAGGAGGAGGAGGAGGAGGAAGATGGGGATGATTATTTATGGGAGGAGGCAGCAGCTCAGGGGGGAATAGAAAGTGTTGGTGGTGTAAGGTCAGGTACAGGTTTTTTGCAGGAGACAAGTGATGTGGATTTGCCAGAAAGTACTCCTTAACCCAGCACAAGCATAGATTTCACACCTGGAACATTGGCCCACATGGCTGATTATGCCTTGTGTATCCTAAAAAGGGACCCCCACATTATCAAAATGATGACCGATGACGATTACTGGTTGGCCTGCCTCCTGGATCCATGCTATAAAGGGAAATTGCAAAATATCATGCCACATGAGAACCTTGAGCAAATATTTGCTACCAAACAAGCAACTCTTGTAGACCATTTGGTTCAGGCATTCCCAGCACACAGCGGCGGTGATGGTTCTCACACGAGCTGCAGGGGGCAACATGCAAGAGGTGTTAGAGGGGCACAAATCAGAAGTGGCATTGGACAGAGGGGTTTTATGACCAGGTTGTGGAGTGATTTTGCAATGACCGCAGACACAACAGGTACTGCAGCATCAATTCAAAGTGACAGGAGACAACATTTGTCCAGTATGGTTACTAACTATTTTTCCTCCCTTATCGATGTTCTCCCTCACACATCATTCCCCTTTGATTACTGGGTATCTAAAATAGATACCTGGCCTGAATTGGCAGAATATGCATTACAGGAGCTCGCTTGCCCAGCTGCTAGTGTGCTATCAGAAAGAGTATTCAGTGCTGCTGGTTCAATACTGACCGAAAAAAGGACTCGTCTGGCTACCCAAAATGTTGATGATCTAACCTTCATTAAAATGAACCAATCATGGATTTCTAATTATTTTGCTCCACCTTCCCCTGCTGACACCTAGCTTTCCTGTAAATAGGTCTTGCTTTTGGACTCGTCTAACTGACTGCTCCAATTTCTCCATTTGCAGCTGCTGTATGTCCACCATAGGCCTTTTTTACACCTCACTAAATGGGCTGACTCCCCCCACGGGGCTGTGGTCACCACTTTGCGCAAGCACCCGTGCGACTGCCGTTTGGCTGAACAGGTGGGTGTGCCCACTTTTGGGCGACGGCACTGGCACAGGGTCCCTCATAGTACAATGAAGTGTCTCTGGCGGTGGTGGTGCACACCCAATGTCAGACACACCGTCGTAACATGAGGGGCCCTAGGCCAGTACTGCCGCCCACGAGAGAGTGTTCCCCCCCAGCTCATAAAAGTGCTCTACCACTTGAAAAATTACCTCTCACTGCTCCACCACTGTTTAGTCTGTGCTGTTAAATCCTTCAATGGCACTGCCAATACCAATTTGTTGACATGATTGTTGATAGTAAAAATATTCAGGGCCCTGCCCTACATTTATACCAGTTAATACTTTGCGCCAACTACCACTGTCTGCAAGTCAGCAGAGGAGCCCACCCCTGTACCTAGGTATGACACCTGTTTACTTGTGATTTTGTTTTTTTGCCAGACATTCACCTCACTTTATTATTTAGGCCTACTAACTGTGTCAGACACTCCTTACAGTTGTCCTCCACTGAACAAAGCTAGGCCGCCTGCGTACTCCTGTAACCTATTTTTAACTGCATTTTGCCGATTTCTTTTTTGGGCCTACTAACTGTGTCTGCCCCTCCGTGCATTCGTCCTCCGCTGACCACACCAATGCTGCCTGTGTACCCCTGTAACCAATTTAAACCTGCATAGAGCCTACTTTTTTATTTTTGACCTAGTAAGTCTGTCTGCGGTCCCTCCTTGCAATCGTCCTCCGCTGAACACACCAATGATGCCTGTGTACCCCTGTAACCAATTTAAAACTGCATAGAGCCAACTTTTTATTTAACACATACTACCTTTGTCTGTCTGCGCCACTCAATCCCGCAGTCCTCCACTGAAAAAGCTGAGCTTCAATCTTCAGGCTTTCGGCCTGTATTTAGAATTTAAAACTGCATTTGGGCAACTAGTTTGGGTGGACCTAGTAATGGTGTCTGCTGCTCCAGGGTTTTCTCCTGTTTGGTTTTCCAGAGCTTCAATTTTCACTCTTTCGGCCTACATTTTAAATATTAAATTGCGTTTGGGCTACTAGTTTGGGGGGCCTAATAACGGTGTCTGCCGCTCCAAGGTGTTCTCCAGGTTTACTTGCCTGAGCTTCAATCTTCAGGCTCTCATTAAGTAGTTGGTAATATAACACTGCAGTTGGCCTACTAGTTTGGTTGGGGCCTACTAACGGTGTCTGCCACTCCAAGGTGTTCTCCAGGTTTACTTGCCTGAGCTTCAATCTTCAGGCTCTCATTAAGTAGTTGGTAATATAACACTGCAGTTGGCGCACTAGTTTGGCTGGGGCCTACTAACGGTGTCTGCCGCTCCAAGGTGTTCTCCAGGTATACTTGCCTGAGCTTCAATCTTCAGGCTCTCATTATGTAGTTGGTAATATAACACTGCAGTTGGCCTACTAGTTTGGCTGGGGCCTACTAACGGTGTCTGCCGCTCCAAGGTGTTCTCCAGGTTTACTTGCCGGAGCTTCAATCTTTAGGCTCTCATTAAGTAGTTGTTAAAATAACACTGCATTTGGCCTACTAGTTTAGTTGGGGCCTACTAACGGTGTCTGCCGCTCCAAGGTGTTCTCTAGGTTTACTTGCCTGATCTTCAATCTTCAGGCTCTAATTAAGTTATTGTTAAAATAACACTGCAGTTGGCCAACTAGAAGACACAAAAGAGCACAGTGAGGTCAAAAATACTCTGTTGTAAAAAACCCCCACAGTAATCAGCAAGTGCTAGTCAAAAGATGTAAAGAAAACAGGGTATTTAGTTGATACGTTTTTTTGCAAAAAAATGTATACTAAGCTGCTCCACCAAATCGTCAAGGTATACCCTTATAGAGCAGTCCTAACTAATGTATAGAATCCCTATCTGATGTATTTAAAACCTGATCATCTGTATAGTACCTGTATAAGCAGGGTTCAGAGAAGGACTATCCATGTGGACATGCAGGATGGAACAGCTTAAATGCAAATGATCCACAGAGGAGTGGTGGACTCCCCAGTCTTGTAGAAACAAGAGAACAATTATAGAACCAGAAACACATGGGCCATTTGCACATTGAACAAGTCTGTAGGAACCTGTTCACACCACCAGAAAACTTGAAGACACAAAAGAGCACAGTGAGGTCAAAAATACTCTGTTGTAAAAAAAAACACAGTAATCAGCAAGTGCTAGTCAAAAGATGTAAAGAAAACAGGGTATTTAGTTGATACGTTTTTTTGCAAAAAAATGTATACTAAGCTGCTCCACCAAATCGTCAAGGTATACCCTTATAGAGCAGTCCTAACTAATGTATAGAATCCCTATCTGATGTATTTAAAACCTGATCATCTGTATAGTACCTGTATAAGCAGGGTTCAGAGAAGGACTATCCATGTGGACATGCAGGATGGAACAGCTTAAATGCAAATGACCCACAGAGGAGTGGTGGACTCCCCAGTCTTGTAGAAACAAGAGAACAATTATAGAACCAGAAACACATGGGCCACTTGCACATTGAACAAGTCTGTAGGAACCTGTTCACACCACCAGAAAACTTGAAGACACAAAAGAGCACAGTGAGGTCAAAAATACTCTTTTGTAAAAAAAAAAAACACAGTAATCAGCAAGTGCTAGTCAAAAGATGTAAAGAAAACAGGGTATTTAGTTGATACGTTTTTTTGCAAAAAAATGTATACTAAGCTGCTCCACCAAATCGTCAAGGTATACCCTTATAGAGCAGTCCTAACTAATGTATAGAATCCCTATCTGATGTATTTAAAACCTGATCATCTGTATAGTACCTGTATAAGCAGGGTTCAGAGAAGGACTATCCATGTGGACATGCAGGATGGAACAGCTTAAATTCAAATGATCCACAGAGGAGTGGTGGACTCCCCAGTCTTGTAGAAACAAGAGAACAATTATAGAACCAGAAACACATGGGCCACTTGCACATTGAACAAGTCTGTAGGAACCTGTTCACACCACCAGAAAACTTGAAGACACAAAAGAGCACAGTGAGGTCAAAAATACTCTTTTGTAAAAAAAAAAAACACAGTAATCAGCAAGTGCTAGTCAAAAGATGTAAAGAAAACAGGGTATTTAGTTGATACGTTTTTTTGCAAAAAAATGTATACTAAGCTGCTCCACCAAATCGTCAAGGTATACCCTTATAGAGCAGTCCTAACTAATGTATAGAATCCCTATCTGATGTATTTAAAACCTGATCATCTGTATAGTACCTGTATAAGCAGGGTTCAGAGAAGGACTATCCATGTGGACATGCAGGATGGAACAGCTTAAATGCAAATGACCCACAGAGGAGTGGTGGACTCCCCAGTCTTGTAGAAACAAGAGAACAATTATAGAACCAGAAACACATGGGCCACTTCAGGCTCTAATTAAGTTGTTGTTAAAATAACACTGCAGTTGGCCAACTAGTTTGGTTGGGGCCTACTAACGGTGTCTGCCGCTCCAAGGTGTTCTCCTGGTTTACTTGCCTGAGCTTCAATCTTCAGGCTCTCATTAAGTAGTTGGTAATATAACACAGCAGTTGGCCTACTAGTTTAGTTGGGGCCTACTAACGGTGTATGCCACTCCAAGGTGTTCTCCAGGTTTACTTGCCTGAGCTTCAATCTTCATGCTCTCATTAAGTAGTTGGTAATACAACACTACAGTTGGCCTACTAGTTTGGTTGGGGCCTACTAACGGTGTCTGCCGCTCCAAGGTGTTCTCCAGGTTTACTTGCCTGAGCTTCAATCTTCAGGCTCTCATTAAGTAGTTGGTAATATAACACTGCATTTGGCCTACTAGTTTGGTTGGGGCCCAATAACGGTGTCTGCCGCTCCAAGGTGTTCTCCAGGTTTACTTGCCTGAGCTTCAATCTTCAGGCTCTCATTAAGTAGTTGGTAATATAACACTGCAGTTGGCCTACTAGTTTGGCTGGGGCCTACTAACGGTGTCTGGTTGGGGCCTACTAACGGTGTCTGCCACTCCAAGGTGTTCTCCAGGTTTACTTGCCTCAGCTTCAATCTTCAGGCTCTCATTAAGTTGTTGTTAAAATAACACTGCAGTTGGCCAACTAGTTTGGCTGGGGCCTACTAACGGTGTCTGCCGCTCCAAGGTGTTCTCCAGGTTTACTTGCCTGAGCTTCAATCTTCAGGCTCTCATTAAGTAGTTGGTAATATAACACTACAGTTGGCCTACTAGTTTGGTTGGGGCCTACTAATGGTGTCTGCCACTCCAACGTGTTCTCCAGGTTTACTTGCCTGAGCTTCAATCTTCAGGCTCTCATTAAGTAGTTGGTAATATAACACTGCAGTTGGCCTACTAGTTTGGTTGGGGCCTACTAACGGTATGCTGCTCCAAGGTGTTCTCCAGGTTTACTTGCCTGAGCTTTAATCTTCAGGCTCTCATTAAGTAGTTGGTAATATAACACTGCAGTTGGCCTACTAGTTTGGCTGGGGCCTACTAACGGTGTCTGCCGCTCCAAGGTGTCCTCCAGGTTTACTTGCCTGAGCTTCAATCTTCAGGCTCTCATTAAGTAGTTGGTAATATAACACTGCAGTTGGCCTACTAGTTTGCCTGGGGCCTACTAACGGTGTCTGCCGCTCCAAGGTGTTCTCCTGGTTTACTTGCCTGATCTTCAATCTTCCGGCTTTCGGCCTATATTTGAAATATGAAACTGGATTTGGGATACTAGTTGCATTGGGCCTACTAACGGTGTCTGACGCTCCCTGGTGTTGTCCTCCACTGAACAAAGCTGAGCTTCAATCTTCAGGCTCTCATTAAGTAGTTGGTAATACAACACTACAGTTGGCCTACTAGTTTGGTTGGGGCCTACTAACGGTGTCTGCCGCTCCAAGGTGTTCTCCAGGTTTACTTGCCTGAGCTTCAATCTTCAGGCTCTCATTAAGTTGTTGTTAAAATAACACTGCAGTTGGCCAACTAGTTTGGTTGGGGCCTACTAACGGTGTCTGCCGCTCCAAGGTGTACTCCAGGTTTACTTGCCTGAGCTTCAATCTTCAGGCTCTAATTAAGTTGTTGTTAAAATAACATTGCAGTTGGCCTACTAGTTTGGTTGGGGCCCACCAACGGTGTCTGCCGCTCCAAGGTGTTCTCCTGGTTTTTTTTCCTGAGCTTCAATCTTCAGGGTTTCGGCCTATATTTGAAATATGAAACTGGATTTGGGATACTAGTTGGATTGGGCCTACTAACGGTGTCTGCTGCTCCCTGGTGCTGTCCTCCACTGAACAAAGCTGAGTTTCAATCTTCAGGCTCTCATTAAGTAGTTGGTAAGATAACACTGCATTTGGCCTACTACTTTGGTTGGGCCTAGTAACGGTGTCTGCCACACCTTGGTGTTGTCCTGTGTTATTTTCCAGAGCTTCAATCTTCAGGCTTTCGGCCTATATTTGTAATATTAAACTGCATTGGGCCTACTAGTGTGGTTGGGCCCTTAAAACGGTGTCTGCCGCTCCTGGGTTTTCTACTCCACTGAACAAAGCAATGCCGCCTGGTTAGTCCTGTTACCAATTTTGAACTGCATTTAGCCCACTTTATTATTTGGGCCTATATCTGTGTTTCCTGCTCATCCTGCCCATTGCCCAGCCAGTGCTAGATGAGTCTTGTGGTACATTGACCCAGACCACTACATTCCCCTTGCACGCTACACAGCCACAATCTGACCCTGCTGAAAGTCAGGTTCCCCTTCCCGCATACTATGCCACCTTACACAAGGACAATGAGGAAGGTGCAGATGAAAGTGCAGGTTCCTTCGTCAGGTGGGGGGGACATACTCGTTGGCGACGTCACTGGCACAGGGCCCCTCAGAGTACGCACAAGTGTCGCTGCCGGTGGGAGGCACCCCCGCCGTGCAAACACACTGCCGTACTTTGAGGGGCCCTGTGCCAGTGCGAATGCGAATGAGTGGGCCCCCCCTGTTTGCTTAGGATCACAGCACTTGCAAAGTTAAAATACTAACCTCTCACTAGTGTTGAGCGATACCGTCCGATACTTGAAAGTATCGGTATCGGAAAGTATCGGCCGATACCGGCAAAGTATCGGATCTAATCCGATACCGATACCCGATACCAATACAAGTCAATGGGACACCAAGTATCGGACGGTATCCTGTATGGTTCCCAGGGTCTGAAGGAGAGGAAACTCTCCTTCAGGCCCTGGGATCCATATCAATGTGTAAAAGAAAGAATTAAAATACAAAATAGGGATATACTCACCTCTCCGACGCAGCCTGGACTTTACCGCCGTAACCGGGAGCCGTTGTACCTAAGAATGCGCGCTTGAAGGGCCTTAGATGACGTCACGGCGCTCTGATTGGTCCGTAGCGGTCGCGTGACCGCTACGCGACCAATCACAAACCTAAGGTCTTTCAAGCGCTTGAAATACCTTAGAAGACGTCCGCTGTTGTGAACTCCGTTTTCAGGCTCCCTCTTGTGGTCACAGATGGTATTGTGTGACTTTGGTTTTTTGGCTCCCCCTGGTGGTTTGGTTTATTATCCTGCGGGTCTGCTGGATCAGCTGCCTCGTTATTCACCAGGGAGGCTCCTATTTAGCTCTGCTTCACTTCCACTTGTTGCCGGCTGTCAATGTATTCAGTGCTATTCTGATTACTCCTGATTATCTCGTTTTCTGCTTCTTCAGGATAAGCTAAGTTCTGTTTGAATATTTTTTGCTCATCTGCCTGCAATATGATTTCTGTGTATGATGAGTCTAGTCCAGCTTGCTAACATGTGATTTATTTTTGCTGGTAAGCTCTGGGGTACGGAGTTGCTTTCCCCGCACCGTTAGTTGGTGCGGGGGCTCGAGCAATCTCTGCGTGGATATTTTGAATAGGGTTTTTTATTGACCGCACAGTTTCCTTCCTATTTTCTGCTATCTAGTATTAGCGGGCCTCATTTGCTAAATCTGATTTCATCTCTGCGTTTGTGCTTTCCCCTTAACTCACCATTAATATTTGTGGGGGGCTATTCTATATCTTTGGGGTCTTCCACTGAGGCAAGTGAGGACTTACTTTCCCTCCAGGAATAGTCAGTTTCTCAGGCCGTGACGAGACATCTAGGATTTTTTAGGTAACGTTCCACGGCTGCCTATAGTTGTTTGCGGATAGGATCAGGTTGCGGTCAATCTAGTTACCACTTCCCCAGAGCTAGTAGTCTGTTCAGTTACTTAGCTAGTCCGACCTGCGATCCTTGCCACTAGGATCATAACAGTACAGCCGGCAACAAGTGGAAGTGAAGCAGAGCTAAATAGGAGCCTCCGTGGTGAATAACGAGGCAGCTGATCCAGCAGACCCGCAGGATAATAAACCAAACCACCAGGGGGAGCCAAAAAACCAAAGTCACACAATACCATCTGTGACCACAAGAGGGAGCCTGAAAACGGAGTTCACAACAGTACCCCCCCCTTGAGGAGGGGTCACCGAACCCTCATCAAAACCCCCAGGGCGATCAGGGTGAGCCACATGGAAGGCACGAACCAAATCGGCCGCATGAACATCAGAGGCGACAACCCAGGAATTCTCCTCCTGACCATAGCCTTTCCACTTAACCAAATACTGAAGCCTCCGTCTAGAAATACGAGAATCCAAGATCTTCTCCACCACGTATTCCAATTCTCCCTCAACCAGCACAGGGGCAGGAGGCTCAACTGAAGGAACCACAGGCACCACATACCTCCGCAACAACGACCCATGGAACACATTATGAATAGCAAACGATGCCAGGAGGTCCAAACGAAATGACACAGGGTTAAGGACTTCCAAAATCTTATAAGGACCGATAAACCGAGGCTTAAACTTAGGAGAGGAGACCTTCATAGGAACAAAGCGAGAAGACAACCACACCAAATCCCCAACGCGAAGTCGGGGACCCACACAGCGACGGCGGTTGGCAAAGCGCTGAGCCTTCTCTTGTGACAGCTTCAATGACAGCTGTATGATGAGTCTAGTCCAGCTTGCTAACATGTGATTTCTTTTTGCTGGTAAGCTCTGGGGTATGGAGTTGCTTTCCCCGCACCGTTAGTTGGTGCGGGGGCTCGAGCAATCTCTGTGTGGATATTTTGAATAGGGTTTTTTATTGACCGCACAGTTTCCTTCCTATTTTCTGCTATCTAGTATTAGCGGGCCTCATTTGCTAAATCTGATTTCATCTCTGCGTTTGTGCTTTCCCCTTAACTCACCGTTAATATTTGTGGGGGGCTATTCTATATCTTTGGGGTCTTCCACTGAGGCAAGTGAGGACTTACTTTCCCTCCAGGAATAGTCAGTTTCTCAGGCCGTGACGAGACGTCTAGGATTTTTTAGGTAACGTTCCACGGCTGCCTATAGTTGGTTGCGGATAGGATCAGGTTGCGGTCAATCTAGTTACCACTTCCCCAGAGCTAGTAGTCTGTTCAGTTACTTAGCTAGTCCGACCTGCGATCCTTGCCACTGGGATCATAACAGTCCGCAGCTTCTGATTGGTCGCGTAGCGGTCGCGTGACTGCTACGCGACCAATCACAAATCAGTGACGTCACCTAAGGTCTTTCAAGCGCTTGAAAGACCTTAGGTGACGTCACTGCTTTGTGATTGGTCGGAGAGGTGAGTATATCCCTATGTTTTATTTTAGTTCTTTCTTTTACATATTGATATTAATCCCGATACCGATTCCCGATACCACAAAAGTATCGGATCTCGGTATCGGAATTCCGATACCCGCAAGTATCGGCCGATACCCGATACTTGCGGTATCGGAATGCTCAACACTACCTCTCACTGCTCCACCGCCGTGACGTAGTCCACGTTTCCTGGGCCCACTAAAAAATTGAACCAGCCCTACCCCCCACAACTTTAGCCAAATGACCCCCAATTTCCAATGCCTAACTATTATTATAAAGTAAATTAAGATTGACAAGCTTCAGTAACAAGAATGGATGTTTTTACCATTACAATGGGCACTGTAGGTGTTTTCCTGGCCTCCACTCACAGCCGACTATGCTTCCCCATTGACTTGCATTGGGTTTCGTGTTTCGGTCGATCCCTGACTTTTGGCGATAATCGGACGATTACACTTGACTCGACTTTTGACAAAGTCGGGTTTCGATCCCAAAAAAGTGAAAGTCGCTCAACCCTAGTATACACAACACGTTAAGTGGTGACAAAAAGCTTCCCAAACAGCTAAAATTAGGGGTAGACACCATGAAAGCTGGCATGAATTGACCCACAGTAAAAAATTCCAAATAGTACAGCAGCAGTCAGCCATGGGCCTTACTGTTGTGAATTCTGCTCTTGGGTTCCCTCCGGTGGTTGTTGGTAGTAATGCAGTTGTCCCTGGGTTGCAATCCTGGGCTGGTGTCCCTGCTGATTGCAGCTCTGACTGGGATATTTAGGTGTGCAGGATTCTTTAGCCCTTGCCAGTTGTCCATTGTTCTTGGAGGTTTTGCATCTCTGTCTGTTTCCTCCTGCCCTGCTGCCAAATCAGCAAAGATAAGTGTCTGGTTTTGTTTCTACAGCACACATGCTGTGTGCTTTACAATTCAGTACTATTCAATGTTTTTTCTTGTCCAGCTTAGACTGTGTTTGGATATTTCAGTCAAGTTGGATTCTCAGGAGATGCAGATATACATTCCATGTCTTTAGTTAGATGGTGGAATTTTTGTATTATCTGCTGTGGATATTTTTAGGGTTTTAATACTGACCGCTTAGTATTCTGTCCTATCCTTTCCTATTTAGCTAGCGTGGCCTCTTTTGCTTAATCCTGATTTCTGCCTGCATGTGTCTTTCCTCTAATACTCACAGTCAATATTTGTGGGGGGCTGCCTATCCTTTGGGGTTCTGCTCTGAGGCAAGATAGAATTCCCATTTCCATCTATAGGGGTATTTAGTCCTCCGGCTGTGTCAAGGTATCTAGGATGTGTTAGGTACACCCCACGGCTACTTCTATTTGCGGTGACAGTTTAGGGTTTGCGGTCAGTACAGGTTCCACCTACTCCTGAGAAAGTCTCATGCGGCTCCAAGGTCACCGGATCATAACACCTTACATGAGGTATCGGGGTCTGGCTCAGAATTTACAGCTTGGAATTGAAGTTTCAATGAGGACCTGCTGGTTAAGGGAGTGCTGTAAACCCTCGTAGCTGGGAGACTTGGTAGCTCATGTTATACTATAGCTGCATTTTTTTAGATTGCTTGCCACATTCTGGTGTCACAAACAATTTTACAGAGTACTATTGGTAGAAAATCTAAGAACAGTAACACAGGTACGTTGACTGATCAATTGTCCAACAGTAGTAGAACCTTTTATAATGGCACAGAAGCAGTCAGCCATGGCCCATGCATGAGGAATCAGGCTCTGGCCCATCATTTAAAGCTTGGAATTGAAGTTTTAATAAGGACCTGGTGGTTAAGGGAGCAGTGTAAGCCTTCTTAGATAGGAGACCAGATACCTCATGCAACACCTCCAAGTTTTTTATTTTTTTTATCCCAGCCACACTCAGATTGCAAAAACATCAGTTTCCTACAGTACTCTTGGTAGAAAAATGTAAGGAAAGTAACACAGGTAGTTGACTGAAAGTGAGTGCAGGCCTGCCTGTCTGGGAGCCCTACTTACACAGGCAACCCACCAGATGGAGACCCAACTTGGAGTCTCCACATTTCAAAAAAATAACTGTCACACACCACTAAAGTGGCATCAGTTTCCACAGAGTAGAAACAGTATAATAGGCCTCTGAAACACCTTCCACCACAGGCAGCCTACCGGATGGATGGAGACCCAAATTGGAGTCTCCATTTCAAAAAATTGTTTGTAACTGGAAATGAGCAAATATTTCAATATTCAGTTAGGATTATGATCGCCTAATTTGTAATATTCGCCAATTGTAGCCAAACGCCATTGTAATCAATGGGGGGAAAACAAACACGTACACAGGATAAATACTGGTGTTTCCCATGCTGTGTGACATGTGTGGGAAACACTGGCATGGTGGTTCTGATCAGCGTTTTCTTTACCATCGTAGAGCCCAGTGGGGTCACGCTGTCAGATGTCGGTGTGACCCTGCATAGATGCATAGATGTGGTAAAAAGCTTACCACAGGTCAGCAGGCTCTGGGTGATGAGAGGGTACTCCTCCCATCAGGCTACTGGAGCATCATCATGCCTATAGTGCATAGCGCTGAGCTGCTATTAGGGAGATCACCAGAGCTGATCAGCTGATGAATTCAAGTGAACTTTCTCATGCAGCGGTGGTGCCGGAAGTGAGATCACCGGAGCTCATCAGCTGATGAACTCCTGTGAACTTTCTCTTCACACCTCAGTGCTATACACTGCAGGAGCGATTACCTCCTGTGTCAGTGTATAGCCTGCTGTCTTTGAGAGCAGTCACATCAGTGACTGCTCTCAAAGTCATCAAGATCATAATGGGACATTATGCATTATTATCTTCTCAACAGACAGGTGAGGAATATTGTGATTTATTTCATTTTTGTTACAGGTGACGTTGGCTTCAGTTGAGTAGGCATTCGGTGAGTATGGATTAATTTAGATTCAATAAAGGAGTTTCATTATTTCAATTAAAGGACTTTATTCTGTGCGTGTGTTTTTTAAATATTACTATGGGGTTAGTAATGAGGGCATCTTATAAACACCTCTCCATTACTAACCTGTGGGCTTGATGTCACCTGACAATACAAAGGTGACAATAACCCCTCCAAACCATTACCCCATGTGCCACAGCTACAGGGCAAGTGAGAAGAGCGAGGCTAAGTGTCAGATTTGGAGCATGTTAAAGATGCACCTTTTCTGAAGTGGCTGAGAGCTGATGTATTTAGTCTGGGAGGAGACAATATCCATTCCTTCCTAGGCTATTAATATCAGCCCACAGCTGTCTGCCTAGTCTTTACTAGTTAGATTTTATAGAGGACCCCATGTCAATTGTTTATTTGTGGCTCCCCTGTAAATTAGCCAGTAAAAGGCTAAGCAAACAGCTGTAAGCTGATATTAGTAACCTTGGAACCTTTATGGCAATTGGCTCCTTCCCAATATACTAACATCAGCCCTGAGCAGTCAACTTTCAGCGTTGAGCCCACATCTTTTCCAGCATATGTCAGCTGTTTTGAATAGCTGACATGTGCCTCTAACAGCCACTGGTGGAATCACGATCAAACTGTGGCTGTTAAATAATTAAATGCCGCTGTTAATCCCTGACATCGGCATTTAACTCACGCTTCCAGCAAGCACACCGGACGTCCCGCCCATTGGTGACCCAATTACGTTATTGCGGGTCACCAATGGGTTGGCATGTCAACCAGGGGTCTCCAGCAGACCTCCATGGCTGACACTGCCAGATTGCTATAAACGCCACCTGGTGGTTGGCACTCATACCAAGTGAGCAATTCTGCTACATACAGGCGATCTAATCATCACCTGTATGTATCAGAGCCGATCGGACAAGTGCAGCTTCTATTCTCCCATGGAGACTATTGAAGGATGCAAAAAGTAAAAAAGGTTTTTAAAAATATAAAAAAACAAAAATATAAAAGTTCAAATCACCCCTCTTTTGCCCCATTCAAAATAAAACAATATCACAAATCAAACAAGCACATATTTGATGCGATGACACCACTGGTGTTGCCTAGGGGGCGCTATCATGGGGTCACGTGAACGAGCACATGAAGTTCAGGGACAAGGCATGCTGTGCACAAGGACCTGAGACTAAGCAGTGAGCAGCACACAGGATCTGGTACTGAACAGTCACGTGACCAAGGTGCTGAGACACCGCGCGGGAGTGAGGGGAAGGCAATTGAATGCACAGAGTGCAAGGCAATGAGCCCACATCTTTCATGGGACATGTTAGCTGTTTTGAACAACTGACATGTGCCCGCAATAACAGCGGGTGGAATTGGAATCAACCTGCGGCTATTAGTGAGTTAATTGCCGCTGTCAAACTATGAGAGCGCCATTTAAATTGCGCTCTCGGCAATCGCACCGGAAATACGCACTCCGGTGACCTGCGTCACGTGATCACGGGTCACCGATGTGTTGGCATGACAACCTGAAGTCTCCTGGAGACCTCTATGGTTGTCAGTGCCAACTTGCTGTGAGCGCCACCCAGTGGTTGGCACCCATAGCAAGTGAGCAAATCTACTACATAGAGACGATCTGAACATCACCTTTACTGTATGTAGCAAAGCCGATCGGGCTATGGCAGCTTCTAGTCTACTATATAGACTATTGAAGCATGCCAAAAGTAAAAAAATTAAAAAAAATTAAAATATAAAAAGATTAAAAAAAATCTAAAAGTTCAAATCACACCCTTTCGCCCCATTCAAAATGAAACAATAAAAATAAAATCAAACATATACATACTGTATTTGATGTCACCCAGTTCAGAAATACCCAATCTATCAATAAAAATAAGGATTAACCTGATCACTAAACGTCATAACGAGAAAAAGTCAAAACGCCATATTTACGTTTTTTTGGTCGCCGCGATATGGGCGTTCAAAAGATTGTATAATTAATGGTATAATTAAAAACATCAGCTCGGCATGCAAAAAATAAGCCCTCTCCAATCTGAGATCATGAAAAATGGAAACACTACAGGTATCGGAAAATTGTGCATTTTTTATTAACAAAGTTTGAAATTTTTTTTCACCACTTAGGTAAAATAGAACCTAGGCATGTTTGGTGCCTATGAACTCGTACTGACCTGGAGAATCATATTGGCAGGTCAGTTTTAGCATTTAGTAAACCTACTAAAAAAAAAGCCAAACAAAATACAAGTGTGGGATTGCAGTTTTTATGCAATTTCACCGCACTTGGAATGTTTTTCCCGTTTTCTAGTATTTGACATGGTAAAACCAATGGTGTCGTTCAAAAGAACAACTTGTCTTGCAAAAAACAAGCCCTTATATGGCCATATTGATGGAAAAATAAAAAAAGTTATCGCTCTGGGAAGAAGGGGAGCAAAAAATTAAAACGCAAAACCGAAAATAGCTCAGGGGGTTAAGGAGTTAAAATGCAATAATGGGCGATCAAAAGATTGTATCTGCACCAAAATGGTATCATTAAAAATGGCAGCTTGGCATGCAAAAAATAAGCCTTCAACCAAACCAAACCTGATATCATGAAAAATAGTGACGCTATGGGTATTGGCACAATTTTTTTTTAACAAACTTTGGATTTTTTTCACCACTTAAATAAAAAGTACCTAGACATGTTTGGTGTCTATGAACTCGAAATGACCTGGAGAATATAATCGCAGGACAGTTTTAGCATTTAGTGAACATGGTAAAAAAAAAAAACTGCTGGATTGTGCTTTTTTTTTGCAATTTCCCAGCACTTGGAATTTTTTTCCTGTTTTCCAGTACAAAATATGTTAAAACCAATGGTGCTGTTCAAAAGTACAACTCATCCCTCAAAAAAATAAGCCATTATGGCTCACATGGCCATTTTGACCAAAAAATAAAAAAAACTAGGGCTCTTGGACAAATGGGAGCAAAAAATGAAAATGCAAAATCAAAAATACCTCTGGTTGTTAAGGGGTTAAATACATGTACAGTAAGCTGCACACACACTGTTCTCATTATGTGGTGCCCCACTAGGGCCTTAGGGTACTTGGAACTGGGCTGGTTCTTAAAGGAATGTGGTGTCACGGTGGCAGTGACACAGTCCGTGGCCCTGGGCTTCTATTAAAAGAGGGAATCCCCCTAGCCATGTGAGGTTGGAAGCCTTCATCTCTGCACTGTGTTCTAGTCCCTTGCTGCCTTAGGCCTCACACAAGGTCCTCACTTTCTCTCTGTCCCTTTTAGTAGGACACTACCCGCATGGCAGGCAGCGCAAGCCTTTTTACAAGTGTCTCTCAGTATGACTCCAGGCTCTATGTGCTGCTGTGCGTTCGGGTGTTAAAGATGGGCAGGTGACCTGCAATCTCCTGTCCACCGGTTTCTGCTGTGGGGTATAGAGTTACCCCAACAACCTCGGTCCTAAGGCTACCGTTATTCTGCGCATCAGAGTGGAGGAAGCGCAGTCACAGTTTCCTTCCAGCTCTTTACTTCTCCTGTGCTTCTCTTCCCCATTCAGTCTCCTACAGACTGCTCTGTTCTCTCTCCTTCCAGGAACTGCAGAACCACTCATCTGCACAGCCCAGCTTTCCTCTCTCCTCTGTCCCTCTGACAGACTCCTCTCACAGACTGAACTAGCTCCTCCTCCAGCCAAAATATATAAGGAAGTTCCCCTGAATCTGGGTCTCGAGCTCCCCCTTCTGGTCTGGAGTCAAAACAGTGTTTCATGCACTTGTTACCTGTTAAAGGAATTCTTCCTCGCTTCCAAGCATGGCATCACTCTCCCCGTGAGGAAGGCAATGCCACTGTAACAATCAGTTACCTGGGTTGTTAAACTTACATATGTCACTGATGTCTGCATAGCTATCTTTTCTATGTGTATATAATGTATGTAACACATATTTTCTATCCTGATGGGTTCTGCTGTGATTTTACTCTACACTACTGCCGAATTGGCAGCTTTTTATCTAATCTATCTCTTATCTATCTGCTATCTACTTTAAAATACTTTAGTGGCAACACAATTATTTTCCCGCACTTTTACTGAATTTTACTGACTGTTTCCGATTTTAAGAAAGACGATTGTGATTCTGATCATGAATCCAAATGTGCCATATTCGAGATGAATTTATGTTTGGCAATTTTTTTCCAAACATCTCGATTTGTAACATCACCAGTAGTGATAAGCGAGCACTAAAATGTTCGGGTGCTTGTTGCTCGAGTCGAGCAGATTGGAATACTCGGGTACTCGGCCAGAACAACGAGCCCAATGTAAGTCTATGGGAGACCCAAGTATTTTTACCGCGATCATCCGGGGGTCCTTTTAAGGTCTAAAAACGTCTGAAAATGATGGAAACACTGTTCAAAAGACACAGGGACATCATGGGGATCACCCTTGGAAGCATTCCTGACTTCTAGTTCACAGCTGTAAACATTTTTTTCCGAGATTCATGCCATTTTTCCCGGTGCAACAAAAAACACATTAAAACGAAACCAAAACGGATTTTGCTGGGAAATATGTCAAGGTACATCCTTTGCAGGTTAATGACTTACCTGTAAGGCCAAATATTTAACCCCAGACCGAAAATTTCCTCCCCCAGTTAGGTTTAGTTCAGACACTGCATTTTTAAGCGTTTTTCAACTTTAACATTGCTTTCAACCACTACAAATGCATTCACTGGGAAATGTCATTGTAACATTTAATAACCCTAGCTAGCCATGTGGTGTGTGACCCATAAGCAGACCCATCTTGTTTAATTTACGAAGGAGGGACTCTTAAAGTCACAGAGCCTATTTTTACTGGTGCATCAGGCTGCATTAATCTTCTTAAAGGGCCATTATTAAACAGTGGGTCTCCTAAGCTGTAATTGCCTATGCTGTGAGTAGATGGGCTGCCAAGAATTACGACGCACCACAATACCACTTTCATAAGATGTCCAGGGAGGACTCCTGAAAAAGTGTTGCACTGAATTCAAGGCCAGCCCTGCTACCAATTCATATGCACCCCAATAAGCCTTGGAACCCACATACCGGATGGGCCCATGAAAATCCACTTCACAATATGCATTTTGTTCTCCCGTACTCCTTCGTTTTACACATTGCCAGCAAGGCGAGCCCTGCTGCATAGTCAGTCATATGCACCCCATTACGCTTGGAACCCACATACTGGATAGGCCCATGAAAATCCACTTCACAATATGCATTTTTTACTGTGTACTCCTTTGTTTTACATATTGGCATCAAGGCCCGCCCTGCTGCATAGTCATATGCACCCCATTACGCCTTGGAACCCACATACTGAATGGGCTCTTTATCTCTCTATCTTTTTGCAATCAATTCAGATTTTCTATGGGTGGGTAATACCATCCGGTTTGTACTCTTGTTTTCACATGTGTTGTATTAATGTATTTGTAATGTGTTATTCTAACCTTTGATATTATAATAAAATGATATTGAACCCGGCTTGTCTGACCACTCTCTCCCTTGCATGGAGCTTGGCTCCTTCTCCAGCCACTCCCCCTGTGATCAAGTGTATTAGGTCCTGTTAGTACAGCTCGCTCTCTGCAGCAGTAATACACTTCTATTAATTACTGCTGTCTCCCCATTGACTCCCTCTATTGTTCATTCCCAGGACACAATCTGTGCATCCATCACAAATTTACTGACGGCACTAGGTGAACAATGTGGAGAACAGGGCCAATCCTGGCACGGCACGATTGCTGGCTTTACTTCTATCAGGGTTTCCTCCACCTCATACATCAGTTCCTGCACCACTCCTGCTCCTCCCCATTTTCCATCTTCGATGTATTATCTCAAAGCACTTCGTACATATCAGTACAAAAGTTCTGCAGCACTGCCTCGGCAACAATAGGCACGCTGAAGCTAATTTGTCTAGGAGACAAAACGTACATTGCGGTAGTTACTTAAAGGAATAATTGACCAGAAAGATTTGTGACTTATGCCTCTGAACCTCCAACCAGTTATGGTTGTGTGTGAATATAGTCGTAACTTGGTGGTGGCTGTGAAGCTTGGCAGGTAAAAACACGTATCATACTTGGCACACATCCTCAACTTGGTAGTTCAGTGATTTCTGAAAGCATACCCAGATTTTCCAGAACGTCTGATCAAGATACGCCGCATCAGCACTCATTTCCACAAGTTGGACACAGCTGCCGCCGCTCAGCAGTGCTGCAGCAGCGCATGCAACTGCCAACACACCGACTGGGGTGCGACATGCTTACAGGCTCAAACTCCACACTGCACATGCTAGCAAGGCTTTGTGAGCAGTAGAGTACCAGCTCCAACATACCCGTCAGTATTCTGGTCAGCCTCGGCACATAACAACTGAAGAGTAGGCAAGGATGTCTGACATTTGTGTGGTTCTCCAAGTCTTTGAGGACTCCACAAAGATGGTGAGTAGTATAAAGCCATGTGCATACGTTCAGTATTTTTCGCGTTTTTTTCGCGTTTTTTCGCTATAAAAACGTGATAAAAACACGAAAAAAAGCTTACATATGCCTCCTATTATTTACAGTGTATTCCGCATTTCTTGTGCAAATGTTGCATTTTTTTCAGCAAAAAAATCGCATCGTGGAAAAAAAAGCAACATGTTCATTAAATTTGCGGAATCGCGGGGATTCTGCACACCTAGGAATGCATTGATCTGCTTACTTCCCGCACGGGGCTGTGCACACCATGCGGGAAGTAAGCAGATTATGTGCGGTTGGTACCCAGGGTGGAGGAGAGGAGACTCTCCTCCACGGACTGGGCACCATATAATTGGTAAAAAAAATAGAATTAAAATAAAAAATAGTGATATACTATATGCCGCTTCCATTCCTATAGATGGTGTGTGTGAAGGACCTGCGATGACATCGCGGTCACATGACCGCGATGACGTCGCAGTCACGTGACCGCGACGTCATGGAAGGTCCTGCACACACCATCTATAGGAACGGACGCCGCTGAGGAGATCGGCTGTCTGCAGGTGAGTATAACCATTTTTTTATTTTTTTATTATTTTTAACATGATATCTTTTTACTATTGATGCTGCATAAGCAGCATCTATAGTAAAAAGTTGGTCACACTTGTCAAACAGTATGTTTGACAAGTGTGACCAACCTGTCAGTCAGTTTTCCAAGCGATGCTACAGATCGCTTGGAAAACTTTAGCATTCTGCAAGCTAATTACGCTTGCAAAATGCTAAAAAAAACGCAAAAAAAACGCAAAAAAAAAATGCGGATTTCTTGCAGAAAATTTCCGGTTTTCTTCAGGAAATTTCTGCAAGAAATCCTGACGTGTGCACATACCCTTAACGCCATAGTCACCATAACGATCTTGCTTTTGTAACTAGTTAAACAGTCGCTGCTGACAATTAAACATGGAGCTTTGCATGCAGATTAGGTGGAGATGGAGGAAGACATGAGACATGGAGATTCTACACAGCTCAGCCTTATCTCATCTGCTCAGCCTGTTTGGGTAACAATGAGAAGGTGAAGGCTGAAGAGGAGAAACATGAGCTGTTGGATAGTGCAAGAGAGGCTAATACCCACACAGCCTTTTTCCTGTCTGTTTTACGTTGATGGGCTGAGGAGAAGAATGAGGAGAAAGCGGAGGAGAAGGAGATAGGTGGTCATAATCATTTTGAAGATAGGGAAGTGTTGGCTATATGGAGCTTGGCACATATCGCAGACTTTATGTACTGCTGCCTTTCCTATGACCCTCGTGTTATATTTATCTTGGCCAAAAAACAGTACTGGTTGTTCACTCTGCTAGACCTATGCTACAAAGAGAACTTTCCTTCCTGAGGCGGAGAGGTCTAATAAAATGGTGATTTACCAGAAGGCCATTGTTGAAAATTTGTTGAAAAAATTCCCATCGGACAATGCTAATGGCAGGGGTAAGCTTCCTACTTACCCAACCAAGGAGAGGCTAGGTAAACATACAGCAGAGGCAGAAGTATACTGTCAAAGTCCTGGGCCAATTTAATGACCCCATCCCAGCGTCCAGGGCCTGTTTACTGGGAATTTTTGAAAAGGAAGGAAATGATTTTAAAGATCGTCAAGTAATACCTGGCTGACTAAACCAGCATAGTCCCTAATTCCTCTGTGATGTTCAGCTATTGGGTCTCAAAGCTGCACACATGGCATGAGCTGTCCCTCAATGCCTTGTAGGTGTTGTGCTGCCCTGCTTCTAGCATCTTGTCTGAGTGATTTTTAGTGCCACTGGGGGGTAGAACAGACAGACTCTTTCACTAGTGCAGTCAGCAGGCCCAGCATGGGCAGAACAACTTGGTTATGACATCATGCTACCTATGCCTGGACTCTACACATACCCCCGCTGTAGTCCTAAAGCAGCCTACCTAAATTAACATGTTAGAAGAGGGTGACTGGTACCTTGCCGTACTGTAGTGTTTAGCTGAATTGGCTTGCTATACATGCCTATATTTTTAAAATTGAAGATCCCTGTGGTGCGTCACATTGAACTATGCTACTTCACAGGGGGTTTGTATTAGACCACTAGAAACTAAAATTTGACACTGTAGTTAAACATTAATCACAAATCCCTTCTATGCCATAACAGCGCTTACCTTAAATGCAACCAAGATATAATTTCCTACTATTTTACACTAGATGGATTTTGTAGGGTCTTCAGAAAAGTCAAGAAGATGGATTTTACTCAAACAAGCTTAATTCATTCCCCATGGAACATAATGTCTTCTGAAAAACACAAACAGTAAAATTTGCTTGCAGTCAATGAATAGGATTTTTCATCATCCTGTTTATGCGATGGTGTACATCTATTTGACTGTTACAACAAATCTATCTGATCTGTGTCTGACAACATGACTGCTACAGACATATCTAAAAAGCTCAAATTCATTGAATGCAAGCAGATATCTAACCAGAATACCCCCTTGAAGGGTTTGTGTTAAGTTAAGGAGGGCACCACTTCCAGGCATCCTGCTTGCTGGAGGGTAAGGGGGGAGCGGCGACGATTGACAGTTTGGGCCATTAGTATGACCATACATCCCAACTTTGAATGATGAGAAAGACACACACATGCACCACATCAATTTTTATCTTACATTAAATTAGCACCCTAACTGTTCACATTTCCACAAATTTGTGTTAACATCCTCATCAGCAGAGCGAGCCACAGCATGCCCAGAAGTCACAGTAAAGATATCACAGAGTGCAGTTATGTGGCATTAATGCAGTACACTAAAAAATGCAATATCACCTAGTCTGTACAGATTGTGATTGGGGTGCAGAAGTCCTTGGAGATTCATGACTTGCTCATCTTGATGAAAGTTAGGCAGTCTACACTTTCAGGGGACAGCTGGCTGCGCTTATCTGTCAGGATACCACCAGCAGCGCTTAAGACATGTTCTGAGAGAACGCTGGCTGTCAGGCATGATAAAACCTCCAAGGCGTGTGAGGTGAGCTCAGGCCACTCATCTATTTTGGAAGACCAAAATATGAAAGAGTCCAAACCCTCCCTAATGGTATTGAGATTCAGTTCTAAATACTCCTGCATCACCTTCTCCATTCGTTTACCACGTGTAAAACTTGTACTCTGTTGTGCTGGTGCACAAGCTGGTCTAAAGAAAAGTGTCAAAGGACTCACATAAATTGCTTCTTCCACTTACACTACTGCTGCTGCTATTGTTTTGGTCTTGACGAATTGACCTGCCGGAGGTTGGAAGATTAGAGCTGCAATGCGAACTGTGTGCTTCACTGCTGTCTTGGGGAAAACTCTCTTAAGGTTGTGGTAAATACATGTTTTGATACTCCAGCATTCACAGGGCCCTTTCCAGGGGAGGAAGCATCTGTCAAGATTAGGTTTTATAATGTGGATCTAGCAGAGTGGCATTCCAGTAGTCCGCAGTATTCCTAATCATAAGTATGATCATCTTGCAGAAGGTGTAACAAGAAGGCACTCATATGTCGGGCTCTACCATGAGGTCAAAGCCCATGCTGTATTGGTGACTGGATAACAATGATACTTGTTTCCTCAATCCCTTCATGCCAACCATGAACAATGGAGAGGGGAGGATTATCCTCTTCATCTGAAAGTTGCTCGCCCATCACCCCTTCCTCCTCCATTTGTTCCTCGGATCTTGCACCTTTGATAACAGTTTGTCTGTTATCACCAGCCCCCCGAGATCACATTAATCCACCTTCCCTTGGTACCCACCTGTGTGACGGCAATCTGGAACTTAGAGACAATGTCATCCCTTCCGCATACTTTTCTGCTTCCTCCTCTTCTTCTAGGACCACCATCTCCTCCCGGAGGCTATTCAAAGTTGGCTCCAGCATATAGATGACCAAATTAGTGATGCTGATGATGGCATCATCAGCGCTAACAATCTTAGCCATTTTAAAACTGTGCAGAAGGGTGCAGAGGTTCTTAATCTGTGCCCACTCCGTAAACTTGATATGTGCCAAATCTGTACTGTGTTAGCCCATGACATACTGTATCAGGGCTCATTGCTGCCGCCACAGTCGCTGAAACATGTGCAGAGAGGAATTCCACCGTGTTGGTACATTGCATATCAACCTGTTAACTGCCATAGACAAAGACCTCTGTATCGATGCAAGTAGATGACCTGAGGGGTGTGAATGGCAGAAATGAGCACACAGCTTATGTGCTTTCTGGTGCAGCTCATACAGGCCAGGATAGTGGAGGAGAAAACAATGAACAACCAGGTTGAGACCATGAGCCATGCAAGGCACGTATGTGAGCTTGCTTCGCCGTAGGGCTGCCATCAGGTTCACACTGTTATCGGACATAGCCTTCCCTGGATACAGGTTCAGCCAAGACAGCCATTGATCGAATAGCAAATAGATCAATGGCTGCACTCAAAATTTACTGTGCTAAGACAAGGAAATGTGCAATATATGAAATGTGAATAGCATAATGGCTAGGGAAATTTATGAAAAAACACATGAGATTCTTAGCACAATATTTGGCCAAATGTTGTGAGCCCATCCACCAATTGTCAAGGTAATCTCAGGGTAACTGAGCTGACTGCCTAGTGTGAACACTTAACTATGGCTAATGACATGGTAAAGCCTGCTTATATAGGAAGCTCAGAACCAACTGTGTATGGATGTAATTAAAATCACAGCATGGTGAAGGGCGAGGCGTTCAAGCCAGAAAAATAGTATATACTAAATATAAGAAAACTGACTGAACAACAATATAATCTGAACTGGTGCATAACCAAAAAAGTCATATAGCAAATAGATCAATGGCTGCACTCAAAATTTACTGTGCTAAGACAAGGACATGTGCAATATATGAAATGTGAATAGCATAATGGCTAGGGAAATTTATGAAAAAACACATGAGATTTTTAGCACAATATTTGGCCAAATGTTGTGAGCCCATCCACCAAACGTCAAGGTAATCTCAGATCGGATGGGTAACTGAGCTGACTGCCTAGTGTGAACACTTACCTATTGCTAATGACATGGTAAAGCCTGCTTATATAGGAAGCTCAGAACCAACTGTGTATGGATGTAATTAAAATCACAGCATGGTGAAGGGCGAGGCGTTCAAGCCAGAAAAATAGTATATACTAAATATAAGAAAACTGACTGAACAACAATATAATCTGAACTGGTGCATAACCAAAAAAAGTCATATAGCAAACAGATCAATGGCTGCACTCAAAATTTACTGTGCTAAGACAAGGAAATGTGCAATATATGAAATGTGAATAGCATAATGGCTAGGGAAATTTATGAAAAAACACATGAGATATAGACTTTTTTTGGTTATGCACCAGTTCAGATTTTATTGTTGTTCAGTCAGTTTTCTTATATTTAGTATATATTATTTTTCTGGCTTGAACGCCTCACCCTTCACCATGCTGTGATTTTAATTACATCCATACACAGTTGGTTCTGAGCTTCCTATATAAGCAGGCTTTACCATGTCATTAGCCATAGGTAAGTGTTCACACTAGGCAGTCAGCTCAGTTACCCATCCGATCTGAGATTACCTTGACGTTTGGTGGATGGGCTCACAACATTTGGCCAAATATTGTGCTAAGAATCTCATGTGCTTTTTCATAAATTTTCCTAGCCATTATGCTATTCACATTTCATATATTGCACATTTCCTTGTCTTAGCACAGTAAATTTTGAGTGCAGCCATTGATCTATTTGCTATATGACTTTTTTTGGTTATGCACCAGTTCAGATTATATTGTTGTTCAGTCAGTTTTCTTATATTTAGTACATACTATTTTTCTGGCTTGAACGCCTCGCTCTTCACCATGCTGTGATTTTAATTACATCCATACACAGTTGGTTCTGAGCTTCCTATATAAGCAGGCTTTACCATGTCATTAGCCATAGGTAAGTGTTCACACTAGGCAGTCAGCTCAGTTACCCATCCTATCTGAGATTACCTTGACGTTTGGTGGATGGGCTCACAACATTTGGCCAAATATTGTGCTAAGAATCTCATGTGTTTTTTCATAAATTTTCCTAGCCATTATGCTATTCACATTTCATATATTGCACATTTCCTTGTCTTAGCACAGTAAATTTTGAGTGCAGCCATTGATCTATTTGCTATATGACTTTTTTTGGTTATGCACCAGTTCAGATTATATTGTTGTTCAGTCAGTTTTCTTATATTTAGTATATACTATTTTTCTGGCTTGAATGCCTCGCCCTTCACCATGCTGTGATTTTAATTACATCCATACACAGTTGGTTCTGAGCTTCCTGTATAAGCAGGCTTTACCATGTCATTAGCCATAGGTAAGTGTTCACACTAGGCAGTCAGCTCAGTTACCCATCCGATCTGAGATTACCTTGACGTTTGGTGGATGGGCTCACAACATTTGGCCAAATATTGTGCTAAGAATCTCATGTGTTTTTTCATAAATTTTCCTAGCCATTATGCTATTCACATTTCATATATTGCACATTTCCTTGTCTTAGCACAGTAAATTTTGAGTGCAGCCATTGATCTATTTGCTATATGACTTTTTTTGGTTATGCACCAGTTCAGATTATATTGTTAGCCATTGATCAAACTCAGCCTGAAGAGCTGTCCATAACTCTCCAGCGGTATGACTGTGATATCCAAAGCATATCAATTTGAATACTGATTGATTGCGGTGTGCCCTGGCTGCACAGTATGAAGATGGTGGGGATTCGCTCTGCACTGTTGGAATGCATATCTCATTAAGGCAGAGATTGAGGGCACAGGTGGAGGTCCTAGACGAGATAGAGGAGGAGGCAGAAGCAGTGGAGGAAGTGTTAAATGTAGAGATTTGTTCTGCAAGATTTGGGGATTCCAAGACTTGTGAAGCAGCACCTGTCCCCACAGTGACCAGAGTCACCCAGTGCCCAGTCAGCTAGATGTAATGCCCTTGGCCATGCTTACTCGTCCAAGTGTCTGTGGTGAAATGGGCCCTGGCAGACAGATATTTAGCTAAGGAACGGGTGATGTTGTCTGCGACATGCTGGTGTAGCGCAGGCACAGCTTTCGAAAATTATCTGTATCTACCAGGCGGAAAGGCAACATTTCCGTGGCCAATAGATTGGAGATGGTGGAGTTCAACCTCTTAGCTTTCTCATGCATAGGAGGAAAGAATTTTTATATGACCACAACTGCAGAACCTTGGGCTGGCTGCAGTGCTGAGAGAGGGTGGAATACGGTAAACTAGACAAACTGCTGTACCATGAGAGAAGTGCAGGCGGAGATTTTATTGTGGATTGAGAAATTTGTTGTGTGCTCGTACTCAAAGATGGGTCTAAAACAGCAGTCATGTCCGCATCTGTTACAGCTGACAGTGGGCTCTCAGTCAGCATGACTGGAGCGGGTAAAGAACCAGAGGTTCTGCTGTCGAAGTCCTGTGACTCAATAGTTCGCACACTAACAGAGGAGGAGGAAGAAGCAGCAGATGCAATTGATGAGGCTGCTGATGGTTGTTGAGGTCCGCTGGTCTGCATTTTTGTTCAGTGGGGTTCCCAGAGTAACGCATGTTGATTGCACATCTGAAGGCTCATACATGTAGTAGACAAATTGTTGCACTTTTTACCTTTACTCATTTTATTTTTGCTAAGTTGGCAAATTACGTGAGCTGGTTCATCCTTTGCAGCGTTAAAAAAAGCCCAGGCTAGGCAACCTTTGCCACCCCTGCGAGCTGCAGACTCGTGGCTGCTGCTGGTCACAGCCACAGTTGTGGCTGAGGTTTCATTGCTCATCGTGGCTGCACTACTACATGTCTGCGACGTTCGGCGCAAAGTAACTTCCTTGTCTTCCACTTCAGATGAGATCTAACACCTCATCATCATCCTCTGTGTAATCACATTCCTCGCCCTTGGAGTCACCCTCCTACTCTTCTTGCCCTGACAGCACAGTATAGCCAGCGTGAGCCTCAGATATCTGAGTTTAATCAGTATCACCTCCCCCTCAGGTTAACATCTGATGACGAGAGTCAGGATGCTGCTCTGACCCTACTTCGTCCTGCCCCGGATCCAAGATAAAAAAAAAATTTGGACATCGGTGCAGATTTCCTCCTCTTGACTCTGTGAAGCTTTTGTGTACACTTCTGATGACCATGGCATAGAATGTGTGAACAGCTCTTGAGACTCACCCATCTGTGGTTCTGTACAGTCAGTTGTATGGTTGGAGTGTTAGGACACGGGGGAAGCTAGGGGAATTTGGGTGCCTTCTCTCTGTGGACTGTACTGGTTGTAATGTTGAGATGGAGGAAGGGGAGGAGAGGCCACTTGAAGCTATGCTTGCCATCCACTTGAGCACATGCTCTTTCTGGGCCTCATCAACAAGGCGTACAGCTGTGCATCTGCCAATGAAAGGTAGTGAAGTAGTCCGTCCAGTAACAGAAGTTGTCAGATGTCTTTGCATAGGATGTGACATTGTTGGTTCAATAGTGCTTTCACTAACTTTACCACCTACCCCACGTACACCTTGATCACCAAGCCTAGTTCCCATTTACACCACAGCCTTCCTTTTTCCCCAGGCATGTTCCTCAGTAAAATACAAGGTGAAATATGGTGTGCTGTATCGTGTTAGTCACCGAATTGAGAACTGTTTGAGTATGGATGAGGCCTGTATGAGAAAGAAGATATGCTACAAACTATTTGAAACTCAGATCCCCTTCTGTATGACATTTAGCAACAGAAAAAAGTATTTGGTTATGTGCGTGAGGTCTGCAGACAGTTTAATATCACCACAGCACTAAATCACAAGGTGGGATACAGCAGGCTGATTCACATTTAACTAGTGAAAAAAATATTATTTAGAATGCTATACTTGTGCATGGAGAACAACAGAAGCAGTGCACAACACAATTGTAGGACATGTGCCCTGCTGGCTTTTTCTGTGGCCAAAAAAAAGCTGGAAGGTATAATTAACAGCCACACTGAACTCTAGCCATCTAATCTGACGGATATACAGCCGCCTAGCTGTTGTGAATTTGGATTCTGGGCTCCCCCGGTGGCTACTGGTGGAATTGAACTGGTGTCTTCATCTTCTCTGTTCACCTGTTCCCATCAAGATGTGGGAGTCGCTATATAACCTTGCTGCTCTGTTAGTTGCTTGCCGGTCAACAATGTTATCAGAAGCCTCTCTGTGCTTGTTCCTGCTCCTAGACAACTACTAGATAAGTTGGACTTTTGTCCATGTTTGTTTTTGCATTTTGTTCCAGTTCACAGCTGTAGTTTCGTTACTGTGTCTGGAAAGCTCTTGTGAACGGGAATTGCCACTCTGGTGTTATGAGTTAATGCCAGAGTTTTAAAGTAATTTCTGGATGGTGTTTTTTGATAGGGTTTTCAGCTGACCATGAAAGTGTCCTTTCTGTCTTCTGCTATGTAGTAAGTGGACCTCAAATTTGCTAAACCTATTTTCATACTACGTTTGTTATTTCATCTCAACTCACCGCCAATACATGTGGGGGGCCTCTGTCTCCTTTCGGGGTATTTCTCTAGAGGTGAGCTAGGACTAATATTTTCCTCTGCTAGCTTTATTTAGTCCTCCGGCTGGGCTGGGCATCTAGAATCAACGTAGGCATGCTACCCGGCCACTGCTAGTTGTGCGTTAGGTTTAGTTCATGGTCAGCTCAGTTCCCATCTTCCAAGAGCTAGTTCCTATATATGCTTATGCTATGTTCTCTTGCCATTGAGATCATGACAGTTTGACCGGCCCGCAAAGTGTTAATTGTTTGGGCTGAAGCAGGAGAAAAAGAAGTGTTGAAGGGAAATTTTTTTTTTTTTTTTTTTCCCCCTCAGAGTTCTGCTGCCTAGCCCTTAATTGCTGTCTAGCTGCTTCTTACCTCCTCTTAACCCTTGAATGGCTTTGTGTCCACCTGTTTGTAATGGATCTTCAGAGTGTAACTGCAGGTTTGAATAAACTCGCCACGAAGGTACAAAATTTGCAAGATTTTGTTTGTCATGCACCTGTATCTGAGCCGAGAATTCCTTTGCCGGAATTTTTCTCGGGGAATAGATCCGGGTTTCAGAATTTTCGAAATAATTGCAAATTATTTTTGTCTCTGAAATCTCGCTCTGCCGGAGACCCTGCACAGCAGGTCAGGATTGTGATTTCCTTGCTCCGGGGCGACCCTCAAGACTGGGCTTTTTCATTGACACCAGGGGATCCTGCGTTGCTCAATGTGGATGCGTTTTTTCTGGCCTTGGGGTTGCTTTATGACGAACCTCATTTGGAGCTTCAGGCAGAAAAAACTTTGATGTCCCTATCTCAGGGGCAAGATGAAGCGGAAATTTACTGCCAAAGATTCCGTAAATGGTCTGTGCTTACTCAGTGGAATGAGTGCGCCCTGGCGGCGACTTTCAGAGAGGGTCTCTCTGATGCCATTAAGGATGTTATGGTGGGGTTCCCTGTGCCTGCGGGTCTGAATGAGTCCATGACAATGGTTATTCAGATCGATAGGCGTTTGCGGGAGCGCAAACCAGTGCACCATCTGGCGGTGTCCACTGAGAAGTCGCCAGAGAGTATGCAGTGTGATAGAATTCTGTCCCGAAGCGAGCGGCAGAATTTTAGACGGAAAAATGGGTTGTGTTTCTATTGTGGTGATTCTACTCATGTTATATCAGCATGCTCTAAGCGCACTAAAAAGCTTGGTAAATCTGTTTCCATTTGCACCTTACCGTCTAAATTTATTCTATCTGTGACCCTGATTTGCTCTTTGTCATCTATTACCACGGACGCCTATGTCGACTCTGGCGCCGCTTTGAGTCTTATGGATTGGTCCTTTGCCAAACGCTGTGGGTATGATTTAGAGCCTTTGGAGACTCCTATTCCTCTGAAGGGGATTGACTCCACCCCATTGGCTAATAATAAACCACAATACTGGACACAAGTAACTATGCGTATTAATCCGGATCACCAGGAGATTATTCGCTTTCTGGTGCTGTATAATCTACATGATGATTTGGTGCTAGGATTGCCTTGGCTGCAATCTCACAATCCAGTCCTCGACTGGAGAGCTATGTCTGTGTTGAGCTGGGGATGTAAGGGGGCTCATGGGGATGTACCTGTGGTTTCCATTTCATCATCCATTCCCTCTGAAATTCCTGAGTTCCTGTCTGACTATCGTGACGTCTTTGAAGAATCCAAGCTTGGTTCGTTACCTCCGCACCGAGAGTGCGATTGTGCCATAGATTTAATCCCGGGTAGTAAATACCCAAAGGGTCGTTTATTTAATCTGTCTGTGCCTGAACATGCTGCTATGCGAGAATATATAAAGGAGTCCTTGGAAAAGGGACATATTCGTCCATCGTCATCTCCCTTAGGAGCCGGTTTTTTCTTTGTGTCAAAAAAAGACGGCTCTTTGAGACCATGTATTGATTATCGGCTTTTGAATAAAATCACTGTTAAATATCAATACCCATTGCCGTTGCTGACTGATTTGTTTGCTCGCATAAAGGGGGCCAAGTGGTTCTCTAAGATTGACCTTCGTGGGGCGTATAATTTGGTGCGAATCAGGCAGGGGGATGAGTGGAAAACCGCATTTAATACGCCCGAGGGCCACTTTGAGTATTTAGTGATGCCTTTTGGTCTTTCTAATGCTCCGTCAGTTTTCCAGTCCTTTATGCATGATATTTTTCGCGATTATTTGGATAAATTTATGATTGTGTATCTGGATGATATTCTGATTTTTTCGGATGACTGGGACTCTCATGTCCAGCAAGTCAGGAGGGTTTTTTCAGGTTTTGCGGTCTAATTCTTTGTGTGTGAAGGGTTCTAAGTGTGTTTTTGGGGTACAGAGGATTTCCTTTTTGGGATATATTTTTTCCCCCTCTTCCATTGAAATGGATCCTGTCAAGGTTCAAGCTATTTGTGATTGGACGCAGCCCTCTTCTCTTAAGAGTCTTCAGAAATTTTTGGGCTTTGCTAACTTTTATCGTCGATTTATTGCTGGTTTTTCGGATATTGCTAAGCCATTGACCGATTTGACTAAGAAGGGTGCTGATGTTGCTGATTGGTCCCCTGATGCTGTGGAGGCCTTTCGGGAGCTTAAGCGCCGTTTTTCCTCTGCCCCTGTGTTGCGTCAGCCTGATGTTGCTCTACCTTTTCAGGTTGAGGTCGACGCTTCTGAGATCGGAGCTGGGGCAGTGTTGTCGCAGAAAAGTTCTGACTGCTCCGTGATGAGGCCTTGTGCCTTCTTTTCCCGTAAATTTTCGCCCGCTGAGCGGAATTATGATGTTGGGAATCGGGAGCTTTTGGCCATGAAGTGGGCTTTTGAGGAGTGGCGCCATTGGCTTGAGGGGGCCAGACATCAGGTGGTGGTATTGACTGACCACAAAAATTTGATTTATCTTGAGACCGCCAGGCGCCTGAATCCTAGACAGGCGCGCTGGTCATTATTTTTCTCTCGGTTTAATTTTGTGGTGTCATACCTACCGGGTTCTAAGAATATTAAGGCGGATGCCCTTTCTAGGAGTTTTGAGCCTGACTCGCCTGGTAACTCTGAGCCCACAGGTATCCTTAAGGATGGAGTGGTATTGTCAGCCGTTTCTCCAGACCTGCGGCGGGCCTTGCAGGAGTTTCAGGCGGAGAGACCTGATCGTTGCCCACCTGATAAACTGTTTGTTCCTGATGATTGGACCAGTAGAGTCATCTCTGAGGTTCATTCTTCTGCGTTGGCAGGTCATCCTGGCATTTTTGGTACCAGGGATTTGGTGGCAAGGTCCTTCTGGTGGCCTTCCCTGTCACGAGATGTGCGAGGCTTTGTGCAGTCTTGTGACGTTTGTGCTCGGGCCAAGCCTTGTTGTTCTCGGGCTAGTGGATTATTGTTGCCCTTGCCTATTCCTAAGAGGCCTTGGACGCACATCTCGATGGATTTTATTTCAGATCTGCCTGTTTCTCAGAAGATGTCTGTCATCTGGGTGGTGTGTGACCGTTTTTCTAAGATGGTCCATTTGGTTCCTCTGCCCAAGTTACCTTCTTCTTCCGAGTTGGTTCCTCTGTTTTTTCAAAATGTTGTTCGTTTGCATGGTATTCCTGAGAATATCGTTTCTGACAGAGGGACCCAATTCGTGTCTAGATTTTGGCGGGCATTCTGTGCTAGGATGGGCATAGATTTATCTTTTTCGTCCGCTTTCCATCCTCAGACGAATGGCCAGACCGAGCGGATTAATCAGACCCTGGAGACATATCTGAGGTGTTTTGTGTCTGCTGACCAGGATGATTGGGTTGCTTTTTTGCCATTGGCGGAGTTCGCTCTCAATAATCGGGCCAGCTCTGCCACTTTGGTGTCCCCGTTTTTCTGTAATTCGGGGTTTCATCCTCGATTTTCCTCTGGTCAGGTGGAATCTTCGGATTGTCCTGGAGTGGATGCTGTGGTGGAGAGATTGCATCAGATCTGGGGGCAGGTGGTGGACAATTTGAGGTTGTTCCAGGAGAAGACTCAGCTTTTTGCCAACCGCCACCGTCGTGTTGGTCCTCGGCTTTCTGTTGGGGATTTGGTGTGGTTGTCTTCTCGTTTTGTCCCTATGAGGGTCTCTTCTCCTAAGTTTAAGCCTCGGTTTATCGGCCCGTATAAGATATTGGAGATTCTTAACCCTGTTTCCTTCCGTTTGGACCTCCCTGCATCCTTTTCTATTCATAACGTTTTTCATCGGTCATTGTTGCGCAGGTATGAGGTACCGGTTGTGCCTTCCGTTGAGCCTCCTGCTCCGGTGTTGGTTGAGGGTGAGTTGGAGTACGTTGTGGAGAAAATCTTGGACTCTCGTGTTTCCAGACGGAGACTCCAGTATCTGGTCAAGTGGAAGGGATACGGCCAGGAGGATAATTCTTGGGTGAATGCATCTGATGTTCATGCCTCCGATCTGGTTCGTGCCTTTCATAGGGCCCATCCTGATCGCCCTGGTGGTTCTGGTGAGGGTTCGGTGCCCCCTCCTTGAGGGGGGGGTACTGTTGTGAATTTGGATTCTGGGCTCCCCCGGTGGCTACTGGTGGAATTGAACTGGTGTCTTCATCTTCTCTGTTCACCTGTTCCCATCAAGATGTGGGAGTCGCTATATAACCTTGCTGCTCTGTTAGTTGCTTGCCGGTCAACAATGTTATCAGAAGCCTCTCTGTGCTTGTTCCTGCTCCTAGACAACTACTAGATAAGTTGGACTTTTGTCCATGTTTGTTTTTGCATTTTGTTCCAGTTCACAGCTGTAGTTTCGTTACTGTGTCTGGAAAGCTCTTGTGAACGGGAATTGCCACTCTGGTGTTATGAGTTAATGCCAGAGTTTTAAAGTAATTTCTGGATGGTGTTTTTTGATAGGGTTTTCAGCTGACCATGAAAGTGTCCTTTCTGTCTTCTGCTATGTAGTAAGTGGACCTCAAATTTGCTAAACCTATTTTCATACTACGTTTGTTATTTCATCTCAACTCACCGCCAATACATGTGGGGGGCCTCTGTCTCCTTTCGGGGTATTTCTCTAGAGGTGAGCTAGGACTAATATTTTCCTCTGCTAGCTTTATTTAGTCCTCCGGCTGGGCTGGGCATCTAGAATCAACGTAGGCATGCTACCCGGCCACTGCTAGTTGTGCGTTAGGTTTAGTTCATGGTCAGCTCAGTTCCCATCTTCCAAGAGCTAGTTCCTATATATGCTTATGCTATGTTCTCTTGCCATTGAGATCATGACACCTAGCTAACTAGCCAAAATCTTGCTGCTAACAGTGCCAGTATCATGAGCAGCTTCTCTGCATTGTTACAGTGTTATAATGGCGCAAAACCAAGATGTCTGCTCTTTATATGGAGAGGGGGACATGTGATTACAGCAGCCAATGACCAAAGTCATTTTGTCAGGACATTGTGAGTGTTTTCTGCGCCCTGATTAGGATTGGCTAGCCACAATGTGCACACAAAGTTAGGGAAAAAAAATTACTGTTTACAAGAACGCCACGCCTCTGAGCTCTGCAAACCCCCCCCCCCCCCCCCCCCCGTCATGATACACCACCATTACAGTTGCTAAAGTGCTGAAAATACTTTTGTTGAAATGCAAATATTTTCCCGTACTTTTTACCGAATGTTACCCATTTTTACTGATTTTATAAAATGTTGCTTGTGTTTCCAATCTCGAATCCGAATGTGCCACATACGCACTAAATTTATGTTTGGCGATCGTTTCTCAAACAAATTCGCTCATCACTAATCACTAACATGTGATGTGTCAAGTTTAAGAATAGTTTGCGTTAAATTTGAGAAAATAATAAGACAAAATGTATGTTCTTTGTGTTGTATGGACTGTCAAATTTGCAAACTGATGAGTCAAACAAAGCAGCAAAACAAGAAAAACAATTAGGTTACTCCTACTGACAAATAAATACAGGTCATACATTTAAGGCCTTGAGGTATGCTGCAGGTCCCCAAAGTTTGTTACAAGCCTCCTTTATTGAGGGTTTGTGATTTATCAATCTTCAGCACCATCTGGTGCCGAACTCCAAACATTACAATGGATTTCAAACTTCTGGGATTCCTTCCGTAATTGAAGAGAAGATTGCAATATGTTTTTAGATTTTGTTTTTTCATTTTCCTCCCCCCAAAGGGAAGAACAAACCTTTTTCAGCCAACTTACTGTTTGTTCTTTAGTACCTTATTAAAGAGATTAAACATCAGAGAAAAGTACTTGTAAAAGGATTACGGCATTATCGAAAAAGAATAATTGGCACTGAATGTTTCTTCTCTTTGCATATCTTAGCATATTAAAATTGCTTTAAAGAGCAACGAGATTAATTACTAGTGGGTGAGATGCCTATTCCTTCAACTTAACCTTTTCTTAAAATCATTGGTAATATTGAACTGTGAAAGTCAAATGATCGGAGAATGATTGAAGTGTTTGATTAAGCTCGAATCAAAACTAAAAACATCACGTTCCATAGGTTTAGCATGGATTCTCGAGATGATATCTGCAAATAAACATGTATCATATGTTCCGACGTGGACAGCGCCATTTCTCCCATACATCCAGCTGTTTTTAATCTAGAAGTAGATTCTGACTTTTAACCTTGAGGGTTATTACTTTGATTTGTTCAGTGACTGTTTCGGAGATTGTGATTTTTCTATCATTGCCAAACGACAGGACATAATGTCATAGGTTTATTGCTTGCTGTAATTGTCAGCAGACCTGGCCTCTGTTGACTCTTCAGAATAATACTGGATATTTCTTGACAATTCCTTGCGTGGAAAGAATTAGTAGCCACATGGAGAAAAGGAGGAAAATGTGAAATAGTATCTAATGGGATTGACAAAAATTGACAACACCCTGTAAGCATTAAAAAAATAAAGCCTCAAATCTTCATTTACGCTTCTTCCCCCCCCCCCCCCCCCCCAAGTCATTTTTTTCATCGTTTATCCTTCTGCACTGATGGATTTTGCATCAAGTACTTCAATGGTAGCAGAGTATTTAATGATTTGTTGGAAATTCAGATATTGTTATTTATTTTCTGTTGCTGTCTTTCACCATTTTAAAGAGTTGCATAATCTTTCCTTAAGCATGAAAATGTCACACATTTTTTTTTTTTTTTTTTTTTTTTAAGTGTTGGATGCAAATGATTATTGCATATGTGTCTGCATTTTTTTTCAACTTTTTTGTGATTTTCTTTGTTTGCGCCGCCTTCATCTTTCCATTTGCACTTTTTTATGCCTATATTTTTATTTTCACTATGGTAAGTGGAGTTTAGGGTTTCCAGATTTTCTACAACTGATTCTTTTTTTTTTTTTCGAACATTTTGAAAAGTTGCAAATGATATTTTAGGCTAAATCTAGATAGCCAAAACTGTGAGCAAACAAGCAAATGACAAATAAAACAGACAAAGGAAAGTAAAGCTGCCTGAAAACAAAAACATGCAAATGAAATAATTAATGTGAAAAGTCACAACAATTTTTGAAAATAAGTACCGGTAGCTAAAGAAATGACAGATTCGCCCCTGTTTCTTTTATTTCACCTTTCTCAGCCTTTTTCCAATGGCTTATTCACGTCAGTATTTGGTCAGTATGTTGAATTTTTCCTCTGATTGTTGCACTCCTGATTTTCACTTACAAATGCTGATGTAAAATACTGGCCGTGTGAATGTGGCCTTATTGAAAGATTGAGACCTGCTCTCTCTTTTTTAGACCATCCTGGTTTTGGCATGCAAATTCTGATAGAAAATTAAATCAAAACTATTGAAGTGTGAATAAAGCCTTATCCTACGTTCCCACATTGAAGTTTTGGTGAGTTTTTAAAGTTGCCGATTTTCTACCCCATTTCAGCACCTAGAACAAAAATTGCAGCATACTGTGAGAGGCCGTTTATATCGGACAAGACTTGCCAATGCAAGTCAATGGGTGCAAGAAAAAAAAACGGACAACTCACATACCTTTCGTACCTTGTCCGATAGATAATAGATAGATGATAGATAGATGACAGATAATAGATAGATAGATGATAGATACATGATAGATAGATAGATAGATAGATAGATAGATAGATAGATAGATAGATAGATAGAGTAGATACATAATAGATAGTGACGTTATCGCTCCTCAAAGGCACCGGGTCTCGCAAAGCACAGCATAAGCCAGTAGTGGCTGCTGCTCAAAGTCTATGGCATGGGACCTATTTTAAGAATAAATTGGTAAATGAGAGACAGTGTCTTGTTTTTTGTTTCTTTCAGTGTCGGAGAGTTTTTTTAAAATATAGTATTTTTGTGTGTGTTTTTTTTACTTTTTTTTAATGGGTTAGTAATTAGGGGTGTCTGATAGACACTTCTCAATTACTAACCCCAGGACTTGATATCAGCTGTGTTTTTGGACAATTCACAGTTGACATCAACCGCAAGCCCCATTACCCCATTGTCATCGCAAGAGAGCATTTGGGAAGAGGGAAGAGGGAAGAGCAAAGGCGAAGAGCCAGAATTCTGAGGCAACTTTGGACATGTATTTTAAGGCTAGGAAAAGACCAATAACCATGAACCATCCCAGCCTGATATTAAACTGCAGCTGTCTACTTTACCTTTGCTGGTTTTGTAAAATAGGGGGGACCCCACGTGCATTTTTTTTCATAAATTAGTAACTTACAGCTCTGGAAAAAATTAAGAGTCCAACACATCAAATCCCTGTCATGGGCAGCCCAATCTCCAGACCTGAACCCCATTGAAAACCTCTGGAATGTAATCAAGAGGATGATGGATAGTCACAAGCCATCAAACAAAGAAGAACTGCTTACATTTTTGTGCCAGAAGCAGTGTGAAAGACTGGCGGAAAGCATGCCAAGACGCATGAAAGCTGTGATTAAAAATCATGCTTACTCCACAATACACTGACTTTTGAACTCTTTCTGACTTAAAACATTAGTATTGTTGTTTCTAAATGATTAAATGATTAGGGACTTGTTTTCTTTGCATTACTTGAGGTCTGAAAGCACTGTTTGTTTGTTTTTTTACCATTTTTCTTAGTAAAAAAAAATACAAAAGAACAATGTACATTTTACTCAAAAATAAACCTTGAAAGGGAAAAATCAGACAAACTGAACATTTTGCAGCGGTCTCTTAATTTTTTTCCAGAGCTGTATTTATTAGTAGAGTTGAGTGACTTTTACTTTTTATGGATCGAGTCGGGTTTCACGAAAGTCGACTTTGTCAAAAGTCGGGTCGGGTGAAATCGGCCGATTATTGCGAAAAGTTGGGGGCTGACTGAAACACGAAACCCAATGCAAGTCAATGGGGAATCAAAGTCGGCAGTGAGTGGAGGACAGGAAAACACCTACAGTGCCCATTTTAATGCCAAAAACATCAATTCTTATTACTTAAGCTTGTCAATCTTAATTTACTTTATAATAATAGTTAGGCATTGAAAACTGGGGGTCATTTGGCTAAAGTTTTGGGGGGTAGGGCTGGCTCAAGATTTTCATGGGCCCAGGAAACGCAGAATACGTCACGGCGGTGGAGCAGGGAGAGGTAAGTATTTCAACTTTGCAAGTGCTGTGATCCTGAGCAAGCAGGGGGGTCCACTCATTGGCATTGGCACTGGCACAGGGCCCCTCATAGTACGGTGGTGTGTTTGACAGCGGATGGCTCCTCCCACTGGCAGAGACAATTTTGTGTACTATGAGGGGCCCTGTGCCAGTGATGTTGCCAATGAGTATGCCTCCCCACCTGAAGAAGGAACCTGCACTTTCATCTGCACCTTCCTCTTTGTCCCCGTATTAGGTGGTATAGTATGCGGGAAGGGGAACCTGACTATCAGCAGGGTCAGATTCTGGCTGTGTAGAGTGCAAGGGGAATGTTGTGCTCTGGGTCAATGTACCAGCAGACTCATCTAGCAGTGGCTGGGCAATGGGCAGGATGAGGAGGAAACACAGTTAGTAGGCCCAAATAATAAAGTGGGCTAAATGCAGTTCAAATGTGGTAACAGGACTAAACGGGCGGCATTGCTTTGTTCAGTGGAGGACAACTGTAATGAGCGGCAGACGCAGTTAGTAGGCACAAATAATAAAGTAGGCTAAATGCAGTTCAAATGTGGTAAGAGGACTAAACAGGTGGGATTGCTTTGTTCAGTGGAGGACAACTGTAATGAGTGGCAGACACAGTAGGCCCAAATAATAAAGTGGGCTAAATGCAGTTCAAATGTGGTAACAGGACTAAACAGGCGGCATTGCTTTGTTCAGTGGAAGACAACTGTAATGAGTGGCAGGCACAGTTAGTAGGCCCAAATAATAAAATAGGCTAAATGCAGTTCAAAATTGGTAACAGGATTAAACAGGCGGCATTGCTTTGTTCAGTGGAGGACAACTGTAATGAGTGGCAGACACAGTTAGTAGGCCCAAATAATACAGTAGGCTAAATGCAGTTCAAAATTGGTAACAGGACTAAACAGGCGGCATTGCTTTGTTCAGTGGAGGACAACTGTAATGAGTGGCAGACACAGTTAGTAGGCCCAAATAATAAAGTGGGATAAATGCAGTTCAAATGTGGTAACAGGACTAAACAGGTGGCATTGCTTTGTTCAGTGGAGGACAACTGTAATGAGTGGCAGACACAGTTTGTAGGCCCAAATAATAAAGTAGGCTAAATGCTGTTCAAAATTGGTAACAGGACTAAACAGGCGGCATTGCTTTGGTCAGTGGAGGACAACTGTAATGAGTGGCAGACAGTTAGTAGGCCCAAATAATAAAGTGGGCTAAATGCAGTTCAAATGTGGTAACAGGACTAAACAGGCGGCATTGCTTTGTTCAGTGGAGGACAACTGTAATGAGTGGCAGACACAGTTAGTAGGCCCAAATAATAAACTAGGCTAAATGCAGTTCAAAATTGGTAACAGGACTAAACAGGCGGCATTGCTTTGTTCAGTGGAAGACAACTGTAATGAGTGGCAGACACAGTTAGTAGGCCCAAATAATAAAGTAGGCTAAATGCAGTTCAAAATTGGTAACAGGACTAAACAGGCGGCATTGCTTTCTTCAGTGGAAGACAACTGTAATGAGTGGCAGACATAGTTAGTAGGCCCAAATAATAAAGTGGGATAAATGCAGTTCAAATGTGGTAACAGGACTAAACAGGCGGCATTGCTTTGGTCAGTGGAGGACAACTGTAATGAGTGGCAGACAGTTAGTAGGCCCAAATAATAAAGTGGGCTAAATGCAGTTCAAATGTGGTAACAGGACTAAACAGGCGGCATTGCTTTGTTCAGTGGAGGACAACTGTAATGAGTGGCAGACACAGTTAGTAGGCCCAAATAATAAAGTAGGCTAAATGCAGTTCAGAATTGGTAACAGAACTAAACAGGCGGCATTGCTTTGTTCAGTGGAGGACAACTGTAATGAGTGGCAGACACAGTTAGTAGGCCCAAATAATAAACTAGGCTAAATGCAGTTCAAAATTGGTAACAGGACTAAACAGGCGGCATTGCTTTGTTCAGTGGAAGACAACTGTAATGAGTGGCAGACACAGTTAGTAGGCCCAAATAATAAAGTGGGCTAAATGCAGTTCAAATTTGGTAACAGGACTAAACAGGCGGCATTGCTTTGTTCAGTGGAGGACAACTGTAATGAGTGGCAGACACAGTTTGTAGGCCCAAATAATAAAGTGGGCTAAATGCAGTTCAAATTTGGTAACAGGACTAAACAGGCGGCATTGCTTTGTTCAGTGGAAGGCAACTGTAATGAGCGGCAGACACAGTTAGTAGGCCCAAATAATAAAGTGGGCTAAATGCAGTTCAAAAGTGGTAACATTACTAAACAGGCGGCATTGCTTTGTTCAGTGGAGGACAACTGTAATGAGTGGCAGGCACAGTTAGTAGGCCCAAATAATAAAATAGGCTAAATGCAGTTCAAAATTGGTAACAGGACTAAACAGGCGGCATTGCTTTGTTCAGTGGAAGACAACTGTAATGAGTGGAAGACACAGTTAGTAGGCCCAAATAATTAAGTAGGCTAATGCAGTTCAAAATTGGTAACAGGACTAAACAGGCGGCATTGCTTTGTTCAGTGGAGGACAACTGTAATGACTGGCAGACACAGTTAGTAGGCCCAAATAATAAAGTGGGCTAAATGCAGTTCAAAATTGGTAACAGTACTAAACAGGCGGCATTGCTTTGCTCAGTGGAGGACAACTGTAATGAGTGGCAGAAACAGTTAGTAGGCCCAAATAATAAAATGGGCTAAATGTCTGCCAAAAAATTGTTCATAAATAAACAGGTGGCATAGCTAGGTACAGAGGTGGGCTCCTCTGCTGTGTAGCAGACAGTGGTAGTAGGCGCAAAGTATTAACTGGTCTAAATGGAGGCCAGGGCCCATGTATATTTTAACTATGGCAGTGCCATTGAAGGATTTAAACAGCCCAGACTACACAGTGGTGGAGCAGGGAGAGGTAAGTATTGCAAGTGGTAGAGCACTGTTTGAGCTGGGGAGAACACTCTCAAGTGGGCGGCGGTACTGGCACAGGGCCCCTCATATTACGACGGTGTGTCTGACGTTGGTTGTGCACCACCACCGTCAGAGACACTTCATTGTGCTATGAGGGACCCTGTGCCAGTGCCGTCGCCCAAGAGTGGGCACACCCACCTGTCCAAGCAAACGGCACTCGCATGGGTGCTTGCGCCAGGTGGTGACTACGGCCCTGTGGGGGGAGTCAGCCCATTTAGGGAGGTATAAAAATGGCCTATGGTGGACATTCAGCAGCTGCAAATGGAGTAATTGGAGCAGTCAGTTAGAGGAGGCCAAAAGCAAGACATTTTTCAGGCAAACTACGTGTCAGCAGGGGAAGGTGGGGCCAAATAATTTGAAATCCATGATTGGTTCATTTTAATGAAGGTTAGATCATTAACATTTCGGGTAGCAAGACGTGTCCTTTTTTCGGTCAGTATTGAACCAGCAGCACTGAAGACTCTTTCTGATAGCACACTAGCAGCAGGGCAAGAGAGCTCCTGTAATGCATATTCTGCCAATTCAGGCCAGGTGTCTAGTTTAGATGCAAAGTAATCAAAGGGGAATGACCTGTGAGGGAGAACATCGATAAGGGAGGAAAAGTAGTTTGTAACCACACTGGAGAAATGCTGTCTCCTGTCACTTTGAATCGATGCAGCAGTACCTGTCGTGTCAGCGGTCATTGTGAAATCACTCCACAAGCTGGTCATAAAACCCCTCTGTCCAACGCCACTTCAGATTTGTGCACCTCAAACATCTCTGCCATGTTGTCCCCTACGGCTCGTGTGAGAACCATCACCGCCGCTGTGTGCTGGGAATGCCTGAACCAAATGGTCTACAAGAGTTGCTTGTTTGGTAGCCAATATTTGCTCAAGGTTCTCATGTGGCATGATATTTTGTAATTTTCCTTTGTATCGTGGATCCAGGAGGCAGGCCAACCAGTAACCGTCATCGGTCATCATTTTGATAATGCGGGGGTCCCTTTTTAGGATACGCAAGGCATACTCAGCCATGTGGGCCAATGTTCCAGGTGTCAATTCACTGCTTGTGCTGGGTTGAGGAGCACTTTCTTGCAAATCAACACCACTTGTGTCCCGCAAAAACCCTGTACCTGACCTTGCAATGCCACCAGTTTCTATTGCCCCCTGAGAAGCATCCTCCTCCCATAAAAATTCATCCCCATCATCCTCCTCCTCCTCTTCCTCTTCATCCGCCACCTCGTCCAGGACAGTTCCCTGAGCAGACAATGGCTGACTGTCATCAAGGCTTCCCTCTTCCTCGGCTGCAGACGCCTGCTCCTTAATGTGCGTCAAACTTTGCATCAGCAGACGCATTCGTGGGATGCTCATGCTTTTGATGGCGTCATCTGCACTTACCAGCCATGTGCATTTATCAAAACACTGAAGGACTTGACAGAGGTCTTGTAGCTTCGACCACTGCACACCAGACAACTCCATGTCTGCCATCCAAGTGCCTGCCCATGTATGTGTATCCTCCCACAAATAAATTACAGCACACCTCTGTTCGCACAGCCTCTGAACCATGTGCAGTGTGGAGTTCCACCTTGTTGCAACGTCGATTATTAGGCAGTGCTGGGGAAGATTCAGCGATCGCTGATGGTTCAGCATACGGCTGGAGGGTACGGGCGACCGGCGGATATGCGAGCAAAGTCTTCGCACCTTGAGGAACAGGGCTGGTAACCCCGGATAATTTTTCAGGAAGCACTGCACCACCAGGTTCAAGGTGTGAGCCAGGCAAGGTATGTGTTTCATTTCTGAAAGGGCTATGGCAGCCATAAAATTCCTTCCGTTATCACTGACTACCTTGCCTGCCTCAAGATGTGCACTGCCCAGCCATGACTGAGTTTCTTGCTGCAAGTACTCAGCTAGTACTTCCGTGGTGTGTCTGTTGTCGCCCAAACACTTCATTTGTAACACAGCCTGCTGATGCTTACCACTAGCTGTTCGATAATGGGACACCTCGTGTGTAACACTGGCAGCTGCGGATGGAGTGGTCATGTGACTGCTCTCTGTGGACGAGCTTTCGCTCCTGGAGGAGGACAAGGAGGGGTGGCGAATGCCTACAGCCAACTGTTTCCTAGACCGTGGGCTAGGCAGAACTGTCCCACTATGGCTGTCCCCTGTGGACCCTGCATCCACCACATTAAACCAGTGCGCCGTGATGGACACATAACTTCCCTGGCCATGCCTACTGGTCCATGCATCTGTTGTGAGGTGCACCTTTCCACTGACTGATTGCCTCAGTGCATGGACAATGCGGTCTTTGACATGCTGGTGGAGGGCTGGGATGGCTTTTCTCGCAAAGAAGTGCTGACTGGGTAGGTCATAGCGTGGTACTGCGTAGGCCATCAGGTCTTTGAAAGCTTCGCTTTCAACCAACCGGTAGGACAACATCTCTAACGAGATTAGTCTAGCTATGTGGGCGTTTAAACCCTGTGTACGTGGATGAGAGGATGAGTACTTTCTTTTCCTAACAAGAGTCTCTTGTAGGGTGAGCTGGACTGGAGAGCTGCATGTGGTGGAACTAGCGGTGTGTTGGCAGTGGTGGACATGGCGGATTGAGAGTGGGTTGGTGATGGTATTCTTGATGTTGGCCTACATACAGTGTTTCCTACCAAAAACCTTGTGATTCCCTGACTGCTTTGGCCTTGCGATGATACCTCCACATTTGCCGCTGGTGGTGTCCTAACCGGTGGGCTTACAGTGAGGGAAGCACTGTAGGGTTGCTGACTACGTTCATTCTGAGCAGGTGCACCAACGGTAAGGGACTTTTGGTAGTTAATCCAGGCTTGCAAGCGCATGCTGGTTAAATGTCTAAGCATGCACGTTGTATTTAAATTTTGAAGATTCTTCCCTCTGCTAAAGGTCTTTGAGCATTTCTTACAGATAACTTTTGACTGATCATTCGTATCTTGGTTAAACAATTGCCACACTGCACTCTTCCTACTATGGAATACCTTTTCAGGCATTGCACGCTGTGCTACTTTCACCGGATGGCCACGCTGTCCTAAAACTGTTTTTGTTTTTGACAAATGTTTTTGGCCTGATACGGGCCGGCCAGATGTCAGCTGTTGCGATGTAGATGGCTGCTGCGGATCATCCTCCTCCAATTCTGAGCTACTGGCAGCGGCACCCTCTTCCCCCAATGGCTGCCTATCTGGGTCCGCAACTGGGTCATCTATCACCTAATCTTCAATTTCATGTGCACCTTCCTCTGTGTCACCGTGTAAGGTGCTATAGTGTTTGGGACAGGGCACCATAGTCTCATCAGGGTCAGATTCAGGCTCAGTACACTGCGGGGGCAATGTAGTGATCTGAGTCAATGGAACAGCATAATAATCTAGCTGTGGCTGTGCATCAGTGCACTCCATGTCCGATTCATCTTGTAATGGACAGTTAATAAATTCCCTTTCTAACCCAGGCACGGTATGTGTAAAGAGCTCCATGGAGTAACCTGTAGTGTCGCCTGACGCATCCTTCACTTTTGGTTTGGGTGAAGGACACAAGGAAACGTCTTGTTCCTGACCGGGAGCATCCACTGATGACTCGCTGCTGTTATATTTGGAACTTTCTGAAGAGGAGACGAAAGTCAGCAAGGAAAGCCAAAACTTTTTCCTGCTGCTCCGGCTTTAAATCCTGTTTTCCTACTGCCAGATAAGGGAGCCTTCGAGGTCTTGTGTAGCCTGACGATGACGCTGGCTCAACACCTCCAGCCTTAGGTGCTATTGTGCTTTTGCCACTACCACCAGATGCACCACCACTAGGGTTGAGCGACTTTTATTTTTATAGGATTGGGTCGGGTTTCACGAAACCCGACTTTCTCAAAAGTCGGATTGAGTGAAATCGTCCGATCCTATAAAAAAGTCGGGGTCGGGGTCGGCCGAAACACGAAACCCAATGCAGTGCAATGGGATACTATGGTTCCCAGGGTCTGAAGGAGAGGAAACTCTCCTTCAGGCCCTGGGATCCATATTTAAGTGTAAAATAAAGAATTAAAATAAAAAATATTGATATACTCACCTCTCCGACGCAGCCTAGACATCGCCGCTGGTAACCGGCATCTTCCGTTCCTAAGAATGGCGCTTGAAAGACCTTTCGATGACGTCACGGCTTGTGATTGGTCGCGGCGGCCCACGTGACCGCTCAGCGACCAATCACAAGCCGTGACGTAATTTTCAGGTCCTAAATTCCTCATTCTAGGAATTTAGGACATGAGAATTACGTCACGGCTTGTGATTGGTCGCTGAGCGGTCACGTGGGCCGCCACGACCAATCACAAGCCGTGACGTCATCGAAAGGTCCTTCACGCGCTCATTCTTAAGAAGGAAGGCTGCCGGAAAGAAGCCGAGGGTGAGTATATTCCTATTAGGTATATACTCACCCTCGGATGTGCCCTGCTTCTTTCCGGCAGCCTTCCTTCTTAAGAATGAGCGCGTGAAGGACCTTTCGATGACGTCACGGCTTGTGATTGGTCGCGGCGGCCCACGTGACCGCTCAGCGACCAATCACAAGCCGTGACGTAATTCTCATGTCCTAAATTCCTAGAATGAGGAATTTAGGAACTGAAAATTACATCACGGCTTGTGATTGGTCGCTGAACGGTCACGTGGGCGGCCGCGACCAATCACAAGCCGTGACGTCATCGAAAGGTCTTTCAAGCGCCATTCTTAGGAATGGAAGATGCCGGTTACCAGCGGCGATGTCCAGGCTGCGTCGGAGAGGTGAGTATATCAATATTTTTTATTTTAATTCTTTATTTTACCCTTAAATGTGGATTCCGATACCGATTTCCGATATCGCAAACATATCAGAACTCGGTATCGGAATTCCAATACCAGATTCAGAAGATCGCCGACCTCATGGCCGACCCCACACAGGGGTCGGGTCGGGTTTCATGAAACCCGACTTTGCCAAAAGTCGGCGACTTCTGAAAATGGCCGACCTGTTTCGCTCTACCCTAACCACCACCACCATCAGTACCAGCTGGCAACGACCGCCCATGGGCTCTTCCACCAGACTTCATCATTTTTTGGAAAATCTAACCAAAATAACAACCGTTATATGGTACTGTAAAACAAGGTAGAAGGTGTATATAAACTTGTTGAGAATTGAAATCTCCCTTTCTTGGGGGGAGACTGAACCAAAACTCAGGCCCAGTGTATTACACTACACAATGTAAGTGGCAGAATGTGGCTGGCTGATATACGACAAACTAACAGGACTGTAGTATATCCACTTTGTAAGACTTTGAATCTCCCTTTTTTTGGAGGGAGACTGAACCAAAACTCAGGCCCAGTATATAAAACAACACAATGTAAGTGGCAGAAAGTGGCTGGCTGATATACGACAAACTAACAGGACTGTAGTATATCCACTTTGTGAGAATTTGAATCTCCCTTTTTTTGGGGAGACTGAACAAAAACTCAGGCCCAGTGTATAAATCAACACAATATCAGTGGCAGAAAGTGGCTGGAAGATATATGAAAAAATACAAGGACTGGAGTACAATTTCAATCTCCCTAGAAAGTGGCTGGCTGATATATACGACAAACTAACAGGACTGTAGTATATCCACTTTGTGAGAATTTGAATCTCACTTTTTTTGGGGGGGAGACTGAACCAAAACTCAGGCCCAGTGTATAAAACAACACAATGTAAGTGGCAAAAAGTGGCTGGCTGATATACGACAAACTAACGAGACTGTAGAAGAAAGGAGAAATGGGAATTTCCAGCACGTCCATCCAGTGTAAGTAAAATAACCAAAATTTATTAGAACATTTTAAAAAACAATTTTAAAAAAAGAGAGAGGAACCCTCTTTGCCTGACGCGTTTCTGGTGCACCACAGCGCCCTTAGTCATAGGAACTAATACAACATGGATAAACAGGTTTATATATGACAGGGAACCAATCACAGACATAGCAATCAATTTCATTGGAAAAGGCTGCAGCTAGACTCACATAACAGAACTTTAACTTATTTTTCTCCAAATATATTGGAAATACACAAATATCTGTTTTAAATTACCACAAAATCTGTTTGTCAATTCAATATATATAAAAAAGATCATTTTTGTAATTCATACCATGTGGATATTTGGTGTCTAAAGTTAGAATCCAAAAAGCTTCCCGCAGAGCTAATTGCTTCCTCCAATCTCCACCTCTAGGTGACTGACTAACCCTTTCAATGCCAAAAAAAGAAAAATCTGATAGATCGCCTTTGTGCACAGAAATAAAATGTTTAGTAGCCCCAGAATAACCTGAATTATTATTTTTTATATTAGCTATATGTTCCGAAATTCTTTTTTTAATTTTCCTTGTGGTATAACCTATATAGCAAATATTGCAGGCTTTGCATTTTATGCAGTATATGACATGATCAGAGTCACAATTGATAAATGATTTTATATTATAAGTGACATTGTGATTCGAAGAAAAAGAAGTTCTTTTGTTGTCTGCAAATTTGCAGACATTGCATCTATTACCAGAACATTTAAAGAAACCCTTCACTGATAGCCATGATGTGGGAGTTTTTTTCGGGCGCACCATACTGGGAGATAAAACATTCCCCAGTATGCAACCTCTTTTAGCCACTATCCTGCATCCGTTTTGGAGAATAGTGCACAAAGATCTATCTTGATTGACTACAGGAAGATATTTGAGAATGATCTGTCTGATTTTGTTATACTGACTGCTATAAGCAGTAGAAAAAGTGATCTGCGTTTCAGAAGCGACACTTACATTCTTATTTTCAGAATACAATAAATTGGTACGTGGAATTTTGGAAACTTGTCTGAATGCATGCTTTATGTTAGATTGTTTGTACCCTCTATCAAGCAGTCTATCAGAAATAATACAACTCTCCTTATGGAAATTTTCTTCACTAGAGCAAATTCTTCTTCCTCTGGTGAGCTCCCCCCTAGGAATGGCATGAATAGTATGACGAGGGTGTGAGCTTGAAGACATCAGGATCGTATTACCAGAGTTGTCTTTTCTGTAGAGTGAGGTGTTAACCCTCTGTGTTGTGTTACTGCCTGTAAGGAGTACATCCAAGAATGAAACTTCATCTGAAGGAGACTGTAGTATATCCACTTTGTGAGAATTTGAATCTCACTTTTTTTGGGGGGAGACTAAACCAAAACTCAGGCCCAGTGTATTACACCACACAATGTAAGTGGCAGTTTGTCGTATATCAGCCAGCCACATTCTAACAGGACTGTAGTATATCCACTTTGTAAGAATTTGAATCTCCCTTTTTTGGGGGGGAAGACTGAACCAAAACTCAGGCCCAGTATAGAAAACAACACAATGTAAGTGGCAGAAAGTGGCTGGCTGATATACGACAATCTAACAGGACTGTAGTATATCCACTTTGTGAGAATTTGAATCTCCCTTTTTTGGGGGGGAGACTGAACCAAAACTCAGGCCCAGTGTATAAAACAACAAAATGTAAGTGGCAGAAAGTGGCTGGCTGATATACGACAAACTAACAGGACTGTAGTATATCCACTTTCTGAGAATTTGAATCTCACTTTATTTGGGGGAGACTGAACCAAACTCAGGCCCAGGGTATAAAACAACACAATGTAAGTGGCAGAAAGTGGCTGGCTGATATACGACAAACTAACAGGACTGTAGTATATCCACTTTGTGAGAATTTGAATCTCACCTTTTTGGGGGGGAGACTGAACCAAAACTCAGGCCCAGTGTATAATACAACACAATGTAAGTGGCAGAAAGTGGCTGGCTCATATACGACAAACTAACATGACTGTAGTATATCCACTTTGTGAGAATTTGAATCTCCCTTTTTTGGGGGGGAGACTGAAGCAAAACTCAGGTCCAGTGTATAAAACAACACAATGTAAGTGGCAGAAAGTGGCTGGCTGATATACGACAAACTAACAGGACTGAAGTATATCCACTTTGTGAGAATTTGAATCTCCCTTTTTTGGGGGGGAGACTGAACCAAAACTCAGGCCCAGTGTATAAAACAACGCAATGTAAGTGGCAGAAAGTGGCTGGCTGATATACGACAAACTAACAGGACTGTAGTATATCCACTTTGTGAGGATTTGAATCTCACTTTTTTTTTGGAGACTGAACTAAAACTCAGGCCCAGTGTATAAAACAACGCAATGTAAGTGGCAGAAAGTGGCTGGCTGATATACGACAAACTAACAGGACTGTAGTATATCCACTTTGTGAGGATTTGAATCTCACTTTTTTTTTGGAGACTGAACTAAAACTCAGGCCCAGTGTATAAAACAACACAATGTAAGTGGCAGAAAGTGGCTGGAAGATATATGAAAAAATACAAGGACTGTAGTACAATTTCAATCTCCCTACAATGATCTCAGGACAAGTATGGCAGCAATAAAAAGGACTGCTGCACACAAAAGTGTGGACAAATAACCAAGATAAGTGTGCTGAAAGGAGCAAAAGGATTTTTGCTTTTAAAAAAGCAGTTGGTTTGCACAGCAGCATGCAAACAGCAATGCAGCTATCAGGGAGCCTTATAAGGCAGCCTAATAAGCTACAGAGCTGATGCACAAAAATATAGCCTCCTCTGTGTTAGGGTTGGCGGAATGCACCGAATATATTTATTAGATGGGATTGGTGCGTTCGCAACCCGGGATCCACCGTGCAGGAAAGAACCTGCTGCTAAGTAATTGGCGGCACTATATGGCGGTATGAACCAGCTCTGTTAGCTTCACAGAGTGGCCAAGAAAGCAAAGCTCTGTGAACTGTTAGACTTATATAGAGGCACAGGCTAACTACCCAAATGAGAGCAGTCAGTGGTCATGCATGCACACAAAACTCCTCTCCGGAGGTGCCAGCATTCTAGGGCTTATTTCAGCCAGGTCCCTGAATACACACAAACACAATCTCCTCGCCGGAGGTGCCAGCAATCTAGGGGATTATTTCAGCCGGGTCCCTGAACACATACAAACACATGACCACACTGGCGCAAAGCACATGACTTAGGAAGATACCAGCGCATGGCCGTGCGGCCATGCAAGCCTTAAATAGCTGCAGCACGTACAGGACCTTCCTAGAAGGACCAATAGATTTGGCTGCAGTACCTGAGCATGTGACCCTTGATCTCCACTGAGAGATCTTACCCTGGGCATGCTCAGTGTGTGCAAAGCAGGACTTAGTCCCAGAAAAGCATGCTCGCTGCAGATCAATGCAGGGTACAATAGCAGAGCCTGGAGAGGCAGCAGTAACCCTTTGCACAATATCAGTCCTAGTGAGACGCTGGGACCGACGTCTCCGCTGAGCAGGCTCCACTGTGGCCGATGCAGAATGGGAGACCGCAGCAGACACGGATCGAGTTTCCCCCTGTGCAGCAGAGGAAACTCGACTCCTAACACTCTGTTCCTGCAAAAAAAAGGTGGTGTTGGACAGTGGAAATCGCTATAGCACAAGCGGTTGGGGGTTAATCTTCCCTCCCTAACTATATCCCTTCTTCTGATGAAGCTGCAGCAACCTCTCCCTATGCTAAGATTGGCAGAAGTAAGATGGGGGTCGGCGTGCACACCCCTTTATACCCCCTGTGACTCCGCAGAAAGCAAGCCAATCACTGTCATGCCCTTCACTAAGATGGTGGGGACCGAGACCCATGTAATCACGCTGCCCACACTCTGCCTCCTCCTTCATTGGCTGAAAAATGGCGGTTAAAGCATCATATGAAATGCGACTTTGGCGTGGAGAACGCCGACCTCATGGCCGATCTCACACTAGGATCGGTTCAGGTTTCATGAAACCCGACTTTGCCGAAAGTCGGCGATTTTTGAATTTGTCCGATCCGTTTCGCTCAACCCTATTTATTAGGTTAAACATGGCTAAAAAGCTCAACAATAAGCTCTACATGAAAGGCACTAAAGGAGCAAGTTTATAATACAGTGGGGAAAAAAGTATTTAGTCAGCCAACAATTGTGCAAGTACTCCCACTTAAAAAGATTTGAGAGGCCTGTAATTGTCATCATAGGTAGACCACAACTATGAGAGTCAAAATGAGAAAACAAATCCAGAAAATCACCTTGTCTGATTTGGCAAGATATATATTGCAAATTATGATGGAAAATAAGTATTTGATCACCTAAAAACATGCAAGATTTCTGGTTCTCACAGACCTGTAACTTCTTCTTCAAGAGGCTCCTCTGTCCTCCACTTATTACCTGTAGTAATGGAACCTGTTTGAACTTGTTATCAGTATAAAAGACATCTTTCCACAACCTCAAACAGTCACACTCCAAACTCCACTATGGTGAAGACCAAAGAGCTGTCAAAGGACACCAGAAACAAAATTGTAGCCCTGCACCAGGCTGGGAAGACTGAATCTGAAAAAGACAAGCAGCTTAGTGTGATGAAATCAACTGTGGGCAATAATAAGAAAATGAAAGACATGCAAGACCACTGATAATCTCCCTCGATATGGGGTTCCACATAAGATCTCACCCTGTGGGGTCAAAATGATCACAAGAACTGTGAGCAAAAATCCCAGAAAAACACGGGGGACCTAGTGAATGACCTGCATAGAGCTGGGACCATTGTAACAAAGGCTACCATCAGTAACTGTCATGTCGGACGCTGTTCACACTAGGGCGTCCGACAGACAGCAGTAATTCCACTTACATCCACTACATGCTCAGTGGCGACAGCTAGATTTTATCCAGCTTGCTTGGGGTTAATCTAGCTGGTAATCAGGTTGGAGGCTGGGTCACGCCCACGGCCTTTAAATAGTCGCGCTGGACTTTGGGCGTCGCCGATTATAGCTTGTGCTTTATGCCTGGTGATTCCGGTCTGGAGTGGTGGTCTTGTTGTAGGAATATCGTATCTGGTGGTGTATAATCCTTTGTCATATTCCTCCTTCCTATTTGTATTTGTTTTGCCCTGTGCACATTATAGTGTATTCCTGTGTGTCTGCGGCGTGGTGCGTTTTTCAGTTTTCCCTGTCTGTGCTTTCTGTGGGGATTGGTGTGTGGTCTCTTCACTGGGTGGCGGGTGGTGGTTTCAGCTTAGGGCTGAAACAGGAGACAGGGTCAGGCATGGCAGCCCAGACATGCACACCTTTAGTGTAACTTCTGGGAAAGGGACAGACAGGGTTTCCCTAGCCTGAGGGATATCGCAGGGGCCCGGGTAACCAACCTTAGTCTACCCAGTTCCCCCATGACAGTAACACACTATGCCACCAGGGACTCAGATCCTGCAGTGCCAGACCTGTCCCCCTGCTTAAACCAGTACATGTCCAGGCCCATCTGAAGTTTGATAGGGAGCATTTGGATTATCTAGAAGAGTATTGGGAGAATGTCATATGGTCTGATGAAACCAAAGTAGAACTGTTTGGTAGAATCAAAACTTTTTGTGTTTGGAGGAGACAGAATGCTGATTTGCATCCAAAGAACACCATACATACTGTGAAGCATGGGGATGGCAACATCATGCTTTGGGGTTGTTTCTCTGCAAAGGGACTAGGACGACTGATCCGTGTAAATGAAAGAATGAATGGGGCCATGTATTGCGAGATTTTGAGTGCAAGCCTCCTTTCATCAGCAAGGGTATTGAAGATGAAACATAGATGGGTCTTTCAGCATGATAATGATCACAAGCACACCGCAAGGGCAACAAAGGAGTGGCTTCGTAAGAAGCATATGAAGGTCCTGAAGTGGCCTAACCAGTCTCCAGATCTTAACCTCATAGAAAACCTTTGGAGGGAGTTGAAAGTCCGTTTTGCCCAGCGACAGGCTCAAAACATCACTGCTCTAGATGAGATCTGCATGGAGGAACAGTCCAACATACCACCAACAGTGTGTGCCAACCTTGTGAAGACTTCCTCTGTCATTGCCAACAAGGGATACATAATAAAATATTGAGATGAACTTTTGTTAATGACCAAATACTTATTTTCCACCATAATTTGCAAAATAAATCTTGCCAAATCAGACAAGGTGATTTTATGGATTTGTTTTCTCATTTTGACACTCATAGTTGTGGTCTACCTATGATGTCAATTACATGCCTCTCTCATATTTTTAAGCGGGAGAACTTGCATAATTGGTGGCTGATTATATACTTTTTTTCCCCACTGTATGTAGGTAGTTTGTGAAATTATACAAGGTGGGCCATTTATATGGATACACCCCAATAAAATGGGAATGGTTGGTGATATCAACTTATTGTTTATGGCACATTAGCATATGGGAGGGGAAAACTTTTAAAGATGGGTGGTGACCATGGCGGCCATTTTGAAGTCGGCCATTTTGGATCCAATTTTATTTTTTCCAATTGGAAGAGGGTCATATGACACATCAAACTTATTGAGAATTTCACAAGGAAAACAATGGTGTGCTTGGTTTTAATATATGAAATATAAGGGGTGCTCACTGTTAGTGGATCTTGGTGCTCTGAAGAAAATTCCAAAAAGTAAAGAAGCAAAAAAACTTCGGCACTCAAATGATAAATTTATTACTAAATATTCATATGAAAAAATTAGGCAAACCACCACCATATAAAAAAAGAAAAAAAGACCCAGGTGTAAACAGATGTACTTCTGCTGCAACGTTTCGGCAACAAGATGCCTTTTTCAAGCCAAATCTGTGTGGAAAAGTGTCTCTGGTCATGGAATCTAATACACAGGCATGCCTGTATGGTGCGATGGCGAGCTGCCGGTGCTTGTGCCTCATTTTTTATGTGGTGGACGTGGTTTGACTCTTTTTTTCATATCAACATTTAGTAATAAATTTATAATTTGAGTGCCGAAGTTTTTTGCGTCTGTGCTTGGTTTTAATGTAACTTTATTCTTTCATGAGTTATTTACAAGTTTCTCTTTATTTACAGCCATTGACATGTCGCAGAGATTAACATGTGAGGAGCGGATAGAAATTGTGTTGATGTCTGGTGAACACAGTACCCGGGTCACTACAGCAGATTTCAATGCAAGACACCTTACGAGAACACCCATCTCCCATGCTACAGTTAGCAAACTGCTTGCCAAATTTTGTGAAACAGGTTCAGTGTTGGTTTTGCCAAAATGTGGACGCAAGAAAACTGTCACTGTTGAAGAAACATTAGTGGCTGAAGATGGACTGAAGATGGCATGTTAAAGCTGTCATTGATGCATAGTGCATTTTATCTATGACATTATATGCAACTGACAAACCAGTATCTAGAAATAAGCAGAAAATAACACTCACAATAAAACCACACCACTCTTTAATCTGTCATTTTTGGATTGTGAGTCATGAGGAAAGCAAAAGAACTTTCAACGGATCTCTGAGAAAAAGGTAGTTCAACTGTATAAAACAGGAAAGGGATACAGAAAGATATCCAAGGAATTGATAATGCCAGTCAGCAGCGTTCACACTGTGATTAACAAATGGAAAATTGGGGCTCTGTAAAAACAAAACCATGGTCAGGTAAACCAACAAATTTTGTCCACAACTGTCAGGAAAATTGTTCAGGATGCATAGAAAAACCTACAAATAACATCAGCTGAAATACTGGAATTTCTGAAAACTAGTGGTGTAGCTGTTTCAAGATGCACGTTAAGGAGGCACTTGAAGAAAAATGGGCTGCATGGTTGAGTCGCCAGAAGAAAACCATTACTGCCCAAATGCCACAAAGTATCTTGCCCACAATATGCAAAACAGTGCAGAGATATGCCTCAAAACTTCTCGATCATGGTAATTTGGAGTGATGAGACCAAAATTGAACTTTTTGGCCACAACAATAAACGCCACACTTGGAGAGAGGTCAACAAGGCCAATGATTCAAGGAACATCATTCCTACTGTAAAGCATGGTGGTGGTTCGCTGATGTTTTGGGGATGTGTGAGCTACAAAGGCACAGGAAACTTGGTCAAAGTTGAATGCAGCAAAAGCAGCAAATACTGGGGGCAAATTTCCACTCATCAACCCTAAAGCTGCGCATGGGACTTACTTAGACATTCCAACATGACAACGATCCAAAACACAAGACCAAGTCAACCTATCATTGGTTACAGCAGAGCAAAGTGAAGGGTCTGGAGTGGCCATCTCAGTCTCCTGACCTCAATATCATTGAGACACTCTGGGGCAATCTCGAGAGCGCAGTTTATGCTAGACAGCCCAGGAATTCACAGGAACTGGAGGCTTTTTGCCAAGAAGAGTGGGCAGCTTTACCATCTGAGAAAATAAAGAACCTCATCCGCATCTACCACAAAATACTTCAAGCTGTCATTAATTTTAGAGGGGGCAATACACGGTATTAAGAAATGGGGTATGTGAGCTTTTGATCAGGGTCATTTGGATGTTTGGGGTTGTCATCATGATTTTAAAAGAGAAAACACAGTAGTTTGACAATAAATGGCTTCACCCAACCACTAACCATGAGTGGAGAAAAAGTTTGGTGTTATCATCCATATTCTCTGAAAAAAGGCCAAGAAAGCAAAAATTCTGCCTTGGTATGCAAACGTTTGAGCACAACTGTACATGATGTTGGGGAAGATGATTCAGTAGGTCTGCATACAGACAACGGATCCTTTTGTTCTCGAGGAGATAGGCAGCAGCCAGGGATGTCTTCCACTATGCATGAAAGAGTGAGCAGAGAGAGCTTCCGGTCAAACAATCTACCAAAGCTTCATTCTGCCAACAGTAATCTTGAACCTTTGCTGATTAGAAAATGATGGCTTATTAGAAGCATCACAGAACATCATTGACTGGACTACCCCTTGAAATTCTTTTAAAGAAGCACTCTCATCAACGTTTGTTAACTTACAATTGTTCATTTTGCCTTTCTATCCAGTTAATTATTCTCTTTTCTGTAGTTTATGTAGAAACAGGAAGTCTCTTTTCCTTGCATGAGTCATCCCCCTTTTCAACTCCAGACCCAGCTGCTCCCTCCTCTCCTCTGCCAGTGACTTTTGCAGTGACACATGACTTATGGGAAACTAGACTTCCTGTTTCAAAATAGAACTTAGAGTGATTCAGCTTGTCAGTTATTAATCACGTTATGTCATAGACCTAATGAAAAAGAGAAGAATTAACTGGGTAGAAAGGCAAAATGAGCAATTGTAAGAACACAGGGATATATAATAGATGATTGCAATATATTAAGAGAATAAAAACTTTGAAGGGAGTGCATCTTTAACTTCTGCTATCATCTTGATCTGGTACAAGAACCATAGTACCCGGATCAAGCCTGGCACAAGTTTAGCACTCTCTGGCCCCCATTGTTGTTCTACCTCTGCTCCCCTATAAATTGGAAACTCAATTATGATAATCCAAGAATTCAATCCAGTGGAGGAAAATTATAAATCATAAAATGCAGTTAATAAATAAAATATTATTCAGTTTCGTTTGCAAAATATTCAAGCCGCATTACAGCGACCTCCTGCAATTTTGTCATCATTGTTATTACAGGAGTTATGTTTCAACAGCACGACAGGTTCCATTACCAGCGGTAATTAAACCATTTCATTCTTGCAACCACATTTCTAAGTAATTTCATATATTCCACTGACATCGAGATTTCAAAAAAAGCACAATAAGTAGAGAAATCATATCCCTCCCTATCAATGTTTTGGCAGAAACGAAAGCACGGAATTGGTATTGCTTAATTTTAATGTATGTTTCATATTATTTGCTTATCAACGGCTGCAGGAGGAGAGATTTACCTTATTAGTTTGCTGCACAAAGCTGAGGTGTTCCATCATATAGCCAAGAAAATGCATCTATCTAAAATGACATTGGAAAATTGCGCACGGTTCACATGCAAGCCTTGAATTAATTGTATATTAGGAAAAAGCATCTTGAAGACGAGTTCCAGGCATCTATCAGTGATAACTAGTATCTAACAATATACTGTTATTCTACACTTTATATGCAAATCTTCAGATTTACAGTTTTTTCATTTTAAATGACATATTTCGTAGTGGAACTTACTTTAAGAAATATATTAAACATTTATATGGAAACATCTAAATAAAAATGGGAATGGCTGGTGATATCATTTGTGGCACATTAGTATAAGGGAGGGGAAACCTTTTCAAGATGGGTGTTGATCATGGCAGCCATTTTGAAGTTGGCCATTTTGGATCCAACTTTATTTTTTCCAGCAACATGGTGTGCTTGGTTTTAATGTAACTTTATTCTTTCATGAGTTATTTACAAGTTTATGACCACTTATAACCACTTATAAAATTTGTTCAAAGTGCAGACCATTGTCTTGGATTGTCAATGCAGCTCTCTTTTCCCACTCTTGACACACTGATAGCAACACCGCAGAGGAAATACTAGCACAGGCTTCAAGTATCCGTTGTTTCAGATGCTGCACATTTTGTATCTTCACAGCATAGAAAATTGCCTTCAGATGACCCCAAAAATAAAAGTCTAATGGGGTCAGATCAGGAGACCTTGGTAGCCATTCAACTGGCCCACAATGACCATCATGATGATATGTTGCCCTATTTATGCACTGAAGATGGCATGTTCCCTGATTTTTTCCAGCAAGATGGTGCACCACCACATTATGGGTGTCAGGTCCGAGCATTCCTACAGGAACAGTTTCCTGGAAAGTGGATTGGTCTTTGTGAGCTAGTTCAATGGCCACTAAGGTCTCCCGATCTGACACCCTGAGACTTTTATCTTTATCTTGACTCTCCCTGACGAAGGCACGCCGCCGAAACACTCGTAGGGACAGTGGCACCATCTCCTGAGTTTTGGTAAGGCTCCACTCTTTATTGTTATCTCTTTTGTTTGCGCAGTGTCTAATGTGTTGCTGTCTTATGTCATATGTATTTCTAGTCGGTGGTAACCTCCGCACGCCATTATGGTTTGATGGATTTGTTGATAACAAGATGCATTGATAGTGCTTTTCCAGTTCCACCCAGTATTACTATAGTGATGGCAATACACTATGTAATGTATGCAATATTATTATTTTCTGCCATATTACCTGCTCAGTAGTGGTGCCACCCATATTTGTTTGGCTCATGTACCAAACACGTTTGTGGCTACCAGTTTTGGATTTTGTATGTTTGGAAAGATAAAATTTCTTTATCCTAATAAAGATTGTTATAACGTTTGTTCTGTATACGCATTTTTTCTATATGATTTCATGTATGTAGCGTAGAACGTGTGCTGTTATGATTTTCCCAATGGCAGGGAAATCAAAAATAACAAACGGACTAGCTCTCGGGTGATGGAAACTAAAGTGACCGTGACCTGAACCTGACACAACACTGGAAGTAGCCGGGGAGTGTTTCCTACGATGCCCTAGACACCACGCGCCAGCCGGAGATCTAACTACCCCTATCAGAGGAATATACAGGCCTGCCTTACCTCCAGAGATGAACCCCAAAAGGAGATAGCAGGCCCCCACAAATATTGATGGTGAGTCAAGAGGAAAAGACATACGTAGGATGAACAGTAGATTTAGCACAGTGAGGTCCGCTTACTAGATAGCAGAAGTACAGGAAAGAGTTACTTCACGGTCAACTTCAAAACACTACTCAAAAACACCATCCTGAAATTACTTTAAAACTCCAGTGACAACTCATGCCACTGGAGTGGCAATTTCAGTCCACGAGAGCTTCCAGCTGCAGAGAGTCACATTGCAGATAGCTGGACAAAAAATAACATTAACTAGGAACAAAATTCAACTTAGCTGAACTGGAACTTGAGGCAGGAGAATGCAACAGAATGCTACTGATACATTGTTGGCCGGCATCGGACCAGCAGCCAAGCAGCCTTAAATAGGAAACTCCCCTAATGGGTGTCAACAGGTGATCAAGGATAGAAGAAGGCAAATAAGTGGCAATACCATAAAACACCACCGGGGGAGCCCACAAACAGAATTCACAACAGCACCCCCCCCTTAAGGAGGGGGCACCGAACCCTCACCAGAACCACCAGGGCGATCTGGATGAGCACTATGGAATGCACGAACCAAATCAGGAGCATGAACATCAGATGCTGTCACCCAAGAATTATCCTCCTGACCATAGCCTTTCCACTTAACCAGATACTGAAGTTTCCGTCTGGAAACACGGGAGTCCAAGATCTTTTCTACCACATACTCCAACTCACCCTCAACCAGCACAGGAGCAGGAGGATCAGCAGACGGAACAACCGGCACCTCATACCTCCGCAATAATGACCGATGAAAAACATTATGAATAGTAAAAGATGCTGGGAGGTCCAAACGAAAGGACACAGGATTGAGAACCTCCAGAATCCTATAAGGGCCGATAAACCGAGGCTTAAACTTAGGAGATGAGACCTTCATAGGAACAAATCGAGAAGACAACCAAACCAGGTCCCCAACACAAAGACGAGGACCGACACGCCGATGACGATTAGTGAACTGTTGAGTCTTCTCCTGGGACAACTTCAGATTGTCCACAACCTGTCCCCAAATCTGATGCATTCTATCAACCACAGCATCTACTCCAGGACAATCCGAAGATTCCAATTGACCGGACGAAAAGCGAGGGTGAAACCCTGAATTACAAAAAAATGGAGAAACCAAAGTGGCAGAACTGGCCCGATTGTTAAGGGCAAACTCTGCCAATGGCAAAAAATCAAGCCAATCGTCCTGATCAGCGGACACAAAACACCTCAAGTAAGTCTCCAAGGTCTGATTAGTACGCTCAGTCTGGCCATTAGTCTGAGGATGGAATGCAGACGAAAACGACAAGTCGATGCCCATCCTGGCACAGAACGCCCGCCAAAATCTAGACACAAACTGAGTACCCCTGTCAGAAACTATATTCTCAGGAATACCATGCAAACGCACAACATTCTGAAAAAATAGAGGGACCAGCTCAGAGGAGGAGGGCAATTTGGGCAAAGGTACCAAGTGAACCATCTTGGAAAAACGGTCACACACCACCCAGATGACGGACATCCTACGAGAAACAGGAAGGTCAGAAATAAAGTCCATAGAGATGTGCGTCCAAGGCCTCTTAGGAATAGGCAAGGGCAACAACAACCCGCTGGCCCGGGAACAGCAGGGCTTAGCCCGAGCACAAACATCACAAGACTGCACAAAAATACGTACATCTCGAGACAAGGAAGGCCACCAGAAGGACCTAGACACCAGATCCCTGGTGCCAAAAATTCCAGGATGACCTGCCAACGTGGAAGAGTGAACCTCCGAAATAACTCTACTGGTCCAGTCATCAGGGACAAACAGTCTACCAGGCGGACAGCGATCAGGCCTATCCACCTGAAACTCCTGCAAAGAGCGCCGCAGGTCTGGGGAGACAGCTGACAATATCACCCCATCCTTCAGGATGCCAGTAGGTTCGGAATCACCAGGCGAGTCAGGCTCAAAACTCCTAGAGAGGGCATCCGCCCTCACATTCTTAGACCCAGGCAGATATGAGACCACAAAGTTAAATCGAGAGAAAAACAACGACCAGCGTGCCTGTCTAGGATTCAGACGCCTGGCTGACTCAAGATAAATTAGATTTTTGTGGTCAGTCAAGACCACCACCTGGTGTCTAGCACCCTCAAGCCAATGACGCCACTCCTCAAATGCCCACTTCATGGCCAAGAGCTCCCGATTTCCAACATCATAATTTCGCTCAGCGGGCGAAAACTTTCGAGAGAAAAACGCACATGGTCTCATCACTGAGCAGTCAGGACCTTTCTGCGACAAAACTGCACCTGCTCCGATCTCGGAAGCATCTACTTCAACCTGGAACGGGAGCGAAACATCAGGCTGGCGCAACACAGGAGCAGAAGAAAAGCGGCGCTTAAGCTCCCGAAAGGCCTCCACAGCCGCAGAGGACCAATTAGCAACATCAGCACCCTTCTTGGTCAAATCAGTCAAAGGTTTAGCAATGGCAGAAAAACCCGCTATGAATCGGCGATAGAAATTAGCAAATCCCAAGAATTTCTGAAGACTCTTTAGAGAAGTAGGTTGTATCCAATCACAAATAGCCTGAACCTTAACAGGGTCCATCTCCATAGATGAAGGGGAAAAAATATATCCCAGAAAGGAAATTCTCTGAACCCCAAAAATACACTTTGAGCCCTTCACAAATAGAGAATTAGCTCGTAAAACCTGAAAAACTCTCCTGACCTGTTGAACATGAGATTCCCAGTCCTCCGAAAAAATCAAAATATCATCCAAATACACAATCATAAATTTATCCAGATATTCACGGAAAATATCGTGCATAAAGGACTGAAAAACGGAAGGGGCATTCGCGAGACCGAAAGGCATTACCAAATACTCAAAATGGCCTTCAGGCGTATTAAATGCGGTCTTCCACTCATCCCCCTGCTTAATCCGCACCAAATTATACGCACCACGTAGATCGATCTTAGTGAACCACTTCGCCCCCTTTATGCGAGCAAAAAGATCAGTCAGTAAAGGTAACGGGTACTGGTATTTAACAGTAATCTTATTCAGAAGTCGATAGTCGATACAAGGTCTCAATGAACCATCCTTTTTACCCACAAAGAAAAACCCTGCCCCCAATGGAGACAAAGAGGGGCGAATATGACCCTTTTCTAAAGATTCTCTGATATACTCCCGCATAGCAGTATGTTCAGGTACAGACAAATTAAACAAGCGACCCTTAGGAAATTTACTACCGGGAATCAACTCAATAGCGCAGTCACACTCTCTGTGAGGGGGGAGAGAATCAGTTTTAGGCTCCTGAAAGACATCATAAAAATCTGACAGAAATGCTGGGATCTCAGAGGGAGTAGATGAAGAAATGGGAACCAAAGGTGCATCCCCATGAATCCCCCGACATCCCCAACTCAGCACAGACATTGATCTCCAGTCCAAGACTGGATTATGAATTTGTAACCATGGTAATCCAAGTACTAATACGTCATGTAGATTATATAACACAAGGAAACGAATAATCTCCTGATGGTCTGGGGAAAGATGCATAGTCACTTGTGTCCAATATTGTGGTTTATTGCTAGCCAAAGGTGTAGAATCAATACCCTTTAAGGGAATAGAAACCTCCAGAGGCTCTAAATCAAACCCACAACGCTTGGCAAAGGACCAATCCATGAGACTCAGAGCGGCGCCAGAATCCACATAAGCATCCACAGTAACAGATGATAAAGTACAAATCAATGTCACGGACAAAAGAAATTTAGACTGCAAGGTACCCATAGAAAAAGATTTATCAACCTTTTTATCAACCTTCTTTATGCGTTTAGAGCATGCTGATATAACATGAGCTGGATCTCCACAATAGAAGCACAACCCATTTTTGCGCCTGTAATTCTGTCGTTCGCCTCTAGACAATACACTATCGCATTGCATATGCTCTGGTGCCTTTTCAGAGGTCACCGCCAAATGATGCACAGGTTTTTGCTCAGAAGATACCGCCATATGGTGCACAGGTTTTTGCTCAGAAGATACCGCCATATGGTGCACAGGTTTTTGCTCAAAAGATACCGCCATATGGTGCACAGATTTTTGCTCAGAAGATACCGCCATATGGTGCACAGATTTGCGCTCCCGTAAACGCCGATCAATCTGGATAGCCAATTTCATGGCATCATTCAGACCTGTAGGCACAGGGAACCCCACCATGACATCCTTCACGGCATCAGAGAGACCTTCTCTGAAATTAGCTGCTAGAGCGCACTCATTCCATTTAGTAAGTACCGACCATTTACGAAATTTCTGGCAGTATATCTCAGCTTCATCTTGCCCTTGGGAAAGAGCTATCAAGGCTTTCTCAGCCAAAATCTCTAAATTAGGTTCTTCATAAAGCAACCCCAAAGCCAGAAAAAACGCATCTACATTTAATAACGCAGGATCCCCTGGCGACAATGCAAATGCCCAACTTTGTGGGTCACCCCGCAATAGAGAAATAACAATTTTAACCTGTTGCGCAGGATCACCAGCAGAGTGAGATTTCAGAGACAAAAACAATTTACAATTCTCTCTGAAATTCAAAAAACGGGATCTGTCTCCGGTAAAAAATTCAGGCATAGGGATCTTAGGTTCAGACATTGGAGCACGTATAACAAAATCTTGTAAGTTCTGGACCTTTGAAGCCAGGTTATTCAGACCTGCAACCAAACTCTGTGGATCCATGATTCAAACAGGTGTAACCAAAGCCATTCAAAGATTAAGAGGAGAGGAAAAAAAAAAAAAGGCTGAAGACTGCAGTTTAAGCAAGGAGTACAAATAAGCACTAAGGTGCACTTTCCAAACACAGAAGGAAAAAAAAAACCTTTTCATATCCTTTCCTGCTTTAGTGCATAGTTTTAACACATGTGGCCGGCCAAACTGTTATGATTTTCCCAATGGCAGGGAAATCAAAAATAACAAACGGACTAGCTCTCGGGTGATGGAAACTAAAGTGACCGTGACCTGAACCTGACACAACACTGGAAGTAGCCGGGGAGTGTATCCTACGATGCCCTAGACACCACGCGCCAGCCGGAGATCTAACTACCCCTATCAGAGGAATATACAGGCCTGCCTTACCTCCAGAGATGAACCCCAAAAGGAGATAGCAGGCCCCCACAAATATTGACGGTGAGTCAAGAGGAAAAGACATACGTAGGATGAACAGCAGATTTAGCACAGTGAGGTCCGCTTACTAGATAGCAGAAGTACAGGAAAGAGTTACTTCACGGTCAACTTCAAAACACTACTCAAAAACACCATCCTGAAATTACTTTAAAACTCCAGTGACAACTCATGCCACTGGAGTGGCAATTTCAGTCCACGAGAGCTTCCAGCTGCAGAGAGTCACATTGCAGATAGCTGGACAAAAAATAACATTAACTAGGAACAAAATTCAACTTAGCTGAACTGGAACTTGAGGCAGGAGAATGCAACAGAATGCTACTGATACATTGTTGGCCGGCATCGGACCAGCAGCCAAGCAGCCTTAAATAGGAAACTCCCCTAATGGGTGTCAACAGGTGATCAAGGATAGAAGAAGGCAAATAAGTGGCAATACCATAAAACACCACCGGGGGAGCCCACAAACAGAATTCACAACAGTGTGCCCACTACCAGCCATTATGGACGCTGTACTTTCCTTCTAAAAATTTCCTTTTTACATCCTTTTTGCAACTTTGGTGCATCCTCTCAACTGGAGGTAATTGTTTGATTTTTATCTTGAGGATATGCAGCAGGAAGCAAGCTTGAGTAAAGACTGGTAGCTCAATAATCTCACAAGGAAGGGAGTGTTATGCCAGGTTTAAATAGAGTGTTCAATCATGATAGAACCAATCAGAAACACAGGGCAGTGACAAACATGAACTCAGGGTGGAAACCATCAGAACAACATAGGTTCAAGTATTTGGGTTAGCACGGAACTGTCTAGGGAGCTGAAAAGCTAAGATGGAAGAGCTGCCGTCTGGTGCACAGAAGCTTCTGAGATCGAATCCTGACAGTACTCTCGTCCTTTCTGGAAAGCCTCTGGACACCTCAGGTGCTGGCTTCTCTGGATGTCTCAGATGAAAAGCTCTTGTAAGCCTGGGTGCATGGACGTTGTCCTCCAGATCCCATGAATTATCTTCGGGTCCGTAATCCCTCCATTGCACCAAATATTGGTAGTCTCCTTCTAAATTTTCTAGAATCCAGAATTTCATCCACAATGTACTCTTCACCATAGACTTTTTCTGGTGGAGGAGGTGGCTGAGTTTTTCCTGGAAATTAGTTCTCACTGAATGTCTTGAGCAAGGGCACATGGAACTCATGGTGTTAGGAAGTTTTAAATGGAAAGCAACTGGGTTAATTTCTGCAGAAATTTGAAAAGGACCTATTAATTTTTGACCCAATTTAGAAGGCAGTACATTTGTTTTAATAGTAGTAATAGTGTCTTTAGTTTGTCAAATGCCACTTGTGCCTCTGAAGACCAGAAAAAGATTTTGGTAATCATTTTGAGTGAAGTAATTGGTAAAATTATTTTTGAAAAGTTTTTAATGAATCTTCTGTAGAAATTTACAAATCCTATAAAGCACTGAATGCCTTTTAAATTTCTTGAGGTAGGCAAGTCAACTGCTGCTTTGACTTTAATGGGATCCATGCTCAGACCTTCCAGGGAGATGATATATTCCAGAATTTGAGTTCTGGTTTGTTCAAATTCACATTTTTCACATTTCATATAGAGATAGTTTTCCTGTAGACTTTCCAGGACTAACTGGACATGTCTGCGATGCTCTTCCAAGGAATTTGAAAATATAAGAATGTCATTAAGATAAACATCAACAAAACGATCCAAGAATTTTGAAAAACATTGTTAATGAAGTGCTGAAAGGTGGCAGGGGCGTTGCAAGGCCAAAAGGCATAACCAGATATTCAAAATGCCCATTTCCAGTTCCGAAGGAAGTTTTCCACTCATCTCCCTGGTGGATTCGTATCAGATTATAAGCCCCTCTCAGATCAAGTTTGGTAAAAATTCTGTCAGAACTCAGTCTCTCCAGCAATTCAGGGATTAAGGGGAGTTGGTAGCGATTTTTAATGGTAATTGTATTTATTTCTCTGTAATTAATACATGGCCGCAGGGTTGAGTTCTTTTTTTCTTAAAAAAACAATGGTGCTCCAGCTGGCAAGGAAGAAAGTTGAATAAAGCCTTTCCCTAAATGTTAGTCTACAGTAGGTATTCCTTTAGAACATTTAATTCAGGCCCAGAAAGATTGTAAATTCGCCCAAAAGGAATGGACGCTCCAGGAAGTAATTCAATGGGACAGTCGTAAGAACAAGAAGGCAGTTGATCATCTTCCTTCTTACTGCAGACTTCACTGAACTGCTGGTACTGAGGTGGTAGATTATCAAAATTCTAATGAGAAATCTCGGAAACTTGAATTGGTTTGTAAGCAGATAAATTAGCATGGAAATTGTTCTTACAGTACTCAGAGGGAAAGGTAATGGTCCTTGATACCCAGTTGATAGATGTATGAAAACCAGGAAATTTCTAGAATAACTGGAAATTTTGGAGATGAAATAAGATGGAAACTAACAGGTTCATGATGATTGGGTTCAATTCTGATTTCCAGTTCAATTTACTTGTGATGAACAATTCCAGATGATAAAGGTGATCCATCCATGGTTTCCATATAGATTGGCATGGATTTAGTCCAACTTGCAATATTATTATCAAGTGTGAATTGTAAGTCCATGAAATTCCTTTCTGCTCAAGAATCTAACATGGCAGAGCATGGTATTTTTTGGCTTGGCTCCCAATTATGACCTGTATGGCAACGACAAAATGAGATGATGGTGATTGCTCTTTGCCTTTATCCTGCAATACAAATTAGATGGTCTGCATAACCAGATCTGGCCTTTCAAAAAGGTCTAAGTCACTTTCAGTCTTGGCATTTATGAAAGCTATGGTCCTTTTATAACAACAGTTGATGGCAAAATGTCCAGAACCCCCACAATAGAGACATAGATTATCTGTTCATGGCCTCTCCTTCTCTACTGCAGAGAGATGTTTACGGATTACATCAATTTACATAAGATCAGGAACTCTATATTTCTTGTTGGCTTTTTAATGCGGATTGAGTAAAGGAGTAGTTAGGGGTGTTTCCAAGTTCTCACAGTCTTTCCTTTCTTCATCCCATGAGTCTCTGATCAATTCGGATGCATAGTTGAATAAAGTCCTCTAAATTATCAGGGGTCTCAACTCTTGCAAGTTCATTCTCAATTAGCTCTGATAATCGTCAAAGAAATTGACTCCTCTGCTAATTTCCATGTAGTGTCTGCCACCCAGCAGCAGAATTCGGAGGTATTTTCAGCTTCAGAGTTCTGCCCTTGACGTAGGTTATGCAATTTGATTTCAGCTATAGCATGACGATTTTGGTCATCAAACACTTGATCCCTAGAAGTGATGAAGGAAACTAAGTCATTTAGGAGGTCAGAGTTCTATTCCTCTTAAGGCGAGGCCCATGCAAGAGTCTCATCAGTCAGGAGATTAATGATGAAAAGAACCTTTTTTCTGTGTCTGCTAAAAGGAGAAGGTTGCATCTGAAATAGATACGGCATTGATTTAGGAATCCACGGTAATGATAATGATCCCCACTGAATTTTGCGTGCAGTGTCATGCTTGCATTTGATTCACACGAGAGTTGCCCAAATCCAGAAGTTGACTCTGCAATTCAATAATTTCCTTTTGCTAACCCGACACCTGTGTTTGCGACTTAGAAAATTTTTATTTGTATGTGGCACCAAAATTCTGAAGTTCAGCAACTTGTTGCCTCAGTTGGGCTGCAACAGACTCCATTTTGTGTGCAATATTATTCTGTTATAGACTGTCCTGGTTTGGAGTAGTGATATTGTAACCACTAGGGGCAGAAGCAGCAGGTAGCAGGTAGCGTAGTCAAGGATAGCCAGAAGTCAGTACACAGGAAAAGCAATGTCTTTTGAAGGAATAAGCAGGAATTGTTGTCAGGGATAGCCAGATGTTGGTACACAGGAAAAGCAATGTTGTTTGAAGGAAAAGGCATCAGGGTCTGGCCCAGCATTTAGAGCTTTGAATTGAAGTTTCATTTAAGACCTGGTGTGTAAGGGTGCGGTGTAAGCCTTCTTTGCAAAGAGCCCTGATACCTCATGCAACAGCTCAAACTGTTTTTTTTCCAGCCACACTCAGGTGGCACAAACATAAGCTAGTATGTCACCAATGTTTGAAAAATGCAAATGACAGTAACATCCAGGAGAGGGAACTTTTTTTCCAATTGTAGGTCTGCTTTCATTTACTAGTTCTTAATGAACATGATGGGCTATCTTTGATGGACAGATACTAATGAGGTGCTCATTATGTGCTACAATTACTATTTATTAGTACTACATATCTATGTCACTTTCTAGTATTATGAGCTAGCATTTTGCTTGATTAAGATACCAATATACAGTATACTACAAGTATTTCTGCACTAGCACTAGCACTTTATATATACTCATACTGTCTCATTTAACATTTTTGCATATATTTACTATACATTTGAGACACATTGAGCGATACTATCAGTGATGTAGTTGTACGTACATTGATTTACCTTTTACTAGCATTCATATACTTCTATTTGCTCCCTCTTGATCACAGCCATTCTATGTCTGGGTGTGCGGTCCTGTATATAATGTATTTTAAAATTTTGAATTTTATTCTAAACTAGCTGAAGAGCCCGGTATTGCCTGGGAATAGTAACTAACTGTAGTTAGTTATAACAAATTATAATAATTATATTGCACATAAAAACATTTCACATCATATATCCAACACTACAGATTTGCAACACAAATTAACTAAATGATTACCCAAGTATTGATAGTATTCTATTTCAACTCATTCAAGAGCCTTTTGATAAATAACATTTTTTATTTTTCCTTCTGGTGCAAAAATGAACAGATTTTTGCCAATTCCAACTCTTGAACAGGCCACATAAAGTTGACCATGAGAAGAGCATGGAGGATGCAAATCGATCCCTACAACTTTCAAGGACTGTCCCTACATTAGTAGACGGAACCCAACCGGCACCATTTTGTTGAAGCAAATGTTTTTTTTTAACACAATATTAACCCCTTAACGATTGCAGATATGACTTTTAACGGCGGCAGTTAAGGGACCTTATTCCTCCTGCACCTTGTGATCTTTTTTTTACACAGCCTCCTCCTGCGCCTCATGCTCTTCCTTTATACACAGCATTTTTCTGCAGCACAGCTTTTCTTTTTTATAGTCACCTCCTCCGGCAGCACCTTACACTCCTCCGCCATATACAATTGAAAACACTTGATCCCGAGAGAAACAGCACTAGTTGCAATAAAGCGTATTGTATATGTAAGGTGATGAGGAAAGTCTGTTTGTAATAGATGTCAACTTATTGGTACTGCTACACCGCTATGGTGTATTATCACTATGTATTGATGGTACGGCTACACAGTAATGTGTATTACCATTTTCTGAATATTATGTGTAATATGTTCCAGTCATTATATGCACATGCTTGTATTACTGTAGGGAAAGTGAATTGCCCTGGTTTGGCCACTAGATGAGGGCACTGTGTAATGTAGGTGTTCACTGTTGTGAATTGGATTATTTGGCTCCCTCTTGTGGTCACTAGCGACATGACACTTTGAGTTTCTTTCCCCAGCTTGGTACCCACCTGGCTCGTTAGTCCAGGGGTGTTGCTATTTAAGCTTCCTGGATTTTCAGTCTGGTGCCTGGCATCGTTGTAATCAGCTCCTTTATGTTTGCTCCTGTCTGCTGGTCCTGGTTCTTGCAAAATAAGCTAAGTCCTGCTTCCTTGTTTTTTGGTTATTTGCATTGCTCTTATTTTTTGTCCAGCTTGCACTAAATGTGATTCCTGATTTTGCTGGAAGCTCTAGGGGGCTGATATTCTCCCCCCGGGCCGTTAGACGGTTCGGGGGTTCTTGAATATTCAGCGTGGAAATTCTGATAGGGTTTTTGCTGACCGTATAAGTCATCTTACTATATTCTGCTATTAGTCAGTGGGCCTCTCTTTGCTAAAAACCTAGTTCATTCTTACATTTGTCTTTTCTTCTTACCTCACCGTTATTATTTGTTGGGGGCTTGTATCCAACTTTTGGGGTCTTTTCTCTGGAGGCAAGAAAGGTCTATCTTTTCCCTTCTAGGGTTAGTTAGTTCTCCGGCTGGCGCGAGACGTCTAGAACCAATGTAGGTACGTTCCCCGGCTGCTGCTATTTGTGGTGCTAGGATCAGGTATACGGTCAGCCTAGTTACCACTGCCCTATGAGCTGGTTTTTTGTGTTTGCAGACTTGGTAATAACTTCTGAGACCCTCTGCCATTGGGGTCATAACAGTTCACACTATAAATAGTTAACTGTGGGAGCGGCACAGTGGGTTAAGTAAGTGTGGTCTTCTCGATTTTAGACAATTGGGGCCGGGGCGCCCATGTGGAAAAAGTGCTGGCTACACCAGGGCAGCACCATGCTCTGCAACGTTTGTCAGAAGAGTGGGCCCAGCATTTAGTATCCAGGGGGCCAGAATACAGAACGAAACACAGCAACACCAGAGTTAGCAGTGCAGTATACAGTAAGTGGGACTGCAGTGCTACAGGAAGAACGCTAAGCGGAACATGAGCAAGGTATCCAAGATGCAGCAGATTTTTGCGTGGGCTGCTATTCTAAGGACCGGGGCAAAACGGCAGAGAATAGTCCCATGACCAGTAGGAATTCTGGGCATTGAGGACACTGTGGGACCGGAGGAAAAGAACAATCCAGGGGACAGGCTTAGAGGCAGAGAGGATAGGCAAGGGAATGCATTGACTGTGCCCTGGATAATGCTGTGCTAAGTAAAGAAGTTGAAGTCAAAATGAAGACTCTTTAATTGCGTAACCATCTGTAAAGAATACACTTGTGTACTGGGAGATCCTAGATGAAGCAGAGAAGCAGCACTGAGGTACTCAGAGCAGAAAACATGATTGTGTCCTGGAAGAGGGCCAGGAAGTGATACAGGGGTTTCTTTTGGCCATGACAGCAGCCCTGGCTCCCCCATCCTACATATACACAGCCTACTTGTTCTGCAGCACCACACCTTTCTCCTTTGAACCTCGTTCACACGTTATTTGGTCAGTATTTTTACCTCAGTATTTGTAAGCTAAAACTTGGAGTAAAACAATCAGAGGAAAAGTATATTTTTCTCCCACTCGTGGTTTTGGCTTATAAATAATTGAGGTAAAATACTGACCAAATACTGAACATGTGAATGTGGCCTTATACAAAGCCTCCACCTACAGCGCCTCACTCTTCTCTATACACAGCCTCATACTGCAGCAGCACCTTACTTCTCTTATTTTCCCCCTCAAATCTGTCATTTCTCCCCTCACATCTCTCATTTTTCCCTGACTCCTCTCATCGACCCCTCTCACACCTGTCATTTTGACCTCACACCTGTCATTTTCCGATCACTCCACTCTTTTCCTCTCATTCCTCTTATTTTACACTCATACTTCTTCATTTTCACCTCACACCTCTCATTTTCACCTCACTCAACTCTTTTCCCCTCACTCCACTATCTTCCCCCACTACTCTCATTTTCCCCTCATTCCTCTCACTTTCACCTCACTCCTCCCTTTCCCTCACACGTGCACAGCAACTTCCTGTTATGAGCACAGAGATGTAATCCATGAGGCTCCTCCCTTTCCCTTGACGTAATACCTCACAGGAGCAACTCCATTATAGACACAATGGAGCAAGGTGTGGCCTTTACCTGCAGCGCACTGATACTCTGAAAGCGGCAGCCCTGATTGTAGCTCGCACCAGCTGGGAGATCACAGCCAGTGAGTTATGCAGGGTGGCTTTCGTGGTGAATGTGTCTCTGCCCATGGCGCAAACAACGTGGGCCGTGTGGACAGGGTTTTATGTGTGGAGTGAGTGTGGCTATGGGGAGTGGGCGGCGCTATGTGGAGTGGGCATGGCTTGATACATACACACACATACATACATTCAGCTTTATATATATATATAGATATTGGATTGTGTTCATTTGTTGTCACCTAATTCAATAAAATATAATTAAAGGGAACCTGTCACCCCCCAGGCGTTTGTAACTAAAAGAGACATCTTGTGCAGCACTAATGCTGCATTCTGACAAGGTGGCTCTTTTAGTTGTTCTTGCACTGCAGAAATAATCACTTTTCAATTTGGTCCCTCATACCTGTGAAATCGCCAGGGAGGTAGGTCTTTCCCCCCTCATCCAAACACCTACCTGCTGTCACTCTGCGAGAAGGGTGCCATCTCCTCGGCATTATTCAGTTGTCCAGGCACCTGCGCGGTCATATTCTGCCTTGGGCATGTGCAGTTCGTGCTGCCCAACAACTGACATCACTTGATGTCTTGCTTACTGCGCCTGCGTGCACGCACGGCCCAAGATCCCGCGGGTGCACGCAGGCGCAATAAACAAGGCATCAAGTGATGTCAATTGTCACAGAGTGACGGCTGGGAGGCGATTGGATGAGGGGGGAAAGACCTGCCTCCCTGGCGATTTCACAGGTATGAGGGACCAAATTCAAAAGTGATTATTTCTGCAGTGCAATGAACAATCACTAAAAGAGCCACCTAGTCAAAATGCAGCATTAGTGCTGCACAAGATGGCTCTTTTAGTTACAAACGCCTGGGGGGTGACAGGTTCCCTTTAAGCTTCATTGAATCCATGTATATGGGACTTTATGGTCAGTTTTCTTCCCCCTGTCCTGTGCTTGATTGTTTTTTCCGACTGACCATGTTTTATATCTATGTCCAAGTTTCTTTGTTGTAGGCATATTATTTCTACTAGTAGTTTTAAAATAATACAAGATTACGTTGCATTGGAAATGTTTCCCTTGTTCTTTCTTTTAACTGTTTCTAACCCTAAGAATACGGGCATCATAATGAAGATGCAGCAAGAAGGCGCTCATGTGTTTGGTGCTTTCAAGAGGTCCAAGTCCATGGTTTGTTGGTGGCACTCAAGGTTGCTACCTCCATCCCCTCCCACCAACCAAAGACAACAGAGATGGGATTATTATCCTCTTCACCTCCTGAATGTTGTGATTCCATCACCTCGTCCTCTTACATTTGTTCCTTGGCTCCTGCATCTTCACTAACAGTTTGTCTGGTACCATGAGCCCCTATTGATCACTGTAAGCCACCCTCCCATGGCACCAGCCTGTGTGACGACAGTCCAGAAATTTGAGATATTGTTATCCTTTCTGCATCCTCCACTGCTTCTACCTCTTCCTCTGGGACCACCACCTCCTCACGCAGCATATTCAAAGTTTGCTCCAACATGTAGATGACCAGAATAGTGAGGCTGATGAATGAAGCAGCTTCCTGTTCAGATACCAGCAGCTGCTTTATGCTTATAATTAGGGCATAGCAGTGATACCATGTGCTGCTTACAAGCCGAGGAAAGCTGCCTGAATACTCACTGCTTTTCTAGCCAGGACTATGTGTGTGGAGAGCAATGAATAGTCATTGCTCTTTAATAGCGGACACACTGTTAGCCACAGACGCCGGCTTCCTGCAGCTGCCAGGTTTTCTCGTGTCCCCGGTACTAAAGGGAATGAATATTCACTACAATGCAGGCCTAAGGGAGTGGCAAACAGTGAATATTCATTCACTTAAGTAGCGGGGACACATGAATGCCCAGCAGCTAACAACATGTCCACTATTAAAGAGAAATTAATATTCACTGCTTTCCACTACAATGGGCATGGAATGCAGTGAATATTAATTTATTTTTAGCAGGGGGCACAGAAGTTAGCCGCAGCCATTGGCTTCTGCATCCTGTTATCCACTGCCACTCACCCACTTCCAAATCCACAGCCAGCCAGAGCTGTGAGCCAGAGTACATCCGGACTATAAGACGCAGCCCCATTTTCCTCCATAGTTTTGGAGGGAAAAACTGCATCTTATAGCCCCAAAAATATTGTGTTTCCCATACTACTAAAAAAGTACTAACCAGTCCAGAACAAATAATTTTGGGGGCCTAGGAATGGTAACGAGATGCTTGTTGTGATATACTTATTTGCTAAACTACTAGAACACACACAGCAGTCCTGAAAAATTATTTATTTGACTTAAAAATGGCAACTAGGTGGCTGATGCCAATTATTCATTTTTCAAGACTGCTAAAAAACACACACCAGCCCAGAAAGTATTTTTTGTGCCTAGAAAATGGCAATGAGATGGTTAATGTGATATATTTATTTGATAAACTACTAGTAAACAGAATGGTCATGAAAAATTGTTTATTTGGCCTAGAAATGGCAACTAGATGGCTCATGTCAATTATTTATTTCCCAGACTACTTAAAAAAACACAGCTGTCCTAAAAAAAATATTTATTTGGCCTACTAATGGCAATGAGATGGCTGATGCCAATTATTTATTTCTCAAACAACTAGAAACACATAGCTGCTTAAAGGAACAGAACTTTCATAGGTTGGGGGGAGAAGAGTACACGCAGGGACTTAAATGAACAGTACTCTCATAGGTGGGATGTAGAGTAAACTGCGGCTTTCTAGCACAGTTCTCTCATAGGCGGGTTTGCAGATTACACACAGCAGATTTTAGAACAGTACTAGCACAGTACTATCACAGATATGGGTTGCAGAGTACACACAGCATTTTATTTGCAGAGTGCACATTCAGAATCTGTGGTGGCACTTGTGATCTGGCCTTAATATAGGCTGGGTCACATGGTGCACTGTCATGATCTCCATGGCCAGAGAACTAGCATAAGCCTCTATAGGAACAAGCTCTTGGAAGATGTAACTATACTGACCATGAACTAAACCTACCGCATCATCTAGAAGTAGCCAGGTAGCATGTCCTACTTTTTATCCCTATATGCCCAGCGCCGGCCGGAGAACTAAATAATGCTAGCAGAGGGAAATATAAGACCTGACTCACCTCTAGAGAAATGCCCAAAAAAAAAGGAGACAGAAGCCCCCCACATATATTGGCGGTGATATGAGATGAAACAACAAACGCAGCAGGAAAATAGTTTTAGCAAATTTGAGGTCCGCTTTCTAGATAGCAGAAGACAGAAAGCATACTTTCATGGTCAGTAGAAAACCCTAACAAAACACATCCAGAAATTACTTTAGGACTCTGGCATTAACTCATAATACCAGAGTGGCAATTCCTGATCAACAAGAGCTTTCCAGACACAGTAACGAAACTGCAGCTGTGAACTGGAACCAAAATACAAAAACAAAACATGGACGAATGTCCAACTTATCTAGTAGATGTCTGGGAGCAGGAACAAGCACAGAGAGGCTTCTGATAACATTGTTGACCGGCAAGCATCTAACAGAGAAGCCAGGTTATATAGCGACACCCAGATCTAATCAGAACAGGTGAACAGGGAAGATGATGTCACAAGTTCAATTCCACCAGTAGCCACCGGGGGAGCCCAGAATCCAAATTCACAACAGTACCCCCCCCTCAAGGAGGGGGCACCGAACCCTCACCAGAACCACCAGGGCGATCAGGATGGGCCCTATGAAAGGCACGAACCAGATCAGAGGCATGAACATCAGATGCAGTGACCCAAGAATTATCCTCCTGGCCATATCCCTTCCACCTGACCAGATACTGGAGTCTCCGTCTGGAAACACGGGAGTCCAGGATCTTTTCCACAACGTACTCCAACTCACCCTCAACCAACACCGGAGCAGGAGGCTCAACGGAAGGCACAACCGGTGCCTCATACCTGCGCAATAACGACCGATGAAAAACGTTATGAATAGAAAAGGATGCAGGGAGGTCCAAACGGAAGGAAACAGGGTTAAGAATCTCCAATATTTTATACGGACCGATGAACCGAGGCTTAAACTTAGGAGATGAGACCCTCATAGGGACAAAACGAGAAGACAACCACACCAAATCTCCAACACAAAGCCGAGGACCAACACGACGGTGACGGTTGGCAAAAAGCTGAGTCTTCTCCTGGGACAACTTTAAATTGTCCATCACCTGCCCCCAGATATGATGCAATCTCTCCACCACCGCATCCACTCCAGGACAATCCGAGGATTCCATCTGACCGGAGGAAAATCGAGGATGGAACCCCGAATTACAGAAAAACGGGGAAACCAAGGTGGCAGAGCTGGCCCGATTATTGAGGGCGAACTCCGCCAATGGCAAAAAAGCAACCCAATCATCCTGGTCAGCAGACACAAAACACCTCAGATATGTCTCCAGGGTCTGATTAGTCCGCTCGGTCTGGCCATTAGTCTGAGGGTGAAAAGCAGACGAAAAAGACAAATCTATGCCCATCCTAGCACAAAATGCCCGCCAAAATCTAGACACAAATTGGGTTCCTCTGTCAGAAACGATATTCTCAGGAATACCATGCAAACGAACAACATTTTGAAAAAACAGGGGCACCAACTCGGAAGAAGAAGGCAATTTGGGCAGGGGAACCAAATGAACCATCTTAGAAAAACGGTCACACACCACCCAGATGACAGACATCTTCTGAGAAACAGGCAGATCTGAAATAAAATCCATCGAGATGTGTGTCCAAGGCCTCTTAGGAATAGGCAAGGGCAACAATAATCCACTAGCCCGAGAACAACAAGGCTTGGCCCGAGCACAAACGTCACAAGACTGCACAAAGCCTCGCACATCTCGTGACAGGGAAGGCCACCAGAAGGATCTTGCCACCAAATCCCTGGTACCAAAAATTCCAGGATGACCTGCCAACGCAGAAGAATGCACCTCAGAGATGACTTTACTGGTCCAATCATCAGGAACAAACAGCCTATCAGGCGGACAACGATCCGGTCTATCCGCCTGAAACTCCTGCAAGGCCCGCCGCAGGTCTGGAGAAACAGCTGACAAGATAACTCCCTCCTTAAGAATACCTGTGGGGTCAGAGTTGCCAGGTGAATCAGGCTCAAAACTCCTAGAAAGGGCATCCGCCTTAACATTCTTAGAACCTGGTAGGTACGATACCACAAAATTAAACCGAGAAAAAAATAATGACCAGCGCGCCTGTCTAGGATTCAGGCGCCTGGCGGTCTCAAGATAAATCAAATTTTTGTGGTCAGTCAATACCACCACCTGATGTCTGGCCCCCTCGAGCCAATGGCGCCACTCCTCAAACGCCCACTTCATGGCCAAAAGCTCCCGATTCCCAACATCATAATTCCGCTCAGCGGGCGAAAATTTACGGGAAAAGAAGGCACAAGGCCTCATCACGGCGCAGTCAGAACTTTTCTGCGACAACACTGCCCCAGCTCCGATCTCAGAAGCGTCGACCTCAACCTGAAAAGGAAGAGTCACATCAGGCTGACGCAACACAGGGGCAGAAGAAAAACAGCGCTTAAGCTCCTGAAAGGCCTCCACAGCATCAGGGGACCAATTAGCAACATCAGCACCCTGTCTAGTCAAATCGGTCAATGGCTTAACGACATCCGAAAAACCAGAAATAAATCGACGATAAAAGTTGGCAAAGCCCAAAAATTTCTGAAGACTTTTAAGAGAAGAGGGCTGCGTCCAATCACAAATAGCTTGAACCTTGACAGGATCCATCTCAATGGAAGAGGGAGAAAAAATATATCCCAAAAAGGAAATTCTCTGAGCCCCAAAAACGCACTTAGAACCCTTGACACACAGAGAATTAGACCGCAAAACCTGAAAAACCCTCTTAACTTGCCGGACATGAGAGTCCCAGTCATCCGAAAAAATCAGAATATCATCCAGATACACTATCATAAATTTATCCAAAAAATCGCGGAAAATATCATGCATAAAGGACTGGAAGACTGAAGGGGCATTAGAAAGACCAAAAGGCATCACCAAATACTCAAAGTGGCCCTCGGGCGTATTAAATGCGGTTTTCCACTCATCCCCCTGCCTGATCCGCACCAAATTATACGCCCCACGGAGATCAATCTTAGAGAACCACTTGGCCCCCTTTATGCGAGCAAACAAATCAGTCAGCAACGGCAATGGGTATTGATATTTAACCGTGATTTTATTCAAAAGCCGATAATCAATACATGGTCTCAAAGAGCCGTCTTTTTTTGACACAAAGAAAAAACCGGCTCCTAAGGGAGATGACGATGGACGAATATGTCCCTTTTCCAAGGACTCCTTTATATATTCTCGCATAGCAGTATGTTCAGGCACAGACAGATTAAATAAACGACCCTTTGGGTATTTACTACCCGGAATTAAATCTATAGCACAATCGCACTCACGGTGCGGAGGTAGTGAACCAAGCTTGGGTTCTTCAAAGACGTCACGATAGTCAGACAGGAACTCAGGGATTTCAGAGGGGATAGATGATGAAATGGACACCAAAGGTACGTCCCCATGAGTCCCCTTACATCCCCAGCTCAACACAGACATAGCTCTCCAGTCAAGGACTGGGTTGTGAGACTGCAGCCATGGCAATCCCAGCACCAAATCCTCATGTAGATTATACAGCACTAGAAAACGAATAGTCTCCTGGTGATCCGGATTAATACACATAGTCACTTGTGTCCAGTATTGTGGTTTATTATTAGCCAATGGGGTGGAGTCAATCCCCTTCAGAGGAATAAGAGTTTCCAAAGGCTCTAAATCATACCCACAACGATTGGCAAAGGACCAATCCATAAGACTCAAAGCGGCGCCAGAGTCGATATAGGCGTCAGTAGTAATAGATGACAAAGAGCAAATCAGGGTCACAGACAAAATAAATTTAGACTGTAAAGTGCCAATGGAAACAGATTAAGCTTTTTAGTACGTTTAGAGCATGCTGATATAACATGAGTAGAATCCCCACAATAGAAACACAACCCATTTTTCCGTCTAAAATTCTGCCGCTCGCTTCTGGACAGAATTCTATCACACTGCATGCTTTCTGGCGTCTTCTCAGTGGACACCGCCAGATGGTGCACTGGTTTGCGCTCCCGCAGACGCCTATCGATCTGAATGGCCATTGTCATGGACTCATTCAGACCCGCAGGCAGAGGGAACCCCACCATAACATCCTTAATGGCATCAGAGAGACCCTCTCTGAAAGTAGCCGCCAAGGCACACTCATTCCACTGAGTAAGCACAGACCATTTACGGAATCTTTGGCAGTAAATTTCAGCTTCATCTTGCCCCTGCGATAGGGACATTAAAGTTTTTTCTGCCTGAAGTTCCAAATGAGGTTCCTCATACAGCAAGCCCAAGGCCAAAAAAAACGCATCCACATTGCGCAACGCAGGATCCCCTGGTGCCAATGCAAAAGCCCAGTCTTGAGGGTCGCCGCGGAGCAAGGAAATCACAATCCCAACCTGCTGTGCAGGGTCTCCAGCAGAACGAGATTTCAGGGACAAAAATAGCTTACAATTATTTCTAAAATTCTGAAAGCTAGATCTATTCCCTGAGAAGAATTCCGGCAAAGGAATTCTCGGCTCAGATACCGGAGCATGAATAATAAAATCTTGCAAATTTTGTACTTTCGTGGTGAGATTATTCAAACCTGCAGTTACACTCTGAAGATCCATTATTAACAGGTGAACACAAAGCCATTCAAAGATTATAAGGAGAGAGAAAAAAAAGAAAGACTGCAGCATAGACAGACTGGCAAGTGATCCAATTAAGAGCACAGAAAAAAAAAAAAAAAAAAAAAAAAAAAAAAAACTCTCAGCAGACTACTTATTTCTCTCCTTTCTCAGCCAAGGATTTTAACCCTTTAGCGGGCCGGTCAAACTGTCATGATCTCCATGGCCAGAGAACTAGCATAAGCCTCTATAGGAACAAGCTCTTGGAAGATGTAACTATACTGACCATGAACTAAACCTACCGCATCATCTAGAAGTAGCCAGGTAGCATGTCCTACTTTTTATCCCTATATGCCCAGCGCCGGCCGGAGAACTAAATAATGCTAGCAGAGGGAAATATAAGACCTGACTCACCTCTAGAGAAATGCCCAAAAAAAAAGGAGACAGAAGCCCCCCACATATATTGGCGGTGATATGAGATGAAACAACAAACGCAGCAGGAAAATAGTTTTAGCAAATTTGAGGTCCGCTTTCTAGATAGCAGAAGACAGAAAGCATACTTTCATGGTCAGTAGAAAACCCTAACAAAACACATCCAGAAATTACTTTAGGACTCTGGCATTAACTCATAATACCAGAGTGGCAATTCCTGATCAACAAGAGCTTTCCAGACACAGTAACGAAACTGCAGCTGTGAACTGGAACCAAAATACAAAAACAAAACATGGACGAATGTCCAACTTATCTAGTAGATGTCTGGGAGCAGGAACAAGCACAGAGAGGCTTCTGATAACATTGTTGACCGGCAAGCATCTAACAGAGAAGCCAGGTTATATAGCGACACCCAGATCTAATCAGAACAGGTGAACAGGGAAGATGATGTCACAAGTTCAATTCCACCAGTAGCCACCGGGGGAGCCCAGAATCCAAATTCACAACAGTGCACCTGCCAATCACAGCCATGCCAATACTTGGAAACCAGACGTAAACTAAAAAGTCCATGTTCAGGGTTCAGCACCGGACACTAGGTGTGTGTTCGGGTTTGCTCATCCCTACTTCTTATTGTAAGGAGTAGAGCCAGCCTTGGCGTGCCTTGTCCGGGATGAGTCCGGAACCATCGATGCAGGCACCCAAGCTGCAGGGGGGAGAGTTTAGTGCCCCAGACAGACCTTTGAACTTGAGATCCGGGGGTGTGAAGGGTATAAGAGTGGAACAGTGTGAGGGAAAAGGGACTCGGTTGGTGGGAAGCTGCAGTGTGGGGAGTGAGAGCCCTCCCATGCTGTACAGTCAGAACAAAGTAGGCTCAAGTCAGAGAGGCCTACGGAGACTTACCGAAGACTGTAGGGAGAGACGTCTCCTGAGATCCCTGACATCCACTCCTTCAGTGTCACTGAGCCTGAGTGAGCCCAACCCACATCCAGACCACAGGGGGCGCAGTTCGACACTCGACATCCCGGCCGTGAACTGAGTGCGGCCGTTGAACGTATACTCTCCCGCATGTATTATCGTTGTGCCGACACTTAAAAAGAAAGGACTGTCCTCTCTCCAGTGTGACCCATCGTGGAACCAGGACCAGCGAAAGGACATTCCAGGACCCATCTCAGACCAGGACGATGCCGGACTATTCAAGCATTCAGGCCAGAACGCCACCGCTATCTTCACAGAGACTGATCCTCAACACAGCCAGACTGATAAGTTTGATATCTTTGCATTTTCCTTAACCCTTCATTGCCCCGCTATACCTAAGTCCATCAGACACAGTTTTATTATCCTTATCCCCCTCCTTTACACTCTCCCTGCATGCCCATTGTTACACATCTGTCCTGGATATCCCAGTCTCCACTTCCTTCCACTGGATCTGCTGCACTCTGAGCTCCACATCTTGTTTTTCAAGTTGCCTGGCATAGATCAATGACATCATCTCCCTAGATCTATCTGAAACCCACTGACACACACACTCCTGTGTCTTGGAATGGAGACTTTTTTGGTTTGGTGTGCTCCATCTTCTCTGCATACTATTCTATATCTGTCTTAGGGTACTGTCACACAGTGGCACTTTGATCGCTACGACGGTACGATCCGTGACGTTCCAGCGATATCCATACGATATTGCTGTGTCTGACACGCAGCAGCGATCAGGGACCCTGCTGAGAATCGTACGTCGTAGCAGATCGTTTGGAACTTTCTTTCATCGCTGGATCTCCCGCTGTCATCGCTGGATCATTGTGTGTGACAGCGATCCAGCGATGCGTTCGCTTGTAACCAGGGTAAACATTGGGTTACTAAGCGCAGGGCCGCGCTTAGTAACCCGATGTTTACCGTGGTTACCAGCGTAAAAGTAAAAAAAACAAACCGTACATACTCACATTCCGGTGTCTGTCCCCCGGCGTTCTGCTTCTCTGCACTGTGAGCGCCGGCCGGAAAGCGAGCACAGCGGTGACGTCACCGCTGTGCTTTCCGGCTGGCAGACACAGTGCAGAGAAGCAGAACGCCGGGGGACAGACACCGGAATGTATGTATGTACGTTTTTTTTTTTTTTACTTTTACGCTGGTAACCACGGTAAACATCGGGTTACTAAGCGCGGCCCTGCGCTTAGTAACCCGATGTTTACCCTGGTTACCCGGGGCCTTCGGCATCGTTGGTCGCTGGAGAGCGGTCTGTGTGACAGCTCCCCAGCGACCACACAACCACTTACCAACGATCACGGCCAGGTCGTATCGCTGGTCGTGATTGTTGGTAAATCGTTTAGTGTGACAGTACCCTTACTTCTCCTGAGATTTATGAGTGTACAACTTCCCACATGCCTTCCTGCTTGCTGCATCAATGCCCGGGGTCTGCATGCCCACTCAGACTTGAGGCTTTGAGGATCCGTCTCACTTAGTGAGCCTTAGACCCATATAATAAGATGTCTCAAGGTGCTTCCTCTACAGTATGGCACCACTCAACTCCACACAACTTACAATAATGTATTGATAGAAAATTAATCTATCCCCATTCGCTTGATAAGTAAAGGCTAGTGATGATCGAGTATACTTGTTGCTCAGGTTTTCCCGAGCAACGTGGCTGATTTTCTGGTTCAGTTTCCGGAATGCAGACATATTGTGCTGGATCCGGGTCTATGGGACTTATTTGATTGTGCTACTGACCTACAAATTTCCTACATATCCCAGGATTTGTTAGTACGCATTGGTATGTACCACTGTACTCAATATCAAAGAAGTCTGATAGAACACCTAGCTTTGCCTCTGTTAATTAAAACATTAAAGCAAGAGTACTACGACTTTTAGGTTTCTAAGCTGTTTTTCCTCCTGATATTTATATGACATATCCTCAGTAGATGTGATATAAATGTCTTATAGACAATGTTCTGCTGTACTTCTGCGATCCCAGATGTTTGGGAGAGTGAGGGTTTCTGCAATCTAAGTCATAAAGAGGTGGAAATAATTTAAGCAGCACATTATACAGCACTTGCTGAACCATCACGCCACCATACTTACCAAAAAGGGACCCATTGATCTCAGTTTTCCAGAGATTCGAGAACATTTATGATATTATGCAAATAAGAAAATGATTATTAAATAAATAAATGTTTGATGTATTAGAGAATAGACTCTAGTGGCAAATAATTAAAGGGAAGGATTAATTACAAAAGTGTATGGTGGAGATTTAATTATTTGCTGCTTGTCCAGGTTGTTTCTTGGGATAATCGCTATTTTAATAAAACGGTGAGTGGATGATGCGACTCTTACAGGATAATATTGATCACTTTTTAATGAATTTCAAAGCATTACAAATGTGTACATTTAACATAATTACTATGTTAAACAACGTACAATTTAACTTAACTCATTTTCCTGTCCATCATTCTCATTTCTCTTTATTTCTTCTCCCATTTGGTGACTGTTGCATTATTTCTTTTCATTAAATTAAATACTTGAATAATTATTTCTAATTATTGGACAGAATTAAATAATTACCTAGAGATAAACATGTCCTTTGTGGACGAAGTAGTGATTAATACTGAATCTAATTTGCTCTGCTGTTTTTTTCTCTTTAAAAGCATTAATAATAAGTCTGTGTAGCTAAACATTTAATGAAACGCAGTTACTAAAAAAAACCTTATCTGAGCATTTTATGTTCATTTACTTTTACATTGTTGTTTTTTGACAATTACTGGTAGTGAAAGATTAATAAAAGAGTTACAGAGAATCTGTAAATTATTTTCTCAGGCTTGCAAAAACTCAGTATGGGTAAAACCAAATTCATCATCCTTGCTTCATATCAACCATTTCACTAGAACTAGAAAGGGGTGTACATATCTTTAAAAATGCTAAGCAAATGTACTCAACAAACTTAACCCCTTAACGAAATCAAATACGCATTAAAACGGCATCCGCTAAGTTTTAAAATGGCGATCGGGAAAAAGTCTATAGCGCCCCCTAAAGTCCAAAAATCTCTGAGGTCTCAGCTACCAGTGGTAGGTTTATGCTTAGATGTTAGGGATAGGGTTGGGGGTTGGTTTAGGGTTTTTTCAAAACTTTTTTAAAAAAATGATGTAGCGAGTATTTCGGGTGTTCAAGTGACATGCTCAATTCCCCACCCCGCATGTTTTGAGGCTCTTAGACATCAAAAACAACATGCAAGGATTGTCTGCCATACATAGGCAATTCCTGCATGTTTTTTGGGTGTCTAACAGCATGTCACTCTTGCATTTGCAATACTCAGTACGTACCCGAGCACCCGATGCAAACTCTAGTAGTTAGCACTTGTTAGCACTAATGACGGCATATTCAATATGACATACATAAATTGAAAGGAACGGATGGCACTCACCGGTTAAAAAACTTCTTTATTCCAATAATTTAAAACATCGGCTGTTATGATCCTTAGTGGTTGAGGATCACAAATTACTCCAGCAAGGTGACTAAACATAGGACAAGCTCTAGGGAGGTGGAAAACTGGACTGACCGCAAAACTGAACCTATCCAACCACACTAGAGGCAGCCGGTGAACGTGTCTAAAATCCTAGACGTCTCGAGCCAGACTGAGGAACTAACTACCCCTAGAGAGAAAGAAAGACCTCTCTTGCCTCCAGAGAAATAATCCCCAAAGATATAGAAGCCCCCAACAGATAATAACGGTGAGGTAAGAGGAAGGCACATACACAGGGGTGAAAGCAGATTCAGCAAAAGAGGCCCACTAATTCTAGATAGCAGAAAATAGAAAAGGGGTCTATGCGGTCAGTAAAAAACCGTTACAAAATATCCACACTGAGATTTCAAGAACCCCCACACCAACTAACGGTGTGAGGGGAGAAACTCAGTCCCCTAGAGCAACCAGCAAGTAAGAAATCACATTTTAACAAGCTGGACCAAAAACATGATGAACGCTGATAATCAGAAACTGAACAAACAAAAACTTAGCTTGTCTTGGAGAGACTGGGAGCAAGGTAGTCACCAGGAATCTGAAGAGCACTGAATACATTGATAGCAGGCAAGGAACTGAGTATCCGGGTGAGCTAAATAGGAAACCAACCAAGGATAGCGAACCAGGTGATGAAGCCAACCTGCAGAAAGACAACACTACACAGTACCGCTTGAGACCACTAGAGGGAGCCCAAAAATAGAGTTCACAACAGTACCCCCCCCCCTTGAGGAGGGGTCACCGAACCCTCATCAAGACCCCCAGGGCGATCAGGCGATCTGCGTGGAAGGCACGAACCAAATCGGCCGCATGAACATCAGAGGCGACAACCCAGGAATTATCCTCCTGACCATAGCCCTTCCACTTAACCAGATACTGAAGTCTCCGTCTAGAGATACGAGAATCCAAAATCTTCTCCACCACGTACTCCAATTCGCCCTCGACCAGCACCGGAGCAGGAGGCTCAACAGAAGGAACCACAGGTACCACATACCTCCGCAACAAAGACCTATGGAACACATTATGGATGGCAAACGATGCCGGGAGATCCAAACGAAAAGACACCGGGTTAAAGATTTTCAAGATCTTATAAGGACCGATGAAGCGAGGCTTAAACTTAGGAGATGAAACCTTCATAGGAACATACCGAGAAGACAGCCACACCAAATCCCCAACACGAAGTCGGGGACCCACACCGCGGCGGCGGTTGGCAAAGCGCTGAGCACTCTCCTGTGACAATTTCAGATTGTCCACCACATGGCTCCAAATCTGCTGCAACCTATCCACCACAGAATCCACCCCAGGACAGTCAGAAGACTCAACCTGACCCGAGGAAAAACGAGGATGGAAACCAGAATTGCAGAAAAAAGGCAAAACCAAGGTAGCAGAACTAGCCCGATTATTAAGGGCAAACTCGGCCAATGGCAAAAAAGTCACCCAATCATCCTGATCAGCAGAAACAAAACATCTCAAATAAGTCTCCAACGTCTGATTAGTTCGCTTGGTTTGGCCATTAGTCTGAGGATGGAAGGCTGACGAAAAAGACAAATCAATGCCCATCTTAGCACAAAAAGTTCGCCAAAACCTGGACACAAACTGGGATCCTCTATCAGACACAATATTTTCAGGAATGCCGTGCAAGCGAACCACATTCTGAAAAAATAGAGGAACCAAATCGGAGGAGGAAGGCAGCTTAGGCAAGGGCACCAAATGGACCATCTTGGAAAAACGATCACACACCACCCAGATGACAGACATTTTCTGAGATACTGGCAGATCCGAAATAAAATCCATGGAAATGTGCGTCCAAGGCCTTTTCGGGACAGGCAAAGGCAAAAGCAAACCGCTGGCACGAGAACAGCAAGGCTTAGCCGAGCACAAATCCCACAAGACTGCACAAAGGAACGCACAACCTGCGACAAGGAAGGCCACCAGAAAGACCTAGCCACCAAATCTCTGGTACCAAAAATCCCAGGATGACCTGCCAACACCGAAGAATGAACATCGAAAATAACTCTGCTGGTCCATCTATCCGGGACAAACAGTCTCTCTGGTGGACAACGGTCAGGTCTATCCGCCTGAAATTTCTGCAGCACTCGTCGCAAATCTGGAGAAATGGCAGACAAAATCACTCCCTCTCTGAGAATACCAGCCGGCTCAGAAACTCCCGGAGAGTCAGGCACAAAACGTCTAGAAAGTGCATCAGCTTTCACGTTCTTCGAACCAGGCAGGTATAAGACCACAAAGTTGAAACGGGAGAAAAACAACGACCAACGAGCCTGTCAGATTCAGGCGCTTGGCAGACTCGAGGTAAATCAGATTTTTTTGTGATCAGTCAGGACCACCACACGATGTTTAGCTCCTTCGAGCCAATGTCGCCACTCCTCAAATGCCCACTTCATAGCCAACAACTCCCGATTACCAACATCATAATTTCGCTCGGCAGGCGAAAACTTTCTTGAAAGGAAAGCACACGGCTTCATCACAGAGCCCTCAGAGCTTCTCTGCGACAAAACAGCCCCTGCTCCAATCTCGGAAGCATCAACCTCGACCTGGAAGGGGAGAGAGACATCTGGCTGACATAAGACTGGAGCTGAAGAAAACTGGTGCTTAAGCTCCCGAAAGGCCTCCACGGCCGCAGGAGACCAATTAGTCACATCAGAGCCCTTCTTGGTCAAATCCGTCAAAGGTTTAACCACACTAGAAAAATTAGCGATGAAACGACGGTAAAAATTAGCAAAACCCAAGAACTTCTGAAGACTCTTAACAGACGTGGGCTGAGTCCAGTCATGAATAGCCTGGACCTTGACTGGGTCCATCTCCACAGTAGAAGGAGAAAAAATAAAACCCAAAAAGGAGACCTTCTGTACTCCGAAGAGGCATTTTGAGCCCTTCACAAATAAAGCATTAGCACGCAGGACCTGAAACACCATCCTGACCTGCTTCACATGGGACTCCCAATCATCAGAAAAAAACAAAATGTCATCCAGATAAACAATCATAAATTTATCCAGATATTCTCGGAAAATGTCATGCATGAAGGACTGAAACACAGAAGGAGCATTAGAGAGTCCAAAAGGCATCACCAAGTACTCAAAATGGCCTTCGGGCGTATTAAATGCTGTTTTCCATTCATCTCCCTGCTTAACCCTGCTGTTCTGTTCGGGTCATAGTGACCCGAACAGACTTTTTGCGGCCCTGTAGATTTTTTTCTGTAAGTCTCTAAAACTTGAGACTCCTTGACTTTTCCTCATTTGGGGGGACCTACATATGAGTATATATATATATATATATTTTTTTTCGTTTACTTTTTGCTACACGAAAAAAGTTACACTAGTTCTGTTCGGGTCATAGTGACCCGGCATCGTTTTTTACAGCTGTGAGGCCATATTTTCAGTGAAATAAAGGACTTATAACCTCAGTTGGGTCTATTTATTGCATCTACTATTGTATATCAATTGATTTTTTTCCTAAATTATTTCAATGGGGTCGTACGCGCGCTCTACCGGGGGTATGCATTGAGATCTGCGCACCATAAAAATGGCTTTATATTGATTATTTTTGGTGCGCAGTCTATTCTAAAATGTAGAGTGCATCCGGAGAGATGACTAGGTGTGCACTACACGTGTATATTTTGCGCAGAACGGACTGCTCAGAACGCGCTGTCTAAGACGGTTTTTGTTTGTAAATCTGAGCTGTAAAGTCTTGCAAATAATTTTTTTGGCTAAGTAAGTCTGTCTTCCTGGCTTATCTGCTTGTTTTCAGAAGTTTTCAAAATGTTTGATTTGATTGTTTTGATTTTTTTTTTTTTTTACAAAAATGTGTATTTTTCTATTTTCGTTTTGCTCATTGATCTGTTTTTTCAGAATAAAAACAAAAAAAAAAGATTTCTGTTTCATTTTTCTTTTTTTTACTACCAAACATGTTCACAAACAGTCTAGTAAGCAAAAAGTTATAAAATAAAATGAGTTAGAGTGTCTAAAATCAAGGTTTAATAAGCCGGGTCATAGTGACCCGAACAGAACTAGTGTATAGTAAATGCGAACAGAACAGCAGGGTTAATGCGCACAAGACTATACGCACCACGGGGATCTATCTTGGTGAACCAACTGGCACCCTTAATCCGAGCAAACAAATCAGACAATAGTGGCAAAGGATACTGAAATTTGACTGTGATTTTATTCAGAAGGCGATAATCTATACACGGTCTCAAAGAACCGTCCTTCTTGGCCACAAAAAAGAATCCTGCACCAAGAGGGGAAGAGGATGGGCAAATATGTCCCTTCTCCAAAGACTCCTTTATATAACTCCGCATCGCGGCATGCTCTGGTATAGACAAATTAAAAAGTCGTCCCTTAGGGAATTTACTACCAGGAATTAAATTTATAGCACAGTCACAATCCCTATGAGGGGGCAGGGCACTGGACCTGGGTTCATCAAATACATCCTGGTAGTCAGACAAAAACTCAGGGACCTCAGAAGGAGTGGAAGAAGCAATAGACACCAATGGAGTATCGCCATGAATTCCCTGACAACCCCAACTAGCCACAGACATAGCTTTCCAATCTAAAACTGGATTATGAACCTGCAGCCATGGCAGACCCAAAACGACAACATCATGTAAATTATGCAGAACAAGAAAGCGAATCACCTCCTGATGAACGGGAGTCATGCACATGGTCATTTGCGTCCAATACTGAGGTTTATTCTCAGCCAATGGCGTAGCATCAATTCCCCTCAGAGGAATAGGAAATTCCAAAGGCTCCAGGACAAAACCACAGCGCCTGGCAAATGACAAATCCATCAGATTCAGGGCAGCACCCGAATCCACAAAGGCCATAACCGAGTAGGACGACAAAGAACAAATCAAAGTAACAGACAAAATAAATTTAGGCTGTATAGTACCAATGGTGACAGGTTTAGCAACCTTTTTTAAGCGTTTAGAGCATGCTGAGATAACATGAGCAGAATCACCACAGTAAAAGCACAACCCATTTTGACGTCTATGACTTTGTCGCTCAATTCTGGTCAGAGTTCGATCACATTGCATAGACTCAGGTCCCTGTTCAGAAAATACCGCCAAAGGATGAGCAGATTTGCGCTCCCGCAAACGCCGATCAACCTGAATGGCTAAAGCCATAGAATCACTCAGACTTGTAGGGGTGGGGAACCCCACCATAACATCCTTAATGGCTTCAGAAAGACCTTCTCTGAAATTTGCAGCCAGGGCACACTCATTCCATTGAGTAAGCACTGACCATTTCCGAAATTTTTGACAATACACCTCTGCTTCATCCTGCCCTTGAGAGAGGGCCAGCAACGCTTTTTCTGCCTGATTCTCAAGATTAGGCTCCTCATAAAGCAATCCAAGAGCCAGAAAAAACGCATCCACATTAAGCAATGCAGGATCTCCTGGCGCCAGAGAGAAAGCCCAATCCTGCGGGTCGCCACGCAACAAGGAGATAACAATTTTTACTTGCTGAGCGGAATCACCAGAGGAACGAGGTCTCAGAGATAGAAATAACTTACAATTATTCTTAAAATAATTTAGGTAGCCAGCCTGAGGAACTAACTACCCCTAGAGAGAAAGAAAGACCTCTCTTGCCTCCAGAGAAATAATCCCCAAAGATATAGAAGCCCCCAACAGATAATAACGGTGAGGTAAGAGGAAGGCACATACACAGGGGTGAAAGCAGATTCAGCAAAAGAGGCCCACTAATTCTAGATAGCAGAAAATAGAAAAGGGGTCTATGCGGTCAGTAAAAAACCCTTACAAAATATCCACACTGGGATTTCAAGAACCCCCACACCAACTAACGGTGTGAGGGGAGAAACTCAGTCCGCTAGAGCAACCAGCAAGTAAGAAATCACATTTTAACAAGCTGGACCAAAAACATGATGAACGCTGATAATCAGAAACTGAACAATCAAAAACTTAGCTTGTCTTGGAGAGACTGGGAGCAATGTAGTCACCAGAAATCTGAAGAGCACTGAATACATTGATAGCAGGCAAGGAACTGAGTATCCAGGTGAGCTAAATAGGAAACCAACCAAGGATAGCGAACCAGGTGATGAAGCCAACCTGCAGAAAGACAACACTACACAGTACCGCTTGTGACCACTAGAGGGAGCCCAAAAATAGAGTTCACAACAATCGGCGTTGGGAGGATGGGAGCGGGAGTGGAATGGACCAGCCGTTTCTCGCTGCAGTGGCGCTTCTACTGGTCACACAGGTAAGGTAGACTGACATCACCTCTTAACAGAGGGAGGCAGCTAAACCCCACCCCCGGTGCTTGAACACATGTGCAGCAGCTATACATAACAATTAAAATGCATTTGGAAAACAAATGAAAACAATACAAAAACACAATAAAACCGGCTTATTACAGGACAATGGACATATCCAATCTTTCATTCAAACCAGCGGATTCTTGCGCTCGAGTGCACATAATCCATATGGCCTCTCTTTTTAGTAGAAGCTTGTGCAGATCTCCTCCTTGCACTGGAAGAGACACCCTTTCAAGGCCATTCCACTCCTGCTCCCATCCTCCCGACGCCGATGTTTTAAAGTATTGGAATAAAGAAGTTTTTTAACCGGTGATTGCCATCCGTTCCTTTCAATTTTTGTATCCATTGTGACTATTTTCTTTGGAGTGGCACCCCGGCTCACGGAGCACTTACTGCTGTATATATGCTTGCAGCATCAGTTCATGCAATTACCTGTGCACTGAGTGGGCTTCCCCGCTGTGCAGATTAACACTTTGTTGGAGATATTCAATATGACAACCTAATGTTAACAAATTTTGTGTAGTACCATTGGGTTTATAATGCTTACTTCACAGCTAGATAAAATCCTTGAAGAGTGTAAGTTCCAAAATGTGGTAATTTGTGGGGGGTTTAGGCAACTTACAGGCTCTGCAAATGTAATATTTCACCCATAATCTATTTCAGCCAATTTATGTTCCAAAATTCAAATATTGCTTCTTGTGTTCTGAGTCCTACCATGTTAGGGTTTGCAGAACGCACCGAATATATTTATTGATGGGATTGGTGCGTTCGCAACACGGGATCCACCGTGCAGGAAAGATCCTGCTGCTAAGTGAATGGCGGCACAATATGGTGGTATGAACCAGCTCTGTTAACTTCACAGAGCGGCCGAGAAAGCAAAGCTCTGTGCCCTGTTAGACTCTCACAGAGGCACAGGCTAACTACCCAGATGAGAGCAGTCAGTGGTCATGCATGCACATAACACTCCTCGCTGGAGGTGCCAGCATTCTAGGGGCTTATTTCAGCCGGATCCCTGAACACATTCAAGCACATGACCACAGTGGCGCAAAGCACGTAACTTTGGAAGATACTAGCGCATGGCCGTGCGGCCATGCAAGCCTTAAATAGCTGCAGCACGTACAGGACCTTCCTAAAAAGGACCAATGAGAGACTACTACAGAGCCTGCGTACCTACAGGACCTTCCTAGAAGGACCAATAGATTTGGCTGCAGTACCTGAGCATGTGACCCTTGATCTCCATTTAGAGATCTTACCCTGGGCATGCTCAGTGTGAGCAAAGCAGTACTTAGTCCCAGAAAAGCCTGCTCACCGCAGATCAGTGCAGGGTACAATAGCAGAGCCTGGAGAGGCAGCAGTAACCCTTTGCACAGAATCAGGCTCAATGAGACGCTGGGACCGACGTCTCCACTGAGCAGGCTCCACTGCGGCTGATGGAGAATGGGAGACCGCAGCAGACACGGATCGAGATTCCCCCTGTGCAGCAGAGGAAACTCGACTCCTAACATTACCCCCCTCCTAGGCCCCCCCTCCTTGAGCCTCGCTATGCTCAAAAGCTGCAATGAGCAGCGGAGCCCGAATGTGCTCCACAGGCTCCCAGGTTCTATCCTCTGGACCATGATTCTTCCAATCCACCAGATAAAATTTCTTGCCACGTACCACCTTGCACCCCACGATAGCATTCACCTCAAACTCATCCGTGGATGAACCCGATGTCCCGGCAGATGACTGAGAAAACCGGGACAAATGAACGGGCTATAAGAGGGAAACGTGAAAGGTATCGGTGATACCAAGGCGTGGAGGAATAGCCAAACGGTAGACCACAGGGTTGACCTGTTCCAGAACCTTGAAGGGGCCAATGTAGCGAGGGGCAAACTTAGTGGACTCAACTTGCAGCCTGATGTTACGGGCGGAGAGCCACACTAAGTCGCCAGGAGCAAAGGTCGGAGCGGGGCGCCGGTGTGTATCGGCCGAAACCCTCATTCTCTCCTTGGAGGCCCGGATGGCATCCTGTGTGTGATCCCAGATGTCACGTGCCTCCACCGCCCAGTCTGCCACCCTAGAATCGGTGGATGACACGGGCATGGGCACAGGGACACGCGGATGCTGGCCGTAATTGAGGAGAAAAGGAGTCTGACCAGTGGAATCGGCTGCGGCATTGTTCAAAGCAAATTCCGCCCAAGGTAGTAAAGATGCCCAGTCATCCTGCCTAGCAGAGACAAAATGTCGCAAGTATGTCACCAGAGTCTGGTTTATTCTCTCTACCAACCCATTCGTCTCGGGATGATATGCAGAGGAGAGATTCATCTCTATGCTGAGTAAACAGCAGAGCTCTCTCCAAAACCGAGACGTAAACTGGAGACCCCGGTCGCTGACAATTTTATCAGGCATTCCATGTAGGCGGAAAATATGTTTAATGAACAACGCCGCCAAGGCCCGTGCAGAAGGTAACCGTGGAAGCGGCACCAAATGCACCATCTTGGAAAAATGATCGGTGACTACCCAGATAACGGTGCAGCTACGAGACTTGGGTAAGCCCACCATGAAGTCCATCCCGACCATTTCCCAGGGCCTGTCTGCCACTGGCATGGGTTAAAGTAACCCAGCAGGCCGTTGCCGAGGAGACTGATTCAGGGCGCAGGAGACACACGCCCGAATATAGTCCCCGACGTCACGAGCCATATGCGGCAACCAGTACGTCCTCGCCAAAAGCTCAGATGTCCTCTTGGTCCCAAAATGTCCACCGACTCTGGACGAGTGAGCCCAAGAGAGAACCTCCGGTCGCAAATTCGCTGGTATGAAAGTATTGCCCGGGGGCACGGACTCAAGCGAAACCGGAGCCACAGTTCTCAGGCTCTCAGAAGGGACAATAAGCCGAGGCTCCTCCTCCTCCTCAGATGACACTACGGAGCGGGAGAGAGCATCGGCACAAGTGTTCTTCTCCCCAGAGAGAAAATGGAGAGTAAAATGGAACCGGGAGAAGAACAGGGACCATCTAGCCTGGTGAGAATTCAGCCGCTGGGCTGTGTGTATATACACCAAGTTCTTGTGGTCAGTGAACACTTGGAAGCGAGAGTGAGCTCCCTCCAAGAGGTGTCTCCACTCTGAAAAAGTCAACTTCATGGCTAGCAACTCCCTGTCCCTGATGGAATAATTCCTCTCCACTGATGTGAAGGTCTTGGAGAAAGAGAAGCAAGGATGCTTCCGACCTTGAGCATCCTTTTGGAAAAGGACTGCTCCAGCACCAATGGATGAGGCATCCACCTACATGATAAATGGCTTATCTACATCGGGGCAATGTAGGATGGGAGCGCTAGCGAAGTGTGACTTAATCGAGAGAAAGGCCTTGGAGACCTCCTCTGACCACAACTTGGGATTTGCTCCCTTCTTGGTGAGGGCAACCAAGGGAGCTACCAAAGTTGAGAAGTGTGGAATGAACTGGCGATAGTAATTAATGAACCCCATAAAGCTCTGCACCGCTTTAAGAGAATGGGGTTCCTGCCAGTCCATCACAGCCTGTAGCTTGGCAGGATCCATAGCCAAACCCTGGGCAGAGATGATATAACCAAGGAAAGGCAAGGACTCCTGCTCAAACACACACTTCTCCAACTTGGCATAGAGGGAGTTTGCCCGTAAGAGGTTGAAGACTTTGCGAACATCTCTCTGATGGGAGTCAATATCTGGAGAGTAGATGAGAATATCATCCAGATAGACTATGACCAAGGTGGTGAGCATATCCCGGAAAATGTCGTTCACAAAGTCTTGGAAAATGGCTGGCACATTACAGAGCCCGAAGGGCATCACCAGGTATTCATAATGCCCATCCCTGGTATTAAAAGCCATCTTCCATTCATCCCCCTCACGGATGCAAATCAGGTTATAGGCACCCCGCAGATCTAATTTTGTAAATACCCTTGCTCCCCGTAGCCTATCAAAAAGCTCAGAAATCAGGGGTAAAGGGTACTTGTTCTTAACGGTGATAGCGTTAAGACCCCTGTAATCTATGCATGGACGTAAGTCTCCTGTCTTCTTCTGTACAAAGAAGAACCCTACCCCTGCTGGTGACACTGACTTCCTAATGAATCCTCTTGACAGATTCTCTTGGATATACTGAGACATTGCATCTGTCTCCGGGAGAGATAACGGATAAACTCGACCCCGGGGAGGCTCAGCACCAGGCAAGAGGTCAATAGGACAGTCATAGGGGCGGTGAGGCGGAAGGGTCTCCGCAGCTCTTTTGGAGAACACGTCTGCATAGGGCCAATAGTGTTTGGGGAGAGAGGAAAGATCTGCGGGTACCTGAGTTGTAGCAACCTGAACGCATTCCCTCTGACATCTACCCTTGCAGGATTTACTCCATCCCAAAATTCTCCGAGGACCGCTCTATATGAGGAGAATGGTGGCGTAGCCATGGTATCCCCAACAGGACCTCATCAATTCCCTCAGGAATGACTAATAGGGAGATAATCTCCTGATGTGATGGAGACACAGAAAGCGTGATAGGAATGGTTTGGTGGGTAATCTGAGAGGGTAGTGTCGACCCATTAACCACTCAAATGGTTACTGGTTTGGCGAGCATAACCAGGGGTATTGTGTGACGCTGGGCGAAGCAGATGACATAAAATTTTCCCTCTGCCCCAGAGTCCACGCATAGCTCTACCATAAGAGTGGATGGGCCAAAGGTAATTGTCCCCTTGAAGGACAACTTTGAGGCAAACGTTGCCGTGTCTATTGTACCTCCTTCTACTGCCACTAGACGCTGACGTTTCCCCGACCGCTGAGGACACTTGGAGGCAAGATGTCCTGACTGCCGGCAAACATGACAGACCTTATGTGCACGAGCGGACTGGGACTTGGGTCCCGCTCGTGTCACCTCTATGGCCTCATGTGACTCGGACGCCTGGACTGGAGATTCCAGAGGTCTGGCGAAGGTGGGAGCCAGCCGAAACATCTGCCTACACTGGGCTCGCTCCAACCCTCACTCGTGAAAACGAAGGTCTATGCGAGTTGATACAGCTATGAGCTCCTCCAGTGTGGCGGGAATCTCCCTAGTAGCCAAAGCGTCCTTCACATGGTCAGCCAGCCCCCTCCAAAATATGGGAATGAGGGTTTTATCCGGCCATTCCAACTCAGACCCTAACGTCCGGAAGGTAACCGCAAAATGGCTGATCATGTCTGAACCCTGAGTCAAAGCCAGCAGCTGGAGCGCTGTATCATGGGTGACTCGAGGTCCTACAAAGACCTGTTTCAGAGTGTCCAGAAACCGAGGAACACTTCGCACCACATGATCGTTGCGCTCCCACAGCGGCGTAGCCCACTCCAACGCCCTGTCCGACAAGAGAGAGATTATGAATCCCACCTTTGCCCGCTCTGTGGGAAAACGTGCAGCCAGGAGCTCGAGGTGTATACCACACTGGCTCACAAAACCCCTACAGGACTTACTGTCTCCAGAGTATCTCTCAGGCAATGGGAGGTGAGATATGGTCGGAACAGAGGTGGCAGTGGGTAAAACTGCTGCAGCCACGCTAGCAACCCGAACAGCTATTGCGGTAACATCCACCGCCGAGGTTGCACGCTCAAGAGACGTCAATCGATCCTCCAGCAGCTGGATGTACCCCTGCAACCGCTGTTCATCCGCCATTACTTAGCCAGATCCTGGCGCTAGTATACTGTTAGGGTTTGCGGAACGCACCGAATATATTTATTGATGGGATTGGTGCGTTCGCAACCCGGGATCCACCGTGCAGGAAAGATCCTGCTGCTAAATGAATGGCAGCACAATATGGCGGTATGAACCAGCTCTGTTAACTTCACAGAGCGGCCGAGAAAGCAAAGCTCTGTGCCCTGTTAGACTCTCACAGAGGCACAGGCTAACTACCCAGATGAGAGCAGTCAGTGGTCATGCATGCACACAACACTCCTCGCCGGAGGTGCCAGCATTCTAGGGGCTTATTTCAGCCAGGTCCCTGAATACACTCATACACAATCTCCTCGCCAGAGGTGCCAGCATTCTAGGGGCTTATTTCAGCCGGGTCCCTGAACACATTCAAGCACATGACCACAGTGGTGCAAAGCACGTAACTTTGGAAGATACTAGCGCATGGACCAAAAAGGACCAATGAGAGACTGCTACAGAGCCTGCGTACCTACAGGACCTTCCTAGAAGGACCAATAGATTTGGCTGCAGTACCTGAGCATGTGACCCTTGATCTCCACTGAGAGATCTTACCCTGGGCATGCTCAGTGTGAGCAAAGCAGGACTTAGTCCCAGAAAAGCCTGCTCGCCGCAGATCAGTGCAGGGTACAATAGCAGAGCCTGGAGAGGCAGCACTAACCCTTTGCACAGAATCAGGCTCAGTGAGATGCTGGGACCGACATCTCCACCGAGCAGGCTCCACTGCGGCCGATGGACAATGGGAGACCGCAGCAGACACGGATCGAGATTCCCCCTGTGCAGCAGAGGAAACTCGACTCCTAACATACCGTTTGCCCAAAAAAGAAAAAATTGGGGGCTAAAGCAACATTTTAGAGGTAAAATTTATTTATTTTTTGCATGATAGAGCTATGGATAAGGAAGAGGATGTTGTTCATCGTGGGAGCAGTGACAGTTAAGGGGAATCATTTTTCTTATAGGTGAAGAACAGGACAAGGGACATTATTGCAGTATTGCGGCCAGAATGAGGGGCATTATTACTACACAAGGCAAGCTGGTGGACATTATTTCTGTTAGGCACATGCAGCAACACTGGGCATCAAAGATCATTACCTTTCCCTCTGAGTACTGCATGAACAATTGCCATGCTAATTTATCTGTTTACAAACCAATTCAAGTTTCTGAGATTTCTCATCATAATTTTGATAAACTACCACCTTAGTACCAGCAGTTTACTGAAGTCTGCTGTAAGAAGAAATATGATCTACTGCCTCTTCATCGTTCTTATGAATGTCCCATTGAATTACCGTATATACTTGCGTATAAGCCGACCCGAGTATAAGTCGAGGCACCTAATTTTGCCTCGGAAAACTGGGTAAGCTTATTGACTCAAGTGTAAGCTGGGTCGGCATTGTCCCCTCATCCCTGTTCTGGTATACGTGGCTTCCTCCTTAGCTGTCCTGGTATGCGTAGCTCTCCCCATCCTGTCCTGGTATGCGTGGCTTCCCCCGTAGCTGTCCTGGCATGCATGGCTTCCCCCGTAGCTGTCCTGGTATGCGTGGCTCGCCCCGTAGCTGTCCTGGTATGCATGTTTCCTATTACAAAAAAACAAAGCATCCTACTCACCCTCCAGCGTGCCCTCGCAGCACCTCGTTCTGGCGCCAGCAGCTCTTCCTGTGCTGAGAGATCACATGGCACCACTCACTAAGGTAATGAATATACCCTCTACACCTATGAGAGTGGAGACGCGTGCATATTCATTACCTTAATGAGTGGTGTCACGTGATCACTCTGCACAGGAAGAGCTGCTGGAAGCCGGATGCAACAAGATGCTGCGAGGGCATCAGGACCAATGAGATGCTCCGAGGGCACGCTGGAGGGTGAGTAGGAAGTTTTCTGGAAGCTGGCAGCTGCGGCTGCTTGTGTCACTGTGCGTGCTATAAGATAAATGAATATTCATTTCTCTTTAGCAGAGGGACAGGCTTTAACCACAGCTGTCAGGTCCTGCCTCTGTGACCTGCTGCTCCGCTGCTCCCCCGCCGGCTTTCTGGGACAATTGACTGGTGTATAAGCTGAGGGGGGTGTTTTCAGCACAAAAAAATGTGCTGAAAAACTCAGCTTATACAAGAGTATATATGGTACTTTCAGGAGCGTCCATTCTATTTGGGTGAATTTACAATCTTTCTGAGGCTGAATTAGATGTACTAATGGAATACCTAGACAAAAATTTAGAGAAAGGCTTTATTCAACCTTCTTGTTCGTCAGCTGGAGCACGCTCGTTTTTTGCAGAAAAGAAGGAATCAACCTTGCGGCCATGTATTGATTATAGAGAAATAAATAAAATTACTATTAAAAATCGCTACCTACTCCTCTTAATCCCTGAGTTACTGGAGAGACTGCGTTCTGCTGGAATTTTTACCAAACTCGATCTAAGAGCGCTTATAATCTCATACGAATCTGCCCGGGAGATGAGTGGAAAACTACCTTTAGAACTAGATATGAACATTTTGAATATATGGTTATGCATTTTGGCCTTAGCAATGGCCCTGTCACCTTTCAGCACTTAATTAATGATATTTTTTGAAATTTCTTGGATCGTTTTGTTGTTTTTTTATCTCGATGACATTCTGATGGTTAAAACTGCTTACTACACTCCTCGATGAATTGCTTAAGAGGTCTAGCTTCCAAAATGGGGGGGCATTCTGCTCTCTTGGCTCTCAGTGGATCTTCAAATGTCACGTGGCATTCACAATCTTTTCCAGCCCAAATTGAGCTCTAGAATTCAGTTGGCACATATTTCATACATACCCAAAATGAATTGCACAACATATTCTATGGTCCACTTTCACCTGTTACCCTTGTGAAAATGAAAAATTTGGGGCTAAACTAATATATTTGAAGGAAAAATACTTTTTCATTGTCATTGGTCAACGTTATAAAATTCTTTGAAGCACCTTTGTGCTCACCACACTTCTAGATAAGTTTCTTGAGGGGTTTATTTTCCAAAATGGGCTCACTTGTGGGGTGTTTCCTCTGTTTAGATACAAAAGTGACTTAGCAAACACAACATGGCATCCACTATCTATTCCAGATAATATTGCACTCCAAAAGTCAAGTGGCGCTCCTTCCCTTCCGAGCCCTGCTGTGCTTCAAAACAGTAGTTTTTCATAACATATGGGGTATTAGCATACTCAGGAGAAATTGTGCAACAACTTATATGGGCCGTTATCTCTTGTTACCCTTATGAAAATTCAAAATTTGGGGCTATATAAACATTCTTGAGGGAAAAAACAAATTTTTCATTTATTTCCTAACACATTGCTTTGATTATAGGCAACTACTTCTGTCTACTAATATACATAGGAACTAATGACATAGCAAAAAATGACCTGGGAACCATAGACTTTGAAGACCTAGGCCAGAAAGTGAAGGAACTGGGAGCGCAGGCCATCTTCTTATCTATCCTCCCAGTAGAGGAACATGGACCAAGGAGATTGAACAGAATTCTACAGGTGAACAACTGACGTTGATGGTGCCTTGAGCAATGTTTTGGGTTTCCTGACCATCTAGTGAGTTATCTATATAATGGACTACTTGCTAGTAGGGTTGAGCGAAACGGGTCGATCATTTTCAAAAGTCGCCGACTTTTGGCTAAGTCGGCGTCTCATGAAACCCGATCCGACCCCTGTGCTTGTCGGCCATGCGGTACGCGACTTTCGCGCCAAAGTCGCGTTTCAATGACGCGAAAAGCGCCATTTCTCAGCCAATGAAGGTGAACGCAGAGTGTGGGCAGCGTGATGACATAGATCCTGGTCCCCACCATCTTAGAGAAGGGCATTGCAGTGATTGGCTTGCTGTCTGCGGCGTCACAGGGGCTATAAAGGGGCGTTCCCGCCGACCGCCATCTTACTGCTGCTGATCTGAGCTTAGGGAGAGGTTGCTGCCGCTTCGTCAGAAGCAGGGAGAGCGTTAGGCAGGGTCCACTAACCACCAAACCGCTTGTGCTGCAGCGATTTCCACTGTCCAACACCACCTTCGGTGTGCAGGGACTGTGGAAGCTATTTTTTTTTTTTTTCCCCTCAGCGCTGTAGCTCATTGGGCTGCCCTAGAAGGCTCCGTGATAGCTGTATTGCTGTGTGTACGCCACTGTGGAAACCAACTGCTTTTTTCAAAGCACATATCCTCTTGTTCCTTTCTGCACAGCTATCTTTTTTGTTTGTCCACACTTTTTATTTAATTTGTGCATCAGTCCACTCCTATTGCTGCCTGCCATACCTGGCTTAGATTACTGCAGGGAGATAGTAATTGTAGGACAGTCCCTGTTTTTTTTTTTTTTTTTGTGGGAGATTAAGATTGGCATTTCTGCTACAGTGCCATCCCTGTGTGTGCCATCTCTCACTGAGTGGGCCATAGAAAGCCTATTTATTTTTTCCGTGATTTGTGTTCTAAATTCTACCTCAACACAAAAACACTACATCAATCAGTGGTAGAAAAATATTGGCCTCAGTCAGGGCTTGTGTGCCACTGCTGTGTGTGCTATCTCTCATTCAGTGGGCTATAGAAAGCCTATTTATTTATTTATTTTTTTTCTTATTATTTGGTTTCTAAAGTCTCCCTGAAAAAAAAAATAAAATAAAAAAACAGTGGGAGAGTAATATTGCCCTTTCAGCTTGTGTGCCAGTCTTGACTCCTGGGTGTGCCACCTCTCTCTCATTCAGTGGGCCATAGAAAGCCTATTTATTTTTTTGGTTTTTTTAATATTATTTGGTTTCTAAAGTCTCCCTGAAAAAAAAAAAAACATAAAAAAACAGTGGGAGAGTAATATTGCCCTTTCAGCTTGTGTGCCAGTCTTGACTCCTGGGTGTGCCACCTCTCTCATTCAGTGGGCCATAGAAAGCCTATTTATTTTTTTTTTTAAATATTATTGGGTTTCTAAAGTCTCCCTTAAAAAACAAAAAATACATAAAAAAACAGTGGGAGAGTAATATTGCCCTTTCAGCTTGTGTGCCAGTCTTGACTCCTGGGTGTGCCACCTCTCTCATTCAGTGGGCCATAGAAAGCATTTTTTTTTTTTCCTTGATTTGTGTTCTAAAATCTACCTCAACACAAAAACACTACATCAATCAGTGGGAGAAAAATATTGGCCTCAGTCAGGGCTTGTGTGCCACTGCTGTGTGTGCTATCTCTCATTCAGTGGGCTATAGAAAGCCTATTTATTTATTTATTTTTTTTCTTATTATTTGGTTTCTAAAGTCTCCCTGAAAAAAAAAACAAAAAAAAAAAACAGTGGGAGAGTAATATTGCCCTTTCAGCTTGTGTGCCAGTCTTGACTCCTGGGTGTGCCACCTCTCTCTCATTCAGTGGGCCATAGAAAGCCTATTTATTTTTTTGGTTTTTTTAATATTATTTGGTTTCTAAAGTCTCCCTGAAAAAAAAAAAAACATAAAAAAACAGTGGGAGAGTAATATTGCCCTTTCAGCTTGTGTGCCAGTCTTGACTCCTGGGTGTGCCACCTCTCTCATTCAGTGGGCCATAGAAAGCATTTTTTTTTTTCCTTGATTTGTGTTCTAAAATCTACCTCAACACAAAAACACTACATCAATCAGTGGGAGAAAAATATTGGCCTCAGTCAGGGCTTGTGTGCCACTGCTGTGTGTGCTATCTCTCATTCAGTGGGCTATAGAAAGCCTATTTATTTATTTATTTTTTTTCTTATTATTTGGTTTCTAAAGTCTCCCTGAAAAAAAAAAAAAACATAAAAAAACAGTGGGAGAGTAATATTGCCCTTTCAGCTTGTGCGCCAGTCTTGACTCCTGGGTGTGCCACCTCTCTCTCTCTAATTGTGGGCCATAGGAAGCCTTTTTTTTTTTGTTTTTTTTTTAATATTATTTGGTTTCTAAAGTCTCCCTTAAAAAACAAAAAATACATAAAAAAACAGTGGGAGAGTAATATTGCCCTTTCAGCTTGTGTGCCAGTCTTGACTCCTGGGTGTGCCACCTCTCTCTCTCATTCAGTGGGCCATAGAAAGGCTATTTATTTTTTTGGTTTTTTTAATATTATTTGGTTTCTAAAGTCTCCCTGAAAAAAAAAAAAAAAAAAATTAGGTGGGAGATTAATATTGACATTAGTGCTTGAGTGACAGTCCTGCGTGTGTGTCATCTCTGTGATTTTGTGCCACAGAAAACAGAGTGTGTAACATTGTGCCTGATTTTCCTTGTGGTCTCACCAACCTGTTAAGGGATATTGAAATCATACTGAAGTTATAGCTCACCGTGTAAGTTGTTTGACAGCAACAAATAAAGTTACTTTGGTTAAGATTTTAAAACAATGAGGAAGTCTGGTGCAAGAGGTCGTCGTGGGCGTTCATTGTCAGCTGGTAATGATGGTAGTGGTAGTGGAGCATCAGGTGGTCGTGGGGATAAAAATATTCCACCTAAGTCTGGAGCTGTGGAGCCAGTTTCGTCGTCAGGCTACACAAGGCCTCGAACGCTCTCTTTTCTGGGAGTAGGAAAACCGCTTTTAAAGGCGGAGCAGCAACAGCAAGTTTTGGCTTACATTGCAGACTCAGCCTCTAGCTCTTTTGCCTCCTCTTCCGAAACTGGTAAATGTAAAAGCAGCGCGTCGCTTGTGGATGTTCACGGTCAGGGACAAGTCGCTTCCTTGTCCTCCTCAGCAAAAACTACAACAAGAGAGAAGGATGCAGCAGGCGACACAACGGGTCACTCCATGGAGCTCTTTACACATACCGTCCCTGGCTTAGAAAGTGAAACATTTAACAGGCCATGCCCATTACAAGTATATTCTGACATGGAGTGCACTGATGCACAGCCACAGCCAGAGTACTATGCTGCTCCTTTGACTCAGACCACCACATTGCCCTCTCAGGGTACAGATCCACAATCAGACCCTGATGAGACTATGTTGCCCCGCCACGAACGCTATACCACCGACCGACACAGTGACACAGACGAAGTTGCACACGAGCTCGAAGAGGAGGTAATAGATGACCCAGTTATTGACCCCGATTGGCAGCCATTGGGGGAACAGGGTGCAGGCGGCAGTAGTTCAGAAGCGGAGGTGGAGGAGGGGCCGCAGCAGGCATCAACATCGCAACAGGTTCCATCTGCCGGGCCCGTATCTGGCCCAAAACGCGTGTCAAAGCCAAAACCTGTTGGAGGACAGCGTGGCCATCCGGTTAAAGCTCAGTCTGCAATCCCTGAAAAGGGATCCGAGTCTAGGAAGAGTGCAGTCTGGCATTTTTTTAAACAACATCCAACTGATCAGCGCAAAGTCATCTGTCAAAAATGTTCAACTAGCTTAAGCAGGGGTCAGAATCTGAAAAGTCTAAATACTAGTTGCATGCATAGACACTTAACCACCATGCATTTTCAAGCCTGGACTAACTACCAAACGTCCCTTAAGGTTGTAGCACCCTCGGCCAATGAAGCTAGTCAGCAACGCAACATCCCTTCCGTCACTGTAAGGCCACCATTTTCCGCACCACCGGCAGTATCTGTGCAGGTTTCTTTGCCAGCCAAAAGCAGTCAGGGTCAGGGAACCACCAGTTTTGTAGGAGGAAATATTGCATCTAGGGCACCGGCGGAAACAATACCGTCTCCAACCGTCTCTCAGTCTGCCATGTACACCGGCACACCCGAAAGTTCCACGATCTCCAGCTCTCCAGTCCAGCTCACCCTACATGAGACTCTGGTTAGAAAAAGGAAGTACTTATCCTCGCATCCGCGTACACAGGGTTTTAACGCCCACATAGCTAGACTAATCTCGTTAGAGATGATGCCCTACCGGTTAGTTGAAAGCGAAGCTTTCAAAGCCCTGATGGAGTACGCTGAACCACGATACGAGCTACCCAGTCGACACTTTTTTTCCAGAAAAGCCATCCCAGCCCTGCACCAGCATGTTAAACAGCGCATCGTCCATGCACTCAGGCAATCTGTGAGTACAAAGGTGCACCTGACTACAGATGCATGGACCAGTAGGCATGGCCAGGGACGTTATGTGTCCATCATGGCACACTGGGTGAATGTGGTGGATGCAGGGTCCACAGGCGACATCAATTTAGGGACAGTTGTGCCTAGCCCACGGTCTAGGAAACAGTTGGCTGTAGGCGTTCGCACCCCCTCCTCCTCCTCCTCCTCGTCCTCCTGCAGAAGCTACAGCTCTTCCACAGAACGCAGTCTGCCAACCACTCCATCGGCAGATGACACTGTTGCACACCAGTTGTCCCATTATGGGCCAGCTACTGCCAAGCGTCAGCAGGCTGTATTGGCTATGAAGTGTTTGGGCGACAACAGACACACCGCGGAAGTTCTATCCGAGTTCTTGCAACAAGAAACGCAGTCGTGGCTGGGCACAGTAGATCTTGAGGCAGGCAAGGTAGTGAGTGATAACGGAAGGAATTTCATGGCTGCCATCTCCCTTTCCCAACTGAAACACATTCCTTGCCTGGCTCACACCTTAAACCTGGTGGTGCAGTGCTTATTGAAAACTTATCCTGGGTTCTCCGACCTGCTCCTCAAAGTGCGTGCACTTTGCTCACATATCCGACGTTCGCCTGTACACGCCAGCCGTATGCAGACCTATCAGCGGTCTTTGAACCTTCCCCAGCATCGCCTAATCATAGACGTTGCAACAAGGTGGAACTCAACACTGCACATGCTTCAGAGACTGTGCGAACAGAGGCGTGCTGTTATTTATTTGTGGGAGGATACACGGGCAGGCAGTAGGATGGCAGACATGGAGTTGTCAGGTGTGCAGTGGTCTAAGATACAAGACATGTGTCAAGTCCTTCAGTGTTTTGAGGAATGCACACGGCTGGTTAGTGCAGACAACGCCGTAATAAGCATGAGCATCCCCCTAATGCGTCTGCTGATGCAAAGTTTGACGCACATAAAGGAGCAGGCGTCTGCACCAGAGGAAGAGGAAAGCCTTGATGACAGTCAGCCATTGTCTGGTCAGGGCAGTGTACAGGACGAGGTAGCGGGCGAAGAGGAGGTGGAGGACGAGGAGGATGATGGGGATGAGTATATTTTTAATGCCGAACCTTTCCCGGGGGCACAGGAAATTGGTTGCGTGTCACGGCCGGGTTCTGGTTTTTTGAGGGACACAAGTGACGTAGATTTGCCTGCAACTGCCCCTCAACCAATCACAACCGGAGATTTGACAACTGGAACTTTGGCCCACATGGCGGATTATGCCTTACGTATCCTAAAAAGGGACACACGCATTACGAAAATGATGAACGATGACGATTACTGGTTGGCCTGCCTCCTTGATCCACGCTATAAAGGCAAATTGCAAAATATTATGCCACATGAGAACTTGGAACTAATATTAGCAACCAAACAATCAACTCTTGTTGACCGTTTGCTTCAGGCATTCCCAGCACACAGCGCACGTGATCGTTCTCACACGAGCTCCAGGGGGCAGCAGACTAGGAGTGTTAGGGGTGCACACATCAGAAGTGGCGTTGGACAGAGGGGTTTTCTGACCAGGTTGTGGAGTGATTTTGCTATGACCGCAGACAGGACAGGTACTGCTGCATCAATTGAAAGTGACAGGAGACAACATTTGTCCAGTATGGTTACTAACTATTTTTCATCCCTTATCGATGTTCTCCCTCAACCGTCATTCCCATTTGATTACTGGGCCTCCAAATTAGACACCTGGCCAGAATTGGCAGAATATGCATTGCAGGAGCTTGCTTGCCCGGCAGCAAGTGTCCTATCAGAAAGAGTATTCAGTGCTGCAGGTTCAATATTAACCGAAAAAAGGACTCGTCTGGCTACCCAAAATGTTGACGATCTAACATTCATTAAAATGAACCACAACTGGATTTCGAAATCTTTTGCCCCACCTTGCCCGGCCGACACCTAGCTTTCCTATGAAAAGCTCTTGCCTGTGAATTACTTTTCTAATGTCTAATTTGCTGCAGCTGATTGTACAGCATACGACATGTTTACACCTCCCTAAATGGCAAAACTCCCCACACGGGGCCGTGGTATTGCGACTTGGCGCAAGCACCCGTGAGACTGCTGTTTGTCTGAAGAGGTGGGTGTGCTCGCTTTTGGTTGACGGCATTGCTACTGGGTCCCTCATAGTACAATGTAGTGTCTCTGGCGGTGGTGGTGCGCACCCAACGTCAGACACACCGTTGTAACATGAGGGGCCCTGGGGCGGTCCCGCTGGCCTCAATAGAGTTCCCCCCTACCCCAGCTCAAAATGTGCTCTACCACGTGCAAAATTATGTCGCACAGCTCCACCAATCTTTAGTCTATTCGCTGACATCATTCAATGTCTGGCACTGACAATACAAATTTGTAGACATCTATGATGCAACTTAAAGTAGTCTATGTCTGTGTCCTATATTGGCACCATTAAATAGTTACTGCCAAATTACTATGTCAGAAACTCAGTAGATGAGCCCACCCCTGTACCTAAGTATGCCACCTTTTTTTTTGTTTTGGTTGTTTTGCGAGACATTAACATCTATTTATATTTTGGGAGTACTGGGACAGACACTCCTTGCACTACTCCTCCACTCACCACCAAGCTGCCTGTGTATCCATGTAACCGCTGTAAAGCTGCCATGAGCCTATTGTTTGTTATTTTAGGCCTTTGATAGCCTGTCTGCGGTCCCTACTTTAAATACTCCTCCACTGACCACCAAGCTGCCTGCCCGTGTATCCATGTAACCGCTGTAAAACTGCCATAAGCCTATTGTTTGTTATTTTAGGCCTTTGATAGCCTGTCTGCGGTCCCTACTTTAAATACTCCTCCACTCACCACCAAGCTGCCTGTGTATCCATGTAACCGCTGTAAAGCTGCCATGAGCCTATTGTTTGTTATTTTAGGCCTTTGATAGCCTGTCTGCGGTCCCTACTTTAAATACTCCTCCACTCACCACCAAGCTGCCTGTGTATCCATGTAACCGCTGTAAAGCTGCCATGAGCCTATTGTTTGTTATTTTAGGCCTTTGATAGCCTGTCTGCGGTCCCTACTTTAAATACTCCTCCACTGACCACCAAGCTGCCTGCCCGTGTATCCATGTAACCGCTGTAAAACTGCCATAAGCCTATTGTTTGTTATTTTAGGCCTTTGATAGCCTGTCTGCGGTCCCTACTTTAAATACTCCTCCACTCACCACCAAGCTGCCTGTGTATCCATGTAACCGCTGTAAAGCTGCCATGAGCCTATTGTTTGTTATTTTAGGCCTTTGATAGCCTGTCTGCGGTCCCTACTTTAAATACTCCTCCACTCATCACCAGCTGCCTGCCCGTGTATCCATGTAACCGCTGTAAAACTGCCATAAGCCTATTGTTTGTTATTTTAGGCCTTTGATAGCCTGTCTGCGGTCCCTACTTTAAATACTCCTCCACTGACCACCAAGCTGCCTGCCCGTGTATCCATGTAACCGCTGTAAAACTGCCATGAGCCTATTGTTTGTTATTTTAGGCCTTTGATAGCCTGTCTGCGGTCCCTACTTTAAATACTCCTCCACTGACCACCAAGCTGCCTGTGTATCCATGTAACCGCTGTAAAGCTGCCATGAGCCTATTGTTTGTTATTTTAGGCCTTTGATAGCCTGTCTGCGGTCCCTACTTTAAATACTCCTCCACTCACCACCAAGCTGCCTGTGCATCCATGTAACCGATGTAAAACTGCAGTATTTTGCTTATAAAAAAGAAAATACTGGAGAGATATCAAATGCAGACATTTTAACATTAAAAACAAAAACACATACAACAAAAAACTGGTACAGTACAAAAATTGGCCACCAGCTACAAAAACTTTCTCCTGCAAGTAGTTAACTGAAAGGTTTTTTTCCATTGAAAACACAGATATGGCATCCACCGAGTGTTGTCCTGTCGCGTCTTCTTTATATTATTGCCAAGAAGCTGCAACTGAACAAAGCTGAGCTTCTACCTTCTGCCTCTTATTAACTGCTTTTTTTTATAAAATTGGCTGTTCCGGCCTACTAAAGGTGTCTGTCTGCCCCTGCCTGGTGTTGTCCTCAACTGAATAAAGCTGAGCTTCAACCTTCTGTTCCAAATTACCATTTTTAAAAATGCAATTGGCTGTTCCGGCCTACTAAAGGTGAATGTCTGCCCCTGCCTGGTGTTGTCCTCAACTGAATAAAGCTGAGCTTCTACCTTCTGTTCCAAATTACCATTTTTAAAAATGCAATTGGCTGTTCCGGCCTACTAAAGGTGAATGTCTGCCCCTGCCTGGTGTTGTCCTCAACTGAATAAAGCTGAGCTTCTACCTTCTGTTCCAAATTACCATTTCTAAAAATGCCATTGGCTGTTCCGGCCTACTAAAGGTGTCTGTCTGCCCCTGCCTGGTGTTGTCCTCAACTGAATAAAGCTGAGCTTCAACCTTCAGTTCCAAATTACCATTTTTAAAAATGCAATTGGCTGTTCCGGCCTACTAAAGGTGTCTGTCTGCCCCTGCCTGGTGTTGTCCTCAACTGAATAAAGCTGAGCTTCTACCTTCTGCCTCTTACTAACTGCTGTTTTTTTAAAAAATTGGCTGTTCCGGCCTACTAAAGGTGTCTGTCTGCCCCTGCCTGGTGTTGTCCTCAACTGAATAAAGCTGAGCTTCAACCTTCTGTTCCAAATTACCATTTTTAAAAATGCAATTGGCTGTTCCGGCCTACTAAAGGTGAATGTCTGCCCCTGCCTGGTGTTGTCCTCAACTGAATAAAGCTGAACTTCTACCTTCAGTTCCAAATTACCATTTTTAAAAATGCAATTGGCTGTTCCGGCCTACTAAAGGTGTCTGTCTGCCCCTGCCTGGTGTTGTCCTCAACTGAATAAAGCTGAGCTTCAACCTTCAGTTCCAAATTACCATTTTTAAAAATGCAATTGGCTGTTCCGGCCTACTAAAGGTGTCTGTCTGCCCCTGCCTGGTGTTGTCCTCAACTGAATAAAGCTGAGCTTCTACCTTCTGCCTCTTACTAACTGCTGTTTTTTTTAAAAATTGGCTGTTCCGGCCTACTAAAGGTGTCTGTCTGCCCCTGCCTGGTGTTGTCCTCAACTGAATAAAGCTGAGCTTCAACCTTCAGTTCCAAATTACCATTTTTAAAAATGCAATTGGCTGTTCCGGCCTACTAAAGGTGAATGTCTGCCCCTGCCTGGTGTTGTCCTCAACTGAATAAAGCTGAGCTTCTACCTTCTGTTCCAAATTACCATTTTTAAAAATGCAATTGGCTGTTCCGGCCTACTAAAGGTGAATGTCTGCCCCTGCCTGGTGTTGTCCTCAACTGAATAAAGCTGAGCTTCTACCTTCTGTTCCAAATTACCATTTCTAAAAATGCCATTGGCTGTTCCGGCCTACTAAAGGTGAATGTCTGCCCCTGCCTGGTGTTGTCCTCAACTGAATAAAGCTGAGCTTCTACCTTCTGTTCCAAATTACCATTTCTAAAAATGCCATTGGCTGTTCCGGCCTACTAAAGGTGTCTGTCTGCCCCTGCCTGGTGTTGTCCTCAACTGAATAAAGCTGAGCTTCAACCTTCAGTTCCAAATTACCATTTTTAAAAATGCAATTGGCTGTTCCGGCCTACTAAAGGTGAATGTCTGCCCCTGCCTGGTGTTGTCCTCAACTGAATAAAGCTGAGCTTCTACCTTCTGCCTCTTGCTAACTGCTGTTTTTTTTAAAAATTGGCTGTTCCGGCCTACTAAAGGTGTCTGTCTGCCCCTGCCTGGTGTTGTCCTCAACTGAATAAAGCTGAGCTTCAACCTTCAGTTCCAAATTACCATTTTTAAAAATGCAATTGGCTGTTCCGGCCTACTAAAGGTGTCTGTCTGCCCCCGCCTGGTGTTGTCCTCAACTGAATAAAGCTGAGCTTCAACCTTCAGTTCCAAATTACCATTTTTAAAAATGCAATTGGCTGTTCCGGCCTACTAAAGGTGTCTGTCTGCCCCTGCCTGGTGTTGTCCTCAACTGAATAAAGCTGAGCTTCTACCTTCTGCCTCTTACTAACTGCTGTTTTTTTTAAAAATTGGCTGTTCCGGCCTACTAAAGGTGTCTGTCTGCCCCTGCCTGGTGTTGTCCTCAACTGAATAAAGCTGAGCTTCAACCTTCTGTTCCAAATTACCATTTTTAAAAATGCAATTGGCTGTTCCGGCCTACTAAAGGTGAATGTCTGCCCCTGCCTGGTGTTGTCCTCAACTGAATAAAGCTGAGCTTCTACCTTCAGTTCCAAATTACCATTTTTAAAAATGCAATTAGCTGTTCCAGCCTACTAAAGGTGTCTGTCTGCCCCTGCCTGGTGTTGTCCTCAACTGAATAAAGCTGAGCTTCAACCTTCAGTTCCAAATTACCATTTTTAAAAATGCAATTGGCTGTTCCGGCCTACTAAAGGTGTCTGTCTGCCCCTGCCTGGTGTTGTCCTCAACTGAATAAAGCTGAGCTTCTACCTTCTGCCTCTTACTAACTGCTGTTTTTTTAAAAAATTGGCTGTTCCGGCCTACTAAAGGTGTCTGTCTGCCCCTGCCTGGTGTTGTCCTCAACTGAATAAAGCTGAGCTTCAACCTTCAGTTCCAAATTACCATTTTTAAAAATGCAATTGGCTGTTCCGGCCTACTAAAGGTGTCTGTCTGCCCCTGCCTGGTGTTGTCCTCAACTGAATAAAGCTGAGCTTCAACCTTCAGTTCCAAATTACCATTTTTAAAAATGCAATTGGCTGTTCCGGCCTACTAAAGGTGTCTGTCTGCCCCTGCCTGGTGTTGTCCTCAACTGAATAAAGCTGAGCTTCTACCTTCTGCCTCTTACTAACTGCTGTTTTTTTAAAAAATTGGCTGTTCCGGCCTACTAAAGGTGTCTGTCTGCCCCTGCCTGGTGTTGTCCTCAACTGAATAAAGCTGAGCTTCAACCTTCTGTTCCAAATTACCATTTTTAAAAATGCAATTGGCTGTTCCGGCCTACTAAAGGTGTCTGTCTGCCCCTGCCTGGTGTTGTCCTCAACTGAATAAAGCTGAGCTTCTACCTTCTGCCTCTTACTAACTGCTGTTTTTTTAAAAAATTGACTGTTCCGGCCTACTAAAGGTGTCTGTCTGCCCCTGCCTGGTGTTGTCCTCAACTGAATAAAGCTGAGCTTCAACCTTCTGTTCCAAATTACCATTTTTAAAAATGCAATTGGCTGTTCCGGCCTACTAAAGGTGAATGTCTGCCCCTGCCCGGTGTTGTCCTCAACTGAATAAAGCTGAGCTTCTACCTTCTGTTCCAAATTACCATTTTTAAAAATGCAATTGGCTGTTCCGGCCTACTAAAGGTGAATGTCTGCCCCTGCCTGGTGTTGTCCTCAACTGAATAAAGCTGAGCTTCTACCTTCTGTTCCAAATTACCATTTTTAAAAATGCAATTGGCTGTTCCGGCCTACTAAAGGTGAATGTCTGCCCCTGCCTGGTGTTGTCCTCAACTGAATAAAGCTGAGCTTCAACCTTCAGTTCCAAATTACCATTTTTAAAAATGCAATTGGCTGTTCCGGCCTACTAAAGGTGAATGTCTGCCCCTGCCTGGTGTTGTCCTCAACTGAATAAAGCTGAGCTTCTACCTTCTGTTCCAAATTACCATTTTTAAAAATGCAATTGGCTGTTCCGGCCTACTAAAGGTGAATGTCTGCCCCTGCCTGGTGTTGTCCTCAACTGAATAAAGCTGAGCTTCAACCTTCAGTTCCAAATTACCATTTTTAAAAATGCAATTGGCTGTTCCGGCCTACTAAAGGTGTCTGTCTGCCCCTGCCTGGTGTTGTCCTCAACTGAATAAAGCTGAGCTTCTACCTTCTGCCTCTTACTAACTGCTGTTTTTTTAAAAAATTGGCTGTTCCGGCCTACTAAAGGTGTCTGACTGCCCCTGCCTGGTGTTGTCCTCAACTGAATAAAGCTGAGCTTCAACCTTCTGTTCCAAATTACCATTTTTAAAAATGCAATTGGCTGTTCCGGCCTACTAAAGGTGAATGTCTGCCCCTGCCTGGTGTTGTCCTCAACTGAATAAAGCTGAGCTTCAACCTTCAGTTCCAAATTACCATTTTTAAAAATGCAATTGGCTGTTCCGGCCTACTAAAGGTGTCTGTCTGCCCCTGCCTGGTGTTGTCCTCAACTGAATAAAGCTGAGCTTCAACCTTCAGTTCCAAATTACCATTTTTAAAAATGCAATTGGCTGTTCCGGCCTACTAAAGGTGTCTGTCTGCCCCTGCCTGGTGTTGTCCTCAACTGAATAAAGCTGAGCTTCTACCTTCTACCTCTTACTAACTGCTGTTTTTTTAAAAAATTGGCTGTTCCGGCCTACTAAAGGTGTCTGTCTGCCCCTGCCTGGTGTTGTCCTCAACTGAATAAAGCTGAGCTTCAACCTTCTGTTCCAAATTACCATTTTTAAAAATGCAATTGGCTGTTCCGGCCTACTAAAGGTGAATGTCTGCCCCTGCCTGGTGTTGTCCTCAACTGAATAATGCTGAGCTTCTACCTTCTGCCTCTTACTAACTGCTGTTTTTTTTAAAAAATTGGCTGTTCCGGCCTACTAAAGGTGTCTGTCTGCCCCTGCCTGGTGTTGTCCTCAACTGAACAAAGCTGAGCTTCCACATTCTGGCTTTCGCCCTATACTATCAGATATTAAACTGCATTTGGCCTACTAGTGTGGTTATGCCCTTGAAACAGTGTCTGCTGCTCTTGGGTTTGCTACTCCACTGAACAAAGCAATGCCGCCTGTTTAGTCCTGTTACCAATTTTGAACTGCATTTAGCCTACTTTATTCTTTGGCCCTATATCTGTTTCCTCCTCATCCTGCCCATTGCCCAGCCACTGCTAGATGAGTCTGCTGGTACATTGACCTAGACCACTACATTCCCCTTATACTCTACACAGCCAGAATCTGACCCTGCTGAAAGTAAGGTTCCCCTTCCCGCATGTTATACCACCTTACACAGGGACAAAGAGGAAGGTGCAGATGAAAGTGCAGGTTCCTTCATCAGGTGGGGGGGCATACTCGTTGGCGACGTCACTGGCACAGGGCCCCTCAGAGTACGCAAAAGTGTCGCTGCTGGTGGGAGGCGCCCCCGCCATGCAAACACACATCGCTGTACTTTGAGGGGCCCTGTGCCAGTGCCAATGCGAACGAGTGGGCCCCCCCTGCTTGCTCAGGATCACAGCACTTGCAACGTTGAAATACTTACCTTTCCCTGCAACACCGCCGTGACGTAGTCCGCATTTCCTGGGCCCACGAAAAACTTGAGCCGGCCCTACTCCCCCCACAACTTTTGCCAAATGACCCCCAATTCCCTATGCCCAACTATTATTATAAAGTTAATTAAGATTGACAAGCTTCAGAAACAAGAATGGATGTTTTTGGCATTAAAATGGGCACTGTAGGTGTTTTCCTGGCCTCCACTCACTGCCGACTATGCTTCCCCATTGACTTGCATTGGGTTTCGTGTTTCGGTCGATCCCCGACTTTTAGCGATAATCGGCCGACTGCACTCGACTCGACTCTGGACAAAATCGGGTTTCACAAAACCCGACTCGATCTTAAAAAAATGAAAGTCGCTCAACTCTACTTGCTAGAGATGGGTTGCATCTTATGAAAACACATATTTGGTAGACTCCTTGCTGAACTCATTAGGAGAGTGTTAAACTAGAGCAAAAGGGATGGGAAATATACAACCAGGAAAAAATGTGCAACTAATTATTTTTTTTATTTGAGAACTCTGCTATTAGAAGTAGAAATATAGAAAAAAACGGCAAACTCTGAATGAAAATAGAGGAGCAAGAGAAACTAATTACAAACTAAAATGTGTCTATAAGCATGTACAGAGCATGGGAATGTAACAAGAAGAATTGGAACAGCTTAGGCTAGTTTCACATTTGCGTTAGAATCCACAGCGTTTAATCCGCAACCTGAAACGCACGATAAACCGCATGCAAACACAGCATTTTTTTAGATGCATAATGTAACGCGTGGCGTCATGGAATGATCGCATCCCTGCAGATCGGGTGAAAGGGTTAACTCCTATTTTACCTGATCTGCAGGGAGAGGGGGAGTTGTACTTCAGCATGGGGGGGGTGGCTTTGCCCCCATGTGGCTACGATCGCTCTGATTGGCTGTTGAAAGTGCAACAGCCAATCAGAGCAATTTGCAATATTTCACCTATGAAAATGGTGAAATATTGCAATCCAGCCATGGCCGATGCTGCAATAGCATCTGCCATGGCTGGAAATCATGTTCTGGCCCCCCCCACCGCCCCCGATCTCCTCCCCAGTCCTCCGTTCTGTCCGGTACCCCCCTCCGTCCCCCTGTTCGCTCCCCCGTGCTCCTGTCCGCTCCCCCGTGCTCCTGTCCGCTCCCCCCGTCCTCCGATCCTCCCCCCTGTGCTCCGATCCACCCCCCCACCACCCCCTCATACTTACCGAGCCTCCCGAAGTCGGTCCGTCTTCTCCCTGGGCGCCGCCATCTTCCAAGATGGCGGGCGCATGCTCAGTGCGCCCGCCGAATCTGCCGGCTGGCAGATTCGTTACAAGTACATTTTGATCGCTGTGGTAGGTTCTATCACAGCGATCAAAATAAAAAAAATAATAAATAAACCCCCCCCTTTATCACCCCCATAGGTAGGGACAATAATAAAATAAAGAAAATATTTTTTTTTCTTTTTCCACTAGGGTTAGGGTTAGAACTAGCGTTAGAACTAGGGGTAGGGTTAGGGTTAGGGTTAGGGGTAGGGTTAGGGGTAGGGTTAGGGTTATGGCATGTGCACACAGTGCGGATTTGGCTGCGGATCCGCAGCGGATTGGCCGCGGATCCGCAGCGGATTGGCCGCGGATCCGCAGCGGATTGGCCGCGGATCCGCAGCAGATTGGCCGCGGATCCGCAGCGGATTGGCCGCGGATCCGCAGCGGATTGGCCGCTGCGAATTCGTAGCAGTTTTACATCAGGTTTACAGTACACCTATGGAAAACCAAATCCGCTGTGCCCATGGTGCGGAAAATTCCGTGCAGAAACGCTGCGTTGTATTTTCCGCAGCATGTCAATTCTTTGTGCAGATTCCGCAGCGTTTTACACCTGTTCCTCAATAGGAATCCGCAGGTGAAATCCGCACAAAAAAACCACTGGAAATCTGCTGTAAATCCGCAGGTAAAACGCAGTGCCTTTTACCTGCAGATTTTTCAAAAATCGTGCGGAAAAATCTCACACGAATCCGCAACGTGGGCACATAGCCTTAGGGTTAGGGTTGGAATTAGAGTTAGGGTTGGAATTAGGGCTAGGGTTAGAAATAGGGTTAAGATTAGGCTTGTGGTTAGGGTTACGGATAGGGTTAGGGGTGTGTTGGGGTTACAGTTGTGGTTAGGGTTGGGATTAGGGTTAGGGTTGGGATTAGGGTTAGGATTAGGATTGGAATTAGGGTTACGGGTGTGTTGGGGTTAGGGTTGTGGTTAGGGGTGTGTTGGGGTTAGGGTTGTGATTAGGGTTATGGCTACAGTTGGGATTAGGATTAGGGGTGTGTTGGGGTTAGTCTTGAAGTTAGAATTGAGGGGTTTCCACTGTTTAGGCACATCAGGGGTCTCCAAACGCAACATGGCGCCACCATTGATTCCAGCCAATCTTGCGTTCAAAAAGTCAAATGGTGCTCCCTCCCTTCCAAGCCCCGACGTGCGCCCAAACAGTGGTTTACCCCCACATTTGGGGTACCAGCGTACTCAGGACAAACTGGGCAACAACTGTTGGGGTCCAATTTCTCCTGATACCCTTGCAAAAATAAAAAATTACTTGCTAAAACATAATTTTTGAGGAAAGAACAATTATTTTTTATTTTCACGGCTCTGCGTTATAAACTTCTGTGAAGCACTTGGAGGTTGAACGTGCTCACCACACATCTAGATAAGTTCCTTGGGGGGTCTAGTTTCCAAAATGGGGTCACTTGTGGGGTGTTTCTACTGTTTAGGCACATCAGGGGCTCTGCAAATGCAATGTGATGCCCGCAGACCATTCCATCAAAGTCTGCATTTCAAATGTCACTACTTCCCTTCCGAGCCCTGTCGTGTGCCCAAACAGTGGTTTACCCCCACATATGGGGTATCAGCGTACTCACAACAAACTGGGCAACAAATATTGGGGTCCAATTTCTCCTGTTACCCTTGTGAAAATAAAAAATTGCTTGCTAAAACATCTTTTCTGAGGAAAGAAAAATGATTTTTTATTTTCACGGCTCTGCATTGTAAACGTCTGTGAAGCACTTGGGGGTTGAACGTGCTCACCACACATGTAGATAAGTTCCTTGGGGGGTCTAGTTTCCAAAATGGGGTCACTTGTGGGGGGTTTCTACTGTTTAGGCATATCAGGGGCTCTGCAAACGTAACATGATGCCCGCAGACCATTCCATCAAAGTCTGCATTTCAAAACGTCACTACTTCCCTTCCGAGCCCCGGCATGTGCCCAAACAGTGGTTTACCCCCACATATGGGGTATCAGCGTACTCAGGAGAAACTGGAAAACAACTTTTGGGGTCAAATTTCTCCTGTTACCCTTGCAAAAATAAAAAATTCTGGGCTAAAAAAAATATTTTTGAGGAAAGGAAACACATTTATTAATTTCACGGCTCTGCGTTATAAACTTCTGTAAAGCACTTGGGGGTTCAAAGTGCTCACCACACATCTAGATAAGTTCCCTTGGGGGTCTAGTTTCCAAAATGGAGTCACTTGTGGGGAGTTCCTACTGTTTAAGCACATCAGGGGCTCTGCAAACGCAACCTGACGCCCGCAGAGCATTCCATCAAAGTCTGCATTTTAAAACGTCACTACTTCCCTTCCAAACCCCGACGTGTGCCAAAACAGTGGTTTACCCCCACATATGGGGTATCAGCGTACTCAGGAGAAATTGGACAACAACTTTTGGGGTCCAATTTCTCCTGTTACCCTTGGGAAAATAAAAAAATGTGGGCTAAAAAATCATTTTTGAGAAAAGAAAAATTATTTTTTATTTTCATGGCTCTGCGTTATAAACTTCTGTGAAGCACTTGGGGGTTCAAAGTGCTCACCACACATCTAGATTAGTTCCTTCGGAGGTCTAGTTTCCAAAATGGGGTCACTTGTGCGGGAGCTCCAATGTTTAGGCACACAGGGGCTCTCCAAACGCGACATGGTGTCCGCTAATGATTGGAGCTAATTTTCCATTCAAAAAGCCAAATGGCGTGCCTTCCCTTCCGAGCCCTGCGGTGCGCCCAAACAGTGGTTTACCCCCACATATGGGGTATCATCGTACTCAGGACAAACTGGACAACAAAATTTGGGGTCCAATTTCTCCTATTACCCTTGGGAAAATAAAAAATTCTGGGCTAAAAATCATTTTTGAGGAAAGAAAAATTATTTTTTATTTTCACGGCTCTGCGTTATAAACTTCTGTAAAGCACCTGGGGGTTATAAGTGCTCACTATGCATCTAGATAAGTTCCTTGGGGGGTCTAGTTTCCAAAATGGGGTCACTTTTAGGGGAGCTCCAATGTTTAGGCACACAGGGGCTCTCCAAACGCGACATGGTGTCCGCTAATGATTGGAGCTAATTTTCCATTCAAAAAGTCAAATGGCACGCCTCCCCTTCCGAGCCTTGCCGTGCACCCAAACAGTGGTTTACCCCCACATATGAGGTATTGGCGTACTCAGGAGAAATTGTCCAACAAATTTTTGGATCCATTTTATCCTGTTGCCCATGTGAAAATGAAAAAATTGAGGCTAAAATAAATTTTGTGTGAAAAAAAAGTACTTTTTCATTTTTACGGATCAATTTGTGAAGCACCTGAGAGTTTAAAGTGCTCACTATGCTTCTAGATAAGTTCCTTGGGGGGTCTAGTTTCCAAAATGGGGTCACTTGTGGGGGAGCTCCAATGTTTAGGCACACAGGGGCTCTCCAAACGTGACATGGTGTCTGCTAGCGATGGAGATAATTTTTCATTGAAAAAGTCAAATGGCGCTCCTTCCCTTCCGAGCCCTGCCGTGCGCCCAAACAGTGGTTTACCCCCACATATGAGGTATCAGCGTACTCAGAACAAATTGGACAACAACGTTCGTGGTCCAGTTTCTCTTTTTACCCTTGGGAAAATAAAAAAAATTTCGCTAAAAGATCATTTTTGTGACTAAAAAGTTAAATGTTCATTTTTTACTTCCATGTTGCTTCTGCTGCTGTGAAACACCTGAAGGGTTAATAAACTTCTTGAATGTGGTTTTGAGCACCTTGAGGGGTGCAGTTTTTAGAATGGTGTCATTTTGGGGTATTTTCAGCCATATAGAACCCTCAAACTGACTTCAAATGTGAGGTGGTCCCTAAAAAAAATGGTTTTGTAAATTTTGTTGTAAAAATGAGAAATCACTGGTCAAATTTTAACCCTTATAACTTCCTAGCAAAAAAAAAATGTGTTTCCAAAATTGTGCTGATGTAAAGTAGACATGTGGGAAATGTTATTTATTAACTATTTTGTGTCACATAACTCTCTAGTTTAACAGAATAAAAATTCAAAATGTGAAAATTGCGAAATTTTCAAAATTTTTGCCAAATTTCCATTTTTTTCACAAATAAACTCAGAAATTATCGACCTAAATTTACCACTACCATGAAGCCCAATATGTCACGAAAAAACAATCTCAGAATCGCTAGGATCCGTTGAAGTGTTCCTGAGTTATTACCTCATAAAGGGACACTGGTCAGAATTGCAAAAAACGGCAAGGTCATGAAGGGGTTATAAAATTCTTTGAAGCACCTTTGTGCTCACCACACTTCTAGATAAGTTTCTTGAGGGGTTTATTTTCCAAAATGGGCTCACTTGTGGGGTGTTTCCTCTGTTTAGATACAAAAGTGACTTAGCAAACACAACATGGCATCCACTATCTATTCCAGATAATATTGCACTCCAAAAGTCAAGTGGCGCTCCTTCCCTTCCGAGCCCTGCTGTGCTTCAAAACAGTAGTTTTTCACAACATATGGGGTATTAGCATACTCAGGAGAAATTGTGCAACAACTTATATGGGCCGTTATCTCTTGTTACCCTTATGAAAATTCAAAATTTGGGGCTTTATAAACATTCTTGAGGGAAAAAACAAATTTTTCATTTATTTCCTAACACATTGCTTTGATTATAGGCAACTACTTCTGTCTACTAATATACATAGGAACTAATGACATAGCAAAAAATGGCCTGGGAACCATAGACTTTGAAGACCTAGGCCAGAAAGTGAAGGAACTGGGAGCGCAGGCCATCTTCTTATCTATCCTCCCAGTAGAGGAACATGGACCAAGGAGATTGAACAGAATTCTACAGGTGAACAACTGACGTTGATGGTGCCTTGAGCAATGTTTTGGGTTTCCTGACCATCTAGTGAGTTATCTATATAATGGACTACTTGCTAGAGATGGGTTGCATCTTATGAAAACACATATTTGGTAGACTCCTTGCTGAACTCATTAGGAGAGTGTTAAACTAGAGCAAAAGGGATGGGAAATATACAACCAGGAAAAAATGTGCAACTAATTATTTTTTTTATTTGAGAACTCTGCTATTAGAAGTAGAAATATAGAAAAAAACGGCAAACTCTGAATGAAAATAGAGGAGCAAGAGAAACTAATTACAAACTAAAATGTGTCTATAAGCATGTACAGAGCATGGGAATGTAACAAGAAGAATTGGAACAGCTTAGGCTAGTTTCACATTTGCGTTAGAATCCACAGCGTTTAATCCGCAACCTGAAACGCACGATAAACCGCATGCAAACACAGCATTTTTTTAGATGCATAATGTAACGCATGCGTTAAAAAAACGCAACGACTACACGCTTTTTCATGCGTTTTGCATGCGTTTGCATTTTCTGTGCGCATGCTGGAAAATTTAACAGATAAACAGATGCCAATGAGACTACAGTGGGCGTGTATAATGAGATATCTTTATATAGACCCTTGGACTGCTGAAATCTTCGCAGTTTGCTACTGTATTCTGTGTCATGAAGGATCTTGGCATTGGAGTGCTTTTATTTCAATCTGGATTTAAGTATCAAGCTGTTTCTTGCCAGTGCATTTGCTGGGGAGCAACAAAGAAATTGAGAAAGACAGAGAAGGACACAGCGTCGGTGTTTTTGGAGACACCCCATTATTGAACTCCGGGAGAGCCGTGGAGCCTACCACATGCTATATGGCGAGCTTAATGCCAACCCAGACAAATTGACGAAATATACCAGGATGTCTCAAGAGACTTTTCGGGATTTGCTTGGTCGTGTCCAAGGAGCCATCCGGAGACAGGACACCCAGCTCCGTAGAGCAATTCCTGTAAAGGAAAGCCTGGTCACACTAAGGTACGTAATAATTCTAAACAAATGCCTGTCATAATTATTATTGGTCTGCCATGTATTCTTTGTATTTTCCTTTATGTCTTTAGCTAAACACCACCATAAATAGAATTTTTAATTTTTTTTTTCTTTGTTTCTTTCAGATTCCTAGCTACCAGAGAGAGCTTATCATCGCTCCACTTTCAGTACCGGCTTGGAATTTCCACCTTGTCTGGAATAGTTGCGGACACCTGCCAGGCTTTGTGGAATGTTCTCCGGGATGAATTTATACCCCTACCCACCGCGGACATGTGGATGGAAATTGCCGAAAAAATTCTGGAGTGTGTGTAATTTCCCCAACTGTTTAGGAGCAGTGGATGGAAAGCACATACGCATTATCAAACCTGCCAGAACTGGATCTGAGTACTTCAACTACAAAAAAATATTTTTCCGTTGTGCTCATGGCAAAAGCAGATGCGGGCTGTCACTTTATCGCCAAGGACATTGGAGCTTTTGGCCGTGGCAATGACTCCCAGACTTTCAAGAACTAAAATATGGGCCGATGTTTGTATGGCAAAAATTTCAATTTTTCCCAGCCACGACCTCTCCCCAAAACTCAAGGCCCACCGATGCCATTTGTTATGGTTGGGGATGAGGCCTTTCAGATGTGTGAAAACGTACTGAAGCCATATTCCAGTCGGGACTTGAACCACACTGAAAGGATTTATAACTACAGACTGACCAGGGCCCGAAGAACAGTTGAGCGTACCTCTGGGATTCTTGTCTCAAAATGGCGCATTCTTAGAACAGCCATTAATCTAAAAATGGAGACAGTCGTGGTTCTCCACAATTACATAATGGCTAAGGAGCGACCCAACATTGAACTCGATGAACCAGTTGAAAACCCATTGCCAGAATAACAGCATCACCCGCTGCGGTCAACTGTTGAAGTTGGCCACATGCAGGACCAATTTGCTGCCTATTTTGTTTCTGATATTGGACGTATGGCATGGCAAGATAATATTGTGTAAAATGTGCTGTTGGGTTTGGGTCTGTACCAGTTGTGTTTTAAATGTTACTAATATTTTTTGTTAATAAACAACGTGTTTTGATATCTCTACCGAGTCTCCTATGTATTTCCTCTAAAAACCACTTAGGTTGCTAGTGGTAAGGTAGTTGATGTCATTACACCCTGATTCTGTTCTGCAGTATCTATTGGACACAGACTGAAGAGACGATGGAGGTATAGTACAAAGCAGATCTATACTCACCAAGTCATGTGTGAGAAATACTGACTACATAAGCACAAAACCCTGCCTCGTGAATTCACTATTTCTGACACTTGTCCAGGTGAGTATAGATATGCCTTGTATGACCTCCATCGTCTCTTCAGTTTGTGTGAAATAGATTATGTAGACTGAAGAGAAAATGGAGATTATACAAGACAGTTCTCTACTCACCAGGTCAGGTGTCATAAATAATGAGTTTTTTGACACATGACCTGTTGAATATAGTTCTGCTTTGTATTACCGCCATTGTCTCTTCAGTCTGCAACACAGATTAAGCAGACTGAAGAGATTATGGATTAAATACAAGTAATATTATTTTTTGACAACGCATAGCTCCATACCAAACACACAAAGCTGCAGTGTTGTACTTAATAACTACTGGAGCTATGAGGTGGCGAAAAAACAAAGTGTACGGTGCAGTGTGTTTATTCGGCGCACGGTGTGTGTTGCCGGTGGTGAAATACACAAATAACCAAACAGTATTGGGGGAAAAAAACATTATCATTTATTTATAAACAAAAAAAATAAAAAATTAACTGCGCCTGCTTGGGATAAAGTGACGGAACTGGGGGGTGTGTAGCTGTGAAGCCTGGCTAACTGTAGACGATGCAGGGGTTGCAGGAGAAGGGACAATTAAAGTAGTGGGGTCTGGGAGTTCGGGGATGGTGCTAGATGCATGAGAAGGCACACTGGAAGGGTGAGACAAACCTGACATCACAGACACATTGGGAGGTGAGGGGGGAGGAATAGCGATAGTCTGCTGCTTTTTATTTTTCCCTTTTTGGGATCGGCGCTGCGGTCTGTTGAGCCTCGGTGGGTTCATTTCTTGTGGCCTGGTCATGGTGGCCGACCTGTCAGGGTCCGTGTGCCGCTGCTGCATGGTTGTGGTGGGGGGGAAGGCCATGCCAGGGTCCGGCTGCTGCTGCTGCTGCTGCATGGTGGTGGTGGGGGAGGCCGTGCCAGGATCCCGATGCTGCTGCTGTATGGTGGTGCGGAAAGACATTCCAGGGTCCAGGTGCTGCTGTTGCTGCTGCTGTTTGGTGGTACTGAAAAGTATGCCAGGATCCGGGTGCTGCTGCTGCTGCAGCTGGGACCTGGTGATGATGGCCGACTTGTCCTGATCTGGGTGCTTATGCATGGTGTGGCAGTGGAGGATGTCCAAGCAGGAGCAGCAGTTGGAATGGTGGTGGTGATGAGCTGTCCAACAGCACTCGGCATGTTGGTGGCACTGTAGTGGTGTCCGGCAGTGATTGGAATGGTGGTGGCCATGCAGTGATATGCAGCAGAGCTCAGCAGGCTTTGAGGTCAAGCGTGACAGTGTTGGCACAGGTGGAAATGCCACCACTGGCTGCTGAAAATACCGACTCTGCTGCATAGCCTGCACGTAAGCAGCATTGCAGGCCTGCATGACACTAAGCGGGAGATCAGGAGTAAAGTGTTCTGATATGCCTTCTCTATTTGATTAAAAATATGATGTGATCGCCTCTGGAGGCCGGCTTTCACTTGGTCAAGGCTTCTGGTGACATCCTGGATAAGTGGATTCATATGGTTTATGGCACTATCCAGTCTGTCTCCCATCGCCTTGAGTCCATCATGAAAGATCGAGCTCAAGTGCAAAAACTTGGGAATGAGTGACCTTTTCAAGGCCCTCTGATGCTGCCAGAAAGAGCCCCCCCAAAAAAGAGGCAGAGGACTGGGACAGGGGAACACCTAATGGACCAGCTTCCTGGTCTCCAGTCTGTGTTGCAGGCCCACTTGCTACAGCGCTGCTGGATGGCTGGGATGGGTCCGTGGCTGTTTGATGAAGGACCACTCCAGAACCAGGGTCAACAGTGCTGCTCCATGGGTTGTAAAAAAAAAACATTAGTACCAAACATTTACAATAGTAAAAGCGCCAACTCCTGCGGAATAGAAAATACAGATTAGGCAATGCAACACAACCCAATACACCACAAAAAATTATTATGTTCTCTGGGCAAGGATCGGTCTCAAAAATGCCAGGATGCGGTGATATTTATATTTTATGATCCTTGCTCCAGAACCACTAGGAACCCGGCTGTTATGATCCTAGTGGCAAGGATCGCAGGTCGGACTAGCTAAGTAACTGAACAGACTACTAGCTCTGGGGAAGTGGTAACTAGATTGACCGCAACCTGATCCTATCCGCAAACAACTATAGGCAGCTGTGGAACGTTACCTAAAAATCCTAGACGTCTCGTCACGGCCTGAGAAACTGACTATTCCTGGAGGGAAAGTAAGTCCTCACTTGCCTCAGTGGAAGACCCCAAAGATATAGAATAGCCCCCCACAAATATTAATGGTGAGTTAAGGGGAAAGCACAAACGCAGAGATGAAATCAGATTTAGCAAATGAGGCCCGCTAATACTAGATAGCAGAAAATAGGAAGGAAACTGTGCGGTCAATAAAAAACCCTATTCAAAATATCCACGCAGAGATTGCTCGAGCCCCCGCACCAACTAACGGTGCGGGGGAAGCAACTCCGTACCCCAGAGCTTACCAGCAAAAAGAAATCACATGTTAGCAAGCTGGACTAGACTCATCATACACAGAAATCATATTGCAGGCAGATGAGCAAAAAACATTCAAACAGAACTTAGCTTATCCTGAAGAGGCAGAAAACGAGATAATCAGGAGTAATCAGAATAGCACTGAATACATTGACAGCCGGCAACAAGTGGAAGTGAAGCAGAGCTAAATAGGAGCCTCCCTGGTGAATAACGAGGCAGCTGATCCAGCAGACCCGCAGGATAATAAACCAAACCACCAGGGGGAGCCAAAAAACCAAAGTCACACAATACCATCTGTGACCACAAGAGGGAGCCTGAAAATGGAGTTCACAACACCCGGCTCTCTTGACAAAGGTCCTTGTTGAAGCAGTCCTTCATCGAACGCCAACGTGTTTTGACTTTGAGCACTATTGAAAAATAAAAATTATGGTTAGACAACTTTTGAATGTGATCACACAACTGTGTGTGATGAGAGAAACTCTCAGGATTTTCTCTCATCACACACAGTTCTGTGATCCAGGCTAATGTCACTGCTGCATCACACTGCATTTCTATACTTACGAAATGCATTGCGGACCCAAGTCGGGGCATTGTCCCAGCCATCCCACATCTCTTTGCCCACCTCATTCCATAGCTGCCGGATCGTCACGTTCTCAGAGTGCTGCGGAATCCGGGTGTCCCACAACGGGACTCGCTCATGGACCAGGGAGATGAGGATATCTTTGTCAATGAGGTCCTCATCCCGTTCTGGAACCTAAAAAATAAATAAATACATTAATGTTGGAGATATTAACATAAGGAAAAGAAAGAAAACAACAGAGACAGAAAACTGGCAAGAATATTCAAAGTCAAGAAAAAAACAGGAGTCAAGAAGAAAAAGGGAAAGAAAGAGGAAAGTAAAGAAATGAACAGTCAAGAATAGTAAAGTCAGGATACAATAAACAGAGTACAGTCAGCCAGGTATACTTACACGCCGCCTTGCCACACGACCGTGTGCACGCTGCTCCTGCTCGGCCTCTGCCACAGTGGAAGAACTGTTCTGAAAAAGAAAAAAAAAAATTTTCACATGTGTACATGTGACAGTGAATACTTACCAATCTGAAGAGGTGAGTACTCACTTCACTGACATTTCCACCTTGTGCAAGCCCAAGATGTTGCTCCTCAGAAGAAGAAGATGACATTCTGATGCATGCAGCAAGAAAAAAAAGACAGAAATTATTAGGACATATAGAGACAGAAAAAGGAATATAAAGACATTGGCTTTGATACTCACATTGTTCAGAGTGTAGATTCCTCCCAGGTTCTTTCCAGCGTCTGTCTGATCTTCTTCCCAGTCTGCTGACAGACTGAAGATATGGATGACCTCTATTTACATCAGATGTCTCTGTTCTCAAAAAAGTATAACATATTGAGCATGAGAGATTTTAACTATCCAGAAATTTGTTGAGTATCTCTCTCAGGCACAAATCTAAAACATTGTTATCTTCTGTTGCTGACAACTTTATCTTTCAAAAGGTAGAAGGAAGAACAAGAGAATCTGAAATCTTTGACACAATTCTTTCCAACAGGGAGGAAATGGTTGAGGAAATAAAGGTGGCTGGGAATTTAGGGTGCAGCAATCATGCTATCATCGCATTTTGGATTACAAGAGGAGGAAAACCATTGAGGACTCAGACTTTAAAGTTAAATTTCAGAAAGGCAAATTTTAAATAGACTAAGAAAGAGGGTAGGAAAGGTCCATTGGCTAGATGTTCTAAAGGACAGATATGTCCAAGGATGGGAGATTTTGGGGTTGGATAGGAAGTTAGGCAGAAAGCTGCTGGGTGAGACCCAGGAAAGACCTGTCAGGCAGACAGGGGGAGAAGGAGGAACATCTGAGCTGAAGACAGAGGTCCCTGTCAGGGGTGGGATTCTGGCAGAGACTTAGCAAGAGATAGAACGTTACGGAGCTGCGCCTGCACCCCATTGCGGCAGCATCCTAAGAAAGGACAAGAAGCAAAGTATATTGTGGAGAAGTGAGAAACGAGATCAAAGCACAAGGAGATAATACCGGGAGGAGTTATGCCTTAAGATCGGTAACATCCTTCTGAGGCACGTAGCCGGTGGCCGGAACACCGAGGGAGTAATAGCCTCTACGCATTACTTCAAACTATGGCAGGACAGTTAATTCCAAGTTGGCTGCCCAACCTTTAAACTAATGAAGACAACGGAGGCAAATTGTGGGAGAGGGGTGTTTCTAGGGTCCCTATAAAATAGCTCCAGGCCTACCCCGTCATACGGGTCGTCCTATCCATACCATCTGGGGGATGGAGAGAGAGAATATCAGCTACATACACAATAGTTTTGAGGACTATCCCATGGTGCTCAGCAGGGAGGTACTACAACACACAGGCGCAAGTAGGAAGGCTACTGATTTCCACCTGCAAAGGGAACTCTGGATGTGCCTTCGGACTGGCCGGATTCAGCCAGCCCTGTTAGCAGTGCTCTGGATTGTGGATGCTGAAGTCTTCAGTAAAAGGTAAAGAGACTGCAACTGTGTCCTCATTATTTACTGCGACCTACACCATCATCATCTACCTTACTGGGAAGCCCTGGGGACACACTTCACCTGTGGAAAGGCATTCCATCTAGCTGCCATAACATCACCCCAGCGGACCCCTAAGCAGCATCGGTCACCCTGACTGAACACCACAGGTGGTGTCATGAACACTTGACAAACTTCACACTTTGATTGGGCACCCCTTAGCAGGGCCACGGACCAGGTCGGGCCACCGTGACATCCCCAGAACCGAGACAGAGGGACCCGGTACCTAGTAACCCACTGCCCTGCGCCTGGGGGTGCTCCATAAGCAGAGGAAATTTCAGAACCAGTAGAGAGAATCTTTGAAAAATTCTGGAGAACACAAGAAGTCCCAGATGATTGGAGTAGGGCAAATGTTGAGCTTATCTTCAAAAAAGAAAGAAGATGGAGCCAAGAAATTACAAGCCAGTGAACCTTACTTCTCTACCAGGAAAGATCTTTGAACAAATTATTAATTAGCATGTACAGTACAGACCAAAAGTTTGGACACACCTTCTCATTGAAAGATTTTTCTGCATTTTCATGACTATGAAAATTGTACATTCACACTGAAGGCATCAAAACTATGAATTAACACATGTGGAATTATATAATTAACTAAAAACTGAAAATATGCCTTATATTCTAGGTTCTTCAAAGAAGCCACCTTTTGCTTTCTCTTGATGAGCTTCAAGAGGTAGTCACCGGAAATGGTTTTCACTTCACAGATGTGCCCTGTCAGGTTTAATAGGTGGGATTTCCTGCCTTATAATTGGGGTTGGGACCATCAGTTGTGTTGTACAGAAGTCTGGCGGATACACAGCTGATAGTCCTACTGAATAGACTGTTAGAATTTCTATTATGGCAAGAAAAAAGCAGCTAAGTAAAGAAAAACGAGTGGCCATCATTACTTTAAGAAATGAAGGTCAGTCAGTCTGAAAAATTGGGAAAAATTTTAAAGTGTCCCCAAGTGCAGTTGCAAAAACCATCAAGCGCTACAAAGAAACTGGCTCACATGAGGACCACCCCAGGAAAGGAAGACCAAGAGTCACCTCTGCTTCTGAGGATAAGTTTATCCGAGTCACCAGCCTCAGAAATTGCAGGTTAAGACCAGCTAAGATTAGAGACCAGGTCAATGCCACACAGAGTTCTGGCAGCAGACACATCTCTACAACAACTGTTAAGGTGAGACTTTGTGCAGCAGGCCTTCATGGTAAAATTGCTAGGAAACCACTGCTAAGGACAGGCAACAAGCAGAAGAGACCTGTTTGGACTAAAGAACACAAGGAATGTACATTAGACCAGTGGAAATCTGTGCTTTGGTCTGATGAGTCCAAATTTGAGATCTTTGGTTCTAACCACCGTGTCTTTGTGCGATGCAGAAAAGGTGAACAGATGGACTCTACATGCCTGGTTCCCACCATGAAGCATGGAGGAGGAGGTGTGATGGTGTGGGGTTGCTTTGCTGGTGACACTGTTGGGGATTTATTCAAAATTGAAGGCATACTGTACCAGCATGGCTACCACAGCATCTTGCAGCGGCATGCTATTCCATCCGGTTTGCGTTTAGTTGGACCATAATTTATCTTTCAACAGGACAATGACCCCAAACACACCTCCAGGCTGTGTAAGGGCTATTTGACCAAGAAGGAGAGGGATGGGGTGCTACGCCAGATGACCTGGCCTCCACAGTCCCCAGACCTGAACCCAATCGAGATGGTTTGGGGAGAGCTGGACCGCAGAGTGAAGGCAAAAGGGCCAACAATTGCTAAGCATCTCTGGGAACTCCTTTGAGATTGTTGGAAGACCATTTCCGGTGACTACCTCTTGAAGCTCATCAAGAGAATGCCAAGAGTGTGCAAAGCAGTCATCAAAGCAAAAGGTGGCTACTTTGAAGAACCTAGAATATAAGACATAATTTCAGTTTCACACTTTTTTGTTAAATATATAATTCCACGTGTTAATTCATAGTTTTGATGCCTTCAGTGTGAATGTACAATTTTCATAGTCATGAAAATACAGAAAAATCTTTAAATGAGAAGGTGTGTCCAAACTTTTGGTCTGTTCTGTATGTAAGTATTTGGATAAGGATACAGTAATTAACCAGAGCCAGCATGTGGATACGTACATGTGTTGTTTCCTGAAACAAAAGTAAGCATGAGTCTAACAAATCACCAGTGGCCAGTGTTAAAATGGCAAGATACCTCATTTTTATTTGTAATACAGATTGTGTGTTAAAAAAAGGCAAAAAATGTTTAAAATACATTTAATACAAAAAACTTGATTCAAGCAATTGGTCATTTATCGATATCTTTCCTTTGAGTCTTACCTTTACCCTTTGGTACATATGATTTCCTACTTTTAGTAATCAGACAGAAATATCAAATCTGACTCATGAGAAGTGGGCCAGAAAATCTAGAAATAACAAAACTTGAGAAATGTCTTCTCTTTTGTCTCAGTATAGAAGAAAACTGTTCTACATAGCAGAGTGTATTAGTCATTGCCTATGAAGAAACTCCATTTTCTCTTTCCTTAGAAGTTTATTCATACACCCCTAATTGAACCAAATGAATATTTCCTGGCTTCTTTTGTTAATTTAATAGAAGCATGAGGTTATTTCATTACCTTCCAGATACTTCGGAAAAAGTCTTTTACCTCTCATTGAATTAGTTCCGGATACACGGTAACCATATGGCCTATCATCCAGCTGACACCTGTGTGATCAATATAAAGTGCTTGCAAGAGAATTGAATTCCTTTCATCTGAATGCAATCTTTATAGACTGGCTCATACATACACAATGTTGTCGATTAGGAAGCAACGCAATGTCATTTCTGAAATTTCATAAGCATAAAAAGAAACAAGACAAACTGCATTCCATTGATAAAATATAAGTTTATTATTTTATTTTTGCATTTTTCTTCTAGTGAAAAGTTATCGATCTATTAAAATATATGACTTTTTGAATGTTCGTCAAAAAATAAAAAATTGATGTAAGTTTTTAAACCACTGGATAATTTGTCTTATCTAATGAATAGGGAGAGACAGAGTTTAATTCGTGTATGAAGAAGACTTGAAAGGCACATGTCCGACTAGAGACTCGTAAGGACGCTTTATGACTCTGCACAGTGAGCACAAAAGTAGGTTTTTAGGCAGTGCTGGGGGAAAAAAAGACATAAAGTACGAAGGAAATGAAAAACACAGCAAGAAAGTTTTTGCCGAGTTTTGAAGACTCTAGAAGTCTGGCTGATGAAATGTAAAGGGGTTTAGATTCACCTGTTATTATTTATGGTGTCTCTGCTAGAGTAAAATATTTTTGCATTAATTCCTCCTGGATATGCAGGGTTTTTTGTGTTTGATGTCTCGAAATGCATAATACAAAAAAGGGCCATAGGAAAAAAAAATTATATATTGAGCATCGTAAATATGACTGCTATCCCTTGAGAGCAAGTCAGTGCCTATAAATTTGGGTTATGATGAAACAACAATCAGTTGGTGGTTCTATCTCAGGAGAAATAGGATCCTTAAATGAAAGCAGCTAAAAGTAACAGTCGAGGAGGAGGCCGATACATGCCGAGCAATGGCAAAATAGGAGGCAAAGTTAGAACAAATGGAACAAAATAAACAATATGTCATGCTATCAAAGCGGATCTTACTTGGTATAAATTCCGAGGGGCGAATAAATAGACATGTAACCGGGAAGAGGATGTCGGTAATAGATGATATGAGATGAAACTTGGGAATAATAAAAGTGAAAGATCACAACTTCTGCTAAACTATGGGCACTCTTTTTGAATTTTAAGGAGAATATGTGATAGAAGGCTTAAAGGGATGTCTAATATAGGCAACTCTTCTTTATATGTCCTGTTAAAACACATGGAAGTGGTAGACATGATTCCCCCATTTGGTGCCCTCTCTATGAGTCCAAATGGAGAGATAAAAAATAAGTCTAACTCTTCTGGATATGAACCATCAATATAATTCTATATTGTTCGAAGTCCTCTACATAATAATATATTTCTTCCGTAGTTTACAATTCAAGAGAAATGTCTGTGTCACGCTGCTACAATGCAGGTAGGTGCAGGCTCCACTAGATAGCAGTAGAGTGGAAGCAGGATCGCACGTATACAGAGCTGACCTGCAGTGCAGCAGTGAGGCTACCACATGTGGCAGCAGAATACTGGCTTGGTAAAATCCAATACTGTAGCGCAGTACCAAAGGAATAAGCAAACTCACGGTCAGAGACAAGCCAGGGAGTCAGTAACGGTCCGGAGCAAATAAGCCCAAAGACAAAAGACAGAAGCAGGTCAGAATAGAAGCCAAGTCAAAACCAGTGAGTCAGCATACTTACCGGAAACACGGAGTCAAGACGAGAATAGGGAAAAACAGAGAGACAGGTTCAGACAGCAACACAGCAGGACAGATCAGAGCAATCAGAGTCAGCTACAGAAGCACTAGGCAAAAACTATAACTGGCATCGCCTGCAGGAAGCAACGGCGATAAATAGCCAACCTGATTCTAGACAGAGGATGAGAAAGGTTAACCCTTGATATGACCAGACCGGGAAAAAGGGAAAACAGGACTCAAAACCCGGTCTGGATCATGACAGTCTTGCTGCCCAGAGAAGCTGGACTTGCATCGATCATCAGATCACTACACAGATTCTATTTAGTCATTGCCTTTAATAAGCTAAATTCATTAAAATATATATCAAGCTAGTCATAATATATATATATATATATATATATATATATATATATATATATATATATATGTATATAAAGCTAGAGATTGGTATTCCAAACCCACACCATCTTTTCTAGCACTTTGTAAAAATGTTTAGTGAGCCCGCACATTTGTTATTTTTGGCAATCCATTTGTCTAAATTAATTTACATGAAAAAGAAAATGTAACTGATGCCAAAGGCCAAGTGCAACACCAATAGTAAATGTTGCCACCTTGTATAAGGTATATGGTGAAGGAAAAGATGCATCTTAATTAGTCACTGTTACTTCAACTAAATTTGCATAAATCAACAGTGCAAAAGTCTTTAAGAAAATATTGTCATAATGTAGAAATATGCTCCTTTCTCCATTAATAAGCTACTTTCCCCTCTCTTCCTGCCTCCTGAACTCATTATCCCCTCAGTAAAACATCCACACTACTATCAGCACAATGAAGTGTCAGGTTTCATCATTATTATGCTTTATGGAGAGAGTAAGGAGGAGAAGAAGTGAGGAGCACAGTGAGACATACTCAAATCATGCTGCAGCTTCACAAAACTGTGTGTTTTTACAGTGCTGGATTCACAGTCACACAGTGCCGGATTCACAGTTACACAGCTCACTATTTCTGCATAAGATCCTACATGCTGTCCTATATTGTCCTCTGATGCTGCATCTGAACATGAGCTACACAGAAAATAAAAGCAGGAATTTGTTTCTTTGTACTGTCTATAGCAGACAGCATAGCAGCTAGTCTGCACCACTAGCTCAGAGATATCTAAAAATTAAGAAACAGCTGGAGTTAGGAAAAGCGGTGGAAGCATTCAGTAGACAAGGCATAACAGCCAGAAATAGTGTCAATCCTTATGTATGCAAGATAACTTATTTTTAAAATTTACTATGTACACTTTAAGAAAAATAATAGGTGGAATATAATGCAGAAACAAATTATTTTCTTTTGCTTATCATTTTCGATGTTTTTATATGTATTACCAATTTCATAGGAATATGGTTGTGAGATTAATGGGAATTTGTCAACAGGTTCTTGCTATGTAATCTGCGAGTAGCTTGATGTAGGGACTGAGACCCTGATGTGCCACTTATTAGGCTGTGTTTTGCTGTTTTTAAAATCAGAGCTTTATCAGCAGGAGATTATCATTACAGGACTAGGTGTCTCATGCCTCCTGGTCCAGCTATGACCCCACCACTGATTAACAGCTTTATCAATATACAGTGCACCCAGAAAGCTGGTAATCAGTGGTGTGGGCGGGATTATACAGGTCTCTGCATTCAGAGCACTGCTAGATATGCAGCAGAGAAAACAGTGATTCTATCATAACTGCTGCATCCAGGAAACTAAGTGACACATCGCTGGATTCAGGGTATCTGCCACTAAGTCATGTTATTAAACACATACATAGCTAAAACCTGCAGATAAATTCCTTTTAAGAAAACCAGTGAACATGTATAACATTTTCATATGGTCTGCAGTTGTCCACATTAAAAGCCTGGCACAGGGATATGACACACTGCTTATGAAAAATAGACACACTCATAGCAATGATGGCCACAACCTTCCATAGCAAAAAAAACAAGCAACCTACAATCAAAATGATCCGAAATGCTTTGGTTAGTAACTACTAATTTGCATAGCTGCACAGCGGATTATAGTAAGTGAGTTTTTATAAATCTGTTTTCATAAATCTCTTCCATATGTTGCAGGCTTTTTCCATGCAGGAATTAAAAATGTTGTCCAGACCGAGTATATACAGTAGGTGACTAAATTTTCATTAACATTACAAAAATTTCAAGAGACAGGTGAACACACACAGAAAGAATCTTAAAAAAGCACTCTCATCAACATTATTATCCTCTGGATATATTGCTGTCATCAAATCATATGGCTCTGTGTACTTACGAGTAGTGTTGAGCGATACCTTCCGATATTTGAAAGTATCGGTATCGGATTGTATCGGCCGATATCCGAAAAATATCGGCTATCGCCGATGCCGATACCCGATACCAATACAAGTCAATGGGACACAAATATCGGAAGGTATCCTGGATGGTTCCCAGGGTCTGAAGGAGAGGAAACTCTCCTTTAGGCCATGGGATCCATATTCACGTAAAAAATAAAGAATAAAAATAAAAAATAGGGATATACTCACCCCTCCGGCGGACCCTGGACCTAGCGGTGTTAACCGGCAGCCTCCGTTCCTAAGAATGAGTGAGTGAAGGACCTTCGATGACGTGGCGGCTTGTGATTGGTCGCGTGACCGCTCATGTGACCGCTCACGCGACCAATCACAAGACCGCGATGTCATCGCAGGTCCTTCACTCGCTCATTCTTAGGAACGGAGGCTGCCGGTTGCAGCAGTTACAACCAGAGCGCGTCAGAGGGTGAGTATATCCCTATTTTTTATTTTTATTCTTTATTTTACACATGAATATGCATCCCGATCCCGATTCCCGATATTGCAAAAATATCGGAACTCGGTATCGGAATTCCGATACCGCAAATATAGGCCGATACCCGATACTTGCGGTATCGGAATGCTCAACACTACTTATAAGTGCTTAATTTTTCCTGGTGGACACCATGCTCCCAGCTCAAGAAACGCACGGGTACAATTGTGTTGGTAGATCTACAGTGGGCACCGGATCTATATTGCTCCACACAGCCTTTCCTTGTCCTTCATGCTTTAGGTATGCGTTTAGTCAAATACCATATACATCGGATTTTTACAGTTTCTTTCCCCACCTTAATATTACTATAGGACATACCTTTGAGTGGCATTGAATTCTATGTATTACTCTAGTCTAGGCACACATCTTCTGACTACAGTCGGTACACTGATGAAGGTCGATACATGACCGAAACATCTGCATTGTATGTACTATATTTTGGACTGCATTAAAATTACCTCTATATTAGCTGTTCTGCAGCGTTTTTCACCTTTTGGCTTCAATTGAGTCAGTCAAATTCGCAGCAAAATCATAGGTATAAAAATGCTTGCGGATTTGCTGAGTTTTTGCTTGCATTTTTAGACATGTTATGGTGTTTCCCATGCTGTCATCTGTGTGACAGAGCAGTAAACATCAGCGTGGTGGTTCTTATCGGCGATAATGCTACCGCCGGTAAGACCATCGGTCAGAGCGCTGCGGGGTCATGCTGTCAGATGTCAGCGTGACCCCGCAGCTGTGACGGTGACATGTGGTAAAAAACTTACTGCAGGTCAGCAGGTATGGGCTGATGAGACTACCCCTCACATCAGGCTATATCTGCTGTTACTGATAACAGTGACGGTATGAGACGCTGAGGGGTGAAGTAGTCTCTTGTCAGCCGGCGCTTGAGCTCACACTTAAAAAAAACACAACATGTAAAATAATTACATGCATATCCAACTAAAAATAAAAATCCATTATACTCACCTAACACCAAATCCTCGGTGCCCACGTCTTCTAGAAAAAAAATACAAAATTTACATTGCCATATACTCATTTGTCCGCCATAGTCCATGTAATCCTGAGTGTCCCACAGAGATCTCACGTGCAGAACAGTCACATTGGGAGATGTAAGTGATCCTATAAGATGCACACTCAATAATAAATGATGGTGCTGGCTGGACTGGGATAAGTACTCATAAATTTAGAGTATATGGTTAACAGCCGCACTCATGAGAAATATTTCAAAGAATACGGTTTTATTCACCAGTTCACTACAGTGGTAAATGACAAAACAGTGAAGGAAGGCAAGAAGATTTTTTCTCTTTCAAGCGATTTCTTTAACGTTTCAACCCGAGCCTGGGTCTTTCTCAAATTCGTGACGCGCCACATACCACAGCATCACCCTGATGACACGGCTCCATTGAGGCTACCAGACAACCCACTACCACCAATGTACTAAATGTACTTATCTCTTTACTTGGAGCCCCGTTTGGCAATTTACAGGATACCAGACCATCTCCATTCTTTTCTCCGCTTATACTTGGTCACGAATTTGAGAAAGACCCGGGCTCGGGTCAAAACGTTAAAGAAATCACTTGAAAGAGAACAAATCTTTTTGCCTTCCTTCACTGTTTTATCATTTACCACTGTGGTAAACTATTTTGCAGTAGAATAAAACTGCATTCTGTGAAATATTTCTCATGAGTGCGGCTGTTAACCATATATTATACATTGGGAGATGTGACTGCTCTACCCAGCCATCGGTGATACACTGACAGGAGGTAATCGCTCCCCCAGTATATCACTGAGCTGCTGTGAGAGAGCTCACCGGAGTTCATCAGCTGATCAGCTCCGGTGCTCTCACTTACAGCACCACCGCTGCGTGAGAACTTGCTGTGGAAAAAAAAATTTCTTCCTGTATACTACAACCATTGCATGACAGCACAGGAAACTTCACTTCTGATCGGCATTAAAGTCATTACCGCCGATCAGACAGCAGTGGTTCCCATGCTGTCAAAAGAGAGTGTGAGCCAGCAGCTGTGATCGGAGGTATAAAGTTTACTGCCGGACACTGGTGTCAGCTGATGGGACTACTACTCCCATCAGCCGACGCCTGCTGCCGCTAATAACAGTGAGAGCAGGAGCGGCTGATGGGAGCATCCATCAGCTGGCGCCTGCGCTATAAATAAGTAATTTCTCAGGCTGGTAAGGGGCCATGGATTTTGGCCCCCCAGTCTAAAAATATCTGTCCACAGCTGCCCAGAAAAGTCACATCTATTAGATGTGCCATTTCTAGCACTTTGCCTGGCTCTTCCAACTTGCCCTATAAGTGGTGGCAAGTGGGGTTCATATTTGTGAGGTTGATGTCACCTTTGTATTGTCCAACATCAAGTCCATGGCTTAGTAATGGAGAAGCGTCTATAAGGCACCTATCCATCACTAATACTATGGTTGTAAATAAAGAAACAGCAAGAATAAAGTATTTTATTTGAAATTGAATTCCAGTGACCTCAGTGAGATCCCTGCTAGAACAGTGAGAAAGTCTCATGGTACAGAAGCGAAGTCACGGCAGTTCATCGGGAGAATTTCACTGTGGTGAATTTGGACTATGAACCGTGAGACTTTTTCTCACTGTGCTAGCGAAAACTCACTGAGGTCAATGCAGTTCCTTTGCCTGTAGGATTGCTGCATCCATCTGTTGGTTCTATGTAGTTCAAGTCCTCTTCCTCACTGAAGAGGCAATTTGCACATAATATTTCCCAGAGGAGCATTTTACAGTGAATTAGCCTACTTACCTTGGCATTCCAGAGCCGGTATGTCACTCTCCGCAAGAAGAAGCGTTACTCCTTAGACCTTAGTGTAAGGATATGGACATGCTATCCACTTTTAATGCCATGCGTTATTGTGCTGTGCTTTAAAGATAATGGCAATATTGATAAGATGTGTAGTTTAGCCATAGGGATAGTTAGAGTTAATGTTTGGTACTAGCTCATAGTGGGCAGATAGGGCCTGTGAGTGCATAGTCAGTGGACCTAAAGGTCCACAGTGAACAGTGCCACATTCTGGGGTGTCCCTAAGTGAGGGGAGACCAAAAGAAAAAAGCATAGCGAGATCTGGAGCATAAGTGACAAAGAGACAGAGTGATCTTCCGGAAACAGGTAATAGGATAGGAAACCTAGCCACAAGAGCCTGAGCTTATAACACTGCAAGGTAACAGGCCTAAACAGGACTGAGTATGTGGGACAACTAAAGTGTGTCGGGCAGGAGTTCCAGAGCGTTAGCTATACTGGCCGTACTGTCAAACTGTAAAGAAAAGAGGTTGCAGAACCGCAGAAAAATTAAATTGCACTTGTTATTCAAGACTGTTGTGTTAAAGCTGGATTATGGTGAAGTAGTGAGAAACACTGGACAAAGAGAGCCCTGGAGTAAACTAAGGATGGAAACTGTTTGGAAAATGCTTTGAGTTGTCTAGGAAATGTTCATAAGTGAACCTGCTATCCCTTGTATAACCCATGTCTTTCAGTAAACAGTTAATTTTTGAATGGTGACCTCCCTCATTGAACTGTGAAACATTTGGTCCTGGCTAACTCACAACAACGGTTACATTGTGCTGGAACACAGGCATAATGCCCCCACAGCACAAGTCCACACACCCAGCCAGGACCTCCACTTTCATTTAACGTGTCAAGGCGCAAGAGATGAATACCTTGCCAATGGCTACCGCCCCGAGTCACGGTACATTGCAGTAACATAAATACTCCTACATTGGTAGTGTATACTTTTTCTATTATAGTTAAATAGTAAAAAATTGTGCAGAAACAGAGACAACCGTCTAGTGAAAACTTTAAAGAAATATGAATGGCTTTTGACAAAGATCAGTAATACTTCCGACAGCTCCTCTAAATTTAAACTATTATAAAACAACGGAAGAACAATATAAATGCAACATCAAATAATAGAGAATATAGTAAGGAAAATGGATGCCTCGTTCACAAGAGGACGTTCATCAAATAAACATAATTAAGACTTTTTTTTTGCGAATTGTATTTAAATTGCAGAAACAATTGAAGCTCGACTTTTAAAAGATTTCTCCTCCGCCATAAGAATAGATTCATGATCCCGATACTGTGGAGCGAATGTTCCTTCATTCCTTCATAACGGGCTTTCAGTTTTGTTTAAATGGATAGTTCACTAAATGTTAGATGCACGAGCTTTGAATACCATTCACTTAAATTGTAATTTCAGTGTAAAAAGGCAGAAGAAAATTGCATTTATTATACACAGAAAAGCTTATATTACGGGGAACAACAAACAATGGAAAACTCGATGGAAGTATGAACCTTCTTCCTTCACACAATACCTTTCCCTGATCTGAATTTGCCTTCTTTTTTTTTTCTCTAAAGAGATGGAAAAAAAATTTGTTCCAGATATTGCAAAGATATTTCTATATGATGTGGGTGGGCTTTTATATAAACTTATGAAGTAGATGAGATTGGTCAAATAATGTCAATGCAATTTTCTATTTCCATCACCATTGACTTCTACTGATCCAATAATTATCCTGACGTGCACAGCTACCTTTATTTGATGTGAAACCTGGGTTATCTATGGTTTTTGTTTTTTAAAAAATGTGATAGACTTTGTATCATTACTTTATCAGAAAATGCTCTAATTTTCAGTGAAATTTTGTGAAAAATTGCCACATCTTGTTTTAAACCCATTTACTATGAGTTTAAAACATTGTGGCATTGCCTAACTTTGACTACACGGTTATAAATGCACCTAATTTATCAGAACAATTCATGTTATTTGATACATTTTGAGCATTTTGTAATTGCTTATTAAATGGCTATGTATGCATTTATAATTTGCTTCAAATTTTCATGCAATTTTGGTTCTGATATACAAATACCCAAAATGAAACAATGCTAAGTACTCACTCAAAAATACTAATAACTACAATGGAAAAAAAGAGCTTAAGTACGAAATGTATAAAATACACATAAATCTTTATTCCGCGTATTTTAAAAGAATTTTCAGAACAAGAAACAAGTACAAAAATGCCAAATTAAAGGCTGCAAAAATCCTAAGACAGTCTAGGGAGCCCTTTAGTTCATTTTACACTCATATGTAGAATCTAGATTAGCATAAATATATAAAGTGCACCTGCATCAGACTCCACTCATATGTAAGTTTCTTATATCATGATAATGTGTATATGTGCACGTTATTATTACAACACTGGTTGTTCCAGTTTAGCATTAGATACTATGTTTACATACTATAAGCAAGTATAAGTAACAGCACTTTATATATATAAATTATCACCTAACAAGAAAAATATTTAGAATTGAGAGTCCTCAGTGGTTGATACCTTTTAATGGCTAACTGAAAAGATGGTAACAAATTGCAAGCTTTCGAGACTACACAGGTCTCTTCATCAGGCATCTGATCTTCATCAGGCATCATCTACTGGCTAACACGGTACCAAGATATATATTTCACCTTACAAGATTAATATATATTAGCATGCTTTTCAGCAGCATTTTTAAGCACTTTTCTGCACTTTACATATTTATGCTAATCTAGATTCTACATATGAGTGTAAAATGAACTAAAGGGCTCCCTAGACTGTCTTAGGTTTTTTGCAGCCTCTAATTTGGCATTTTTGTACTTGTTTCTTGTTCTGAAAATTCTTTTAAAATACGCGGAATAAAAATGTATGTGAACTTTATACATTTCGTACTTAAGCTCTATTTTTCCATTGTAGTTATTAGTTTTGGTTCTGAGTAGTGATGGGCGAGCACTTAAATGCTCGGCTGCTCGTTGCTCGGGTCGAGCAGATTGGAATACTTGGGTACTCGGCCAGAACAACGAGCCCAATGTAAGTCTATGGGATACACGAGCATTTTTACCACAATCCCTCCCAGGTGTCCTTTAAGGTCGAAAAACATCTGAAAATAATGGAAACACTGCTCAAATAACACAGGAACATCATGGGGATCGCTCCTGGAAGCCTTTCTCACTCCCAGATCACAGCTGTAAGCAATGTTGTCAGAGTTTCACGCCATTTTTACAGGTGCACCAAAAAACATACAAAAACGAAACCAAAATGGATTATGCTGGGAAATATGTTAAGGAACATCCTTTCCAGGGTAATGACTTGTATATAAGGCAAAATAATTAACCCCAGACAAAAATGTTCCTCCACCACTTGGTCTATGTTCACACGCAGCGTTTTTTATGCATTTTTCAACTTTAACATTGCTTTCAACCAATACAAATGCATTCACTGGGAAATGTCATTGTAACATTTAACACCCCTAGCTGGCCATGTGGTGTGTGACACATAAGCAGACCCATCTTGTTTCATTTACGAAGGAGGGACTCTTAAAGTCACAAAGCCTATTTTTAGAGGGGCATCAGGCGGCATTAATATTCTTAAAGGGCCATTAATAAACAGTGGGTCTCCAAAGCTGTTATTGACTATGCAGTGAGTGGCTGGGCTGCCAAGAATTACGACGCACCCCAATACCCCTTTCACGAGATGTACAGGAGGGCTTCCTGAAAAAATGTTGCATTGAATGCAAGGCCTGCCCTGCTATCAAGTCATATGTACCCCAATAAGCTTTTGAACGCAGGTACTGGATGGCCACAGGAAAACCCACTTTACCTTCTTCAGTTGGTCCTACCATACTGTTTTCTTATGCATTGAATGCAAGAGCCGCCTTGACCCAAATTTGCACTCACCCCAATCCCCCCTTGGAAGAAACATGGAGGAGGGCCTCATAAAAAAAACTATCCTATTACAAAGGAGAGGGTCTCCTAGACTCGTAATGCCCATACACTAAGTGCATGGGCTGACAAACATTTCCCCATGGGGGTTAAATTTAAAAAAATATATACTATGGGCTTCATAGACACCCTTGCCAAAAAATTGACTGTCTGAAGCAGCACAGAACAAGTGAACACTGGTGATCTAGTGGTGAAAAATGATGAGACGTGGAGGAATGCCCCATTAAAAACAAGGCCCAATTTAAAGGAGCGGGTCTCCTAGACTTGTAATGCCCATACGCTAAGTGTATGGGCTGCCAAACATTTCCCCATGGGGGGTACATTTTTAAAAAATGTACTATGGACATCATAGACACCCTTGCCAAAAAATGGACTGCCTGTAGCGGCACAGAAGATGCTAAACCTGGTGATCTAGTGGTGGAGAATGACGAGACATTAAAAACTAGGCCCAATGTAAAGAAGTGTGTCTCCTAGACTTGTAATGCCCATACACGCAGTGCATCGGCTGACAAACATTTCCCCAAGAGAGATACATTTGTTAAAAACATACTATGGGCATCATAGACACCCTTGCCAAAAAATGGACTGCCTGTAGAGGCACAGAATACGTTAAGCCTGGTGATCTAGTGGTGGAGAATGAGACATTGCTAAAGGCCTCATTAAAAACTAGGCCCAATGTAAAGGAGTGTGTCTCCTAGACTTGTAATTCCCATATACGCAGTGTATGGGCTGACAAACATTTCCCCAAGGGGGATACATTTGTTAAAAACATACTATGGGCATCATAGACACCTTTGCCAAAACTTGGACTGTCTGTAGCGGCACAGAAGACGTTAAGCCTGGTGATCTAGTGGTGGAGAATGAGGAAACATAAAGATAAATCATAATGAAATCAAACAAATAAATAGAAAATGTGAATCCACCGATGAAAGTAAATAAAAAAAGGGAGGGGCGAACTCAGGTTCATAGATGTAAAGCCAGAATGTGTCCATATATATATAATATATATATATATAATATATAATATAATAGTCCTTGAATAATTTTCTATTGTAGAGGTATACACTACCTCATTAGAGGACTGTCCAGAGATAGGGAAAATAGAAAACATAAAAATAAATGGGAATAATAGACGTGCATCTCTTTTTATGACATTTCCCCCCGTGGGAGTAACATTTGTTTTGGTTTCCAATTAGTAACGGGCATCATAAAAACACAATTGCACGAAAAAATGTGTGACTTTGGCATCACGGAATCCATTCACCCTGGTGTTCTACTGGTTGAGGATGATGAGGATGAGGATAAGGAGGAGGATACCAACAAACAGACCAAATCTGGAAGTGTATACCCATGTGTGGTTGTGAAGAAGTGCATGAGAATACACCTCCTCAAAAAAGAGAATGTATTAGAGGTTATGTTTTCACTTGGTGGTGTACAGAAGTCTTTCCCAATCCAGCCCTTGTTCATTTTTATAAGAGTCAGCCTGTCAGCATTTTCAGTTGACAGGCAGATGCGCTTATCTGTTATAATTCCACCAGTGGCACTAAATCCCGCTCTGACAGAACGCTAGCAGCAGGGCAGGCCAGGACATCCAAGGTGTAGAGATTCAGTTCATGACACGTGTCCAGCTTGGATACCCAATAATTAAAAGGCACAGAGGAATCCCGGAGGACGTTTGTACGATCTGCAAGGTACTCCCTCAGCATTTACCCAAACATTGCACTTCTTGTGACAGCACCCCTTGCCTCTGTTTTGGTACTATTGGAGGGTCTGAAAAAACTGTCCCAGAACTTTGCCATTGTTCCCCTGCCTGAGCTGGATTGTACTTCTGTCTCTCTCGCTTGGACTCCTTGGTTGTACAACAAACTCTGACGTCTGCTGCCAGCATTTTCACATGGGAATTTTCTAAGTAATTCCGCTACAAGGGCCCTTTGGTACTGCAACATTTTAGTAAACCTCTCTGCCTCTGGCAGAAGAGATTGAAAGTTCTCTGCTTACCATCTTGGTGCAGTCCTCAAAGTTTTGGAGGATGGTACAGATGTCTGACATCCATGTCCACTCCTGAGGTTTTATGTGTGGAGTCTGAAATGAATATCAATGGCCTTGTTGATGTTGGTAGTCAACAACTGCCCTCTTCTGCTCACAAATCCTTTCCAACATACGCAGCGTAGAGTTCCAGCGCATCGGAACATCACACACCAGTGAGCCGGAAGTTGCAAACGCTGAAGCATGGCAAGGGAGGCTCAAGCTGTAGCTGACTTTCTAAAATGGGCAGACAGACGGCGTACATTCACTAGCAGATCTGGCAGCTCTGGGTAGCTTTTCAGAAAACATTGAACCACGAGGTTAAGCACATGGGCAAAGCAAGGTACGTGTGTGAGCTCACCTTGCCTCAGAGCTGCCACCAGGTTCCGGCCATTGTCACACATGACCATGCCTGGCTGTAGGCTCAGCGGTGTCATCCAAATATCTGACTGTTCTTTCAGCACTGTCCACAACTCTTCTGTATTGTGCAGTTTGTCACCTATGCAGATTAGCTTCAGCAGAGCCTGTTGCCGCTTGGCTGAGGCAGCGCTGAAATCTCCGGACCCCAGAATTGGCCGTAAAAAGGACTCTCAGGAGTTGTGGACTGAACAGTTGCAGACCTACACTAACTTTTACAAGGACGATTCTGACCCTATCTCGGCTCAGCTCTCCCTACACTCGCTAAGGAGCAGGGCGGTGCCAGGTCTCTTTTAGACCTGATGACACTGTGCAGCCAGCTAATCACTGTAATACTACAACAAAGATGGCTGTGGCATTACAGTGCATGGCTGACAATCCCTGCACCGTGATTGGGTCTCTAAAGAGCACCAGAATTTCAGGTCGGAGACCCAAGCTCCCGCCTACTAATCCCGGAAATACTCGGTGCTCGCTGACTACACAGAACACAGTGATACTCAGGTGAGTACCAAATAGTGGCGAGCACGTTTACTCATCACTACTCATTACGTATCCTAATAAACACAAAAACAGACCAAAACTAACCCGCTCTAAATTATATATCTCAAAAATGGAGGAACATAAGAGCAATCAGGTATAATAAAAGTAGAAAATTTATTGACAAAAACTCCACACGAATTTAATACTACATAACAACAGTGAGTCACAAAATTGGATGCAAGAAAAGACACCATAAAGGAGAAGGAGCTCCACTATTTGTACCTGGCCACTTTGTGCAAGGAAATGAATTAAGGTGCAAGTGCAGTTGAAGCGATGGCCGGGGGACCACCACGGTGCAGGAAGAATACTGTACACAAGATGAGGTGCAAACAACAAAGGGTAGATTTATTGGAAGGCAAGGAATGAAGGGAATGAGGAAGATGCAAACCAAACAGGGGTATACAATGGCAACAGACAATTTACAAGAGTTATGAACTTTAACTTTTCCGTAAAACAGCACGGTGCTCCAACTATTGCAGACTCAAAATATGTCTAACAAGCAAATGTAAACAATAAACGAGTGATGATGCTACTCTATATATAATCTCCCTGGCCTTTTCTAGGTAGGCCACACGGCTCCCGTGTACTGACTATTGAAGCCTACACTAGGCCCTAACAGGTGCACCAAACAGGAACAGACTCACGGTGATGTTGGAGAATCAGCTCCAGTCCCAGTGGGGTCCCCAGCAGTCTAATGCGTTGGTGCGCACGGCTTTCTGTCAGCTCTGTGAAGCGTGGTCTTCTCCTTGCTTCTGGGTCCTAGGGATACTCCTGGAAACTGTAAATCCCTTTCTCTGTATCTTCGTGGCTCTCTTGCAGCTATATCAGGACACAGTTCTTCTCTCTTTCAGCACAAAAAGTCCTCTCTGCAGCAGCCTCAGCTCACACACGCTGCTCCAGCTCCACACCTGCACAGACTAGTTCATCACAACGATTATTGCAGGGGAGAAGCAGAACATTCCATCACGCCAGACAAGGGGGTGCAGCCTCTTAAAGTAAATCCAGGAAAAAGATGTGCACACTGTCACTGGGTTGGTGCAGGCATGAACAAAAATAGTCCAAGTATAGGAAAAATCAGCCGCACTCAATTGGTTGAAAGTTCAGCAAACTGTGTAGTTTCTTTATTAACATATACAATAAACATCACCAGGTGCTTTTTTAGGAGGTAAATGGGTGGCGGACTATTCAATTCGGGTAACGTTTCGACCCCAGCGGGTCTTTATCAAAACCTCACTTGTGCCAAAGAGGTAGAGGAGAGGAGAAAGAGCCGAGTTCCCATAGGGCAGCTCTGGTGCAGTTGTGTGGAAGCGCGTCCGCCTGGTGGGTGATGTAGCTACATCACCCACCAGGCGGACGCGCTTCCACACAACTGCACCAGAGCTGCCCTATGGGAACTCGGCTCTTTCTCCTCTCCTCTACCTCTTTGGCACAAGTGAGGTTTTGATAAAGACCCGCTGGGGTCGAAACGTTACCCGAATTGAATAGTCCGCCACCCATTTACCTCCTAAAAAAGCACCTGGTGATGTTTATTGTATATGTTAATAAAGAAACTACACAGTTTGCTGAACTTTCAACCAATTGAGTGCGGCTGATTTTTCCTATACTCAGCCTCTTAAAGTGACAGCGTGTTCCTTACTGTCCATAACAGCACCACCCTCTTACACAGTACCAAAGTCGTACACAGGCAGCAAACCTATTCACCCCATAATCACTGTCAAAGACATTGTGTGGGGTACCCACACCCAGTCCAGGACTTCCGAACCCCTGTCCTTGGTAAGCAATCTACTCCCCTTGCTATTTATTTGTTGACACAAATAGTGGAGCTCCTTCTCCTTTATGGTGTCTTTTTTTGCATCCAATTTTGTGACTCACTGTTGTTATGTAGTATTAAATTCGTGTGGAGTTTTTGTCAATAAATTTTCCACTTTTATTATACCTGATTGCTCTTATTTTCCTCCGTTTTTGAGTCATTACGTATCCTGCGGATAGGTGATAAAGTTAATTTTTGGTGATTAGGGTTGAGCGACTTTCATTTTTTTAAGATCGAGTAGGGTTTTGGGAAACCCGATTTTGTCCAGAGTCGAGTCGAGTGCAGTCGGCCGATTATCGCTAAAAGTCGGGGATCGACCGAAACACGAAACCCAATGCAAGTCAATGGGGAAGCATAGTCGGCAGTGAGTGGAGGCCAGGAAAACACCTACAGTGCCCATTTTAATGCCAAAAACATCCATTCTTGTTTCTGAAGCTTGCCAATCTTAATTAACTGTATAATAATAGTTGGGCATAGGGAATTGGGGGAAAGTTGTGGGGGGAGTAGGGCTGGCTCAAGTTTTTCGTGGGCCCAGGAAATGCGGACTACGTCACGGCGGTGTTGCAGGGAAAGGTAAGTATTTAAAAGTTGCAAGTGCTGTGATCCTGAGCAAGCAGGGGGGGCCCACTCGTTCGCATTGCCACTGGCACAGGGCCCCTCAAAGTACGGCGGTGTGTTTGCATGGCGGGGGCGCCTCCCACCAGCAGCGACACTTTTGCGTACTCTGAGGGGCCCTGTGCCAGTGACGTCGCCAACGAGTATGCCCCCCCACCTGATGAAGGAACCTGCACTTTCATCTGCACCTTCCTCTTTGTCCCTGTGTAAGGTGGTATAACATGCGGGAAGGGGAACCTTACTTTCAGCAGGGACAGATTCTGGCTGTGTAGAGTACAAGGGGAATGTAGTGGTCTAGGTCAATGTACCAGCAGACTCATTTAGCAGTGGCTGGGCAATGGGCAGGATGAGGAGGAAACAGATATAGGGCCAAAGAATAAAGTAGGCTACATGCAGTTCAAAATTGGTAACAGGACTAAACAGGCGGCATTGCTTTGTTCAGTGGAGTAGCAAACCCAAGAGCAGCAGACACTGTTTCAAGGGCCTAACCACACTAGTAGGCCAAATGCAGTTTAATATCTGATAGTATAGGGCGAAAGCCAGAATGTGGAAGCTCAGCTTTGTTCAGTTGAGGACAACACCAGGGAGGGGCAGACACCTTTAGTAGGCCGGAAAAGCCTATTGCATTTTTTAAAATGGTAATTTGGAGCAGAAGGTTGAAGCTCAGCTTTATTTAGTTGAGGGCAACACCAGGGAGGGGCAGAAGCCGTTAGTAGGCCCTAACCACCATTTTTTTTTTTTTTAAAACCACTTAATGAGAGCCGGAAGGTTGAAGCTCAGCTTTATTTAGTTGAGGACAACACCAGGGAGGGGCAGAAGCCGTTAGTAGGCCCTAACCACCATTTTTTTTTTAAAACCACTTAATGAGAGCCGGAAGGTTGAAGCTCAGCTTTATTTAGTTGAGGACAACACCAGGGAGGGGCAGAAGCCGTTAGTAGGCCCTAACCACCATTTTTTTTTTTTTTAAAACCACTTAATGAGAGCCGGAAGGTTGAAGCTCAGCTTTATTTAGTTGAGGACAACACCAGGGAGGGGCAGAAGCCGTTAGTAGGCCCTAACCACCATTTTTTTTTTAAAACCACTTAATGAGAGCCGGAAGGTTGAAGCTCAGCTTTATTTAGTTGAGGACAACACCAGGGAGGGGCAGAAGCCGTTAGTAGGCCCTAACCACCATTTTTTTTTTTTAAACCACATAATGAGAGCCGGAAGGTTGAAGCTCAGCTTTATTTAGTTGAGGACAACACCAGGGAGGGGCAGAAGCCGTTAGTAGGCCCTAACCACCATTTTTTTTTTTTTTAAAACCACTTAATGAGAGCCGGAAGGTTGAAGCTCAGCTTTATTTAGTTGAGGACAACACCAGGGAGGGGCAGAAGCCGTTAGTAGGCCCTAACCACCATTTTTTTTTAAAAACCACTTAATGAGAGCCGGAAGGTTGAAGCTCAGCTTTATTTAGTTGAGGACAACACCAGGGAGGGGCAGAAGCCGTTAGTAGGCCCTAACCACCATTTTTTTTTTTTTTAAAACCACTTAATGAGAGCCGGAAGGTTGAAGCTCAGCTTTATTTAGTTGAGGACAACACCAGGGAGGGGCAGAAGCCGTTAGTAGGCCCTAACCACCATTTTTTTTTTAAAACCACTTAATGAGAGCCGGAAGGTTGAAGCTCAGCTTTATTTAGTTGAGGACAACACCAGGGAGGGGCAGAAGCCGTTAGTAGGCCCTAACCACCATTTTTTTTTTTTTTAAAACCACTTAATGAGAGCCGGAAGGTTGAAGCTCAGCTTTATTTAGTTGAGGACAACACCAGGGAGGGGCAGAAGCCGTTAGTAGGCCCTAACCACCATTTTTTTTTTAAAACCACTTAATGAGAGCCGGAAGGTTGAAGCTCAGCTTTATTTAGTTGAGGACAACACCAGGGAGGGGCAGAAGCCGTTAGTAGGCCCTAACCACCATTTTTTTTTTTTAAACCACATAATGAGAGCCGGAAGGTTGAAGCTCAGCTTTATTTAGTTGAGGACAACACCAGGGAGGGGCAGAAGCCGTTAGTAGGCCCTAACCACCATTTTTTTTTTTTTTAAAACCACTTAATGAGAGCCGGAAGGTTGAAGCTCAGCTTTATTTAGTTGAGGACAACACCAGGGAGGGGCAGAAGCCGTTAGTAGGCCCTAACCACCATTTTTTTTTAAAAACCACTTAATGAGAGCCGGAAGGTTGAAGCTCAGCTTTATTTAGTTGAGGACAACACCAGGGAGGGGCAGAAGCCGTTAGTAGGCCCTAACCACCATTTTTTTTTTTAAAACCACATAATGAGAGCCGGAAGGTTGAAGCTCAGCTTTATTTAGTTGAGGACAACACCAGGGAGGGGCAGAAGCCGTTAGTAGGCCCTAACCACCATTTTTTTTTTTTTTAAAACCACTTAATGAGAGCCGGAAGGTTGAAGCTCAGCTTTATTTAGTTGAGGACAACACCAGGGAGGGGCAGAAGCCGTTAGTAGGCCCTAACCACCATTTTTTTTTTAAAACCACTTAATGAGAGCCGGAAGGTTGAAGCTCAGCTTTATTTAGTTGAGGACAACACCAGGGAGGGGCAGAAGCCGTTAGTAGGCCCTAACCACCATTTTTTTTTTTTAAACCACATAATGAGAGCCGGAAGGTTGAAGCTCAGCTTTATTTAGTTGAGGACAACACCAGGGAGGGGCAGAAGCCGTTAGTAGGCCCTAACCACCATTTTTTTTTAAAAACCACTTAATGAGAGCCGGAAGGTTGAAGCTCAGCTTTATTTAGTTGAGGGCAACACCAGGGAGGGGCAGAAGCCGTTAGTAGGCCCTAACCAAAGTTGAAGGCCAAATGCAGTTTAATTTCTGATACTATAGGCCGAAAGCCAGAAGGTGGAAGTTCCGATTTAGACAGTGGAGGACAATTTGAATTAGGGACTGCAGACAGACTTAGTAGGCTGTCCCCTGTGGACCATGCATCCACCACATTAACCCATTGCGCCGTAATGGACACGTAATCTTCCGTGGCCATGCCTACAGGTCCATGCGTCTGTTGTCAGGTGCACCTTTGTACTCACAGATTGCCAGAGTGCATGGACAATGCGGTCTTCTACATGCTGGTGGAGGGTTGGGATGGCTTTTCTCGCAAAAGAAGTGTCGACTGGTTAGCTTGTAGCGTGGTACAGCGTAGTCCATCATGGCCTTATTAATAGTAAATAAAATATATAACTAGGCTCTATGAACTTTTAAATAGGTTCCAGGGGTACACGGGCAGCATTGGTGTGGTCAGTGGAGGAGTATTGCAAGTAGGGGCTGCAGACAGGCTATCAAAGGCCTAAAATAACAAACAGTAGGCAGTCATGGCAGTTTTACATCGGTTACATGGATACACAGGCAGGCACTCCAGGCAGCATTGTGCTCAGTGGAGGAGTATTGCAAGTAGGGGCCGCAGACAGGCTATCAAAGGCCTAAAATAACAAACAGTAGGCAGTCATGGCAGTTTTACATCGGTTACATGGATACACAGGCAGGCACTCCAGGCAGCATTGTGGTCAGTGGAGGAGTATTGCAAGTAGGGGCCGCAGACAGGCTATCAAAGGCCTAAAATAACAAACAGTAGGCAGTCATGGCAGTTTTACATCGGTTACATGGATACACAGGCAGCTAGGTGGTGAGTGGAGGAGTATTTAAAGTAAGGACCGCAGACAGGCTATCAAAGGCCTAACATAACAAACAATAGGCTCATGGCAGTTTTACAGCGGTTACATGGATACACGGGCAGGCAGCTTGGTGGTGGTGAGTGGAGGAGTATTTAAAGTAGGGACCGCAGACAGGCTATCAAAGGCCTAACATAACAAACAATAGGCTCATGGCAGTTTTACAGCGGTTACATGGATACACGGGCAGGCAGCTTGGTGGTGAGTGGAGGAGTATTTAAAGTATGGACCGCAGACAGGCTTCGAAGGCCTAACACAATAAAATGGGCTGGCTGTAGGCACTTTAAAATTGGTTCCAGGGGTACACGGGCAGCAGTGGTCTGGTCAGTGGAGGCCTAGTGGAAGTATGGACCGCAGACAGGCTTCGAAGGCCTAACACAATAAAATGGGCTGGCTGTAGGCACTTTAAAATTGGTTCCAGGGGTACACGGGCAGCAGTGGTCTGGTCAGTGGAGGCCTAGTGGAAGTATGGACCGCAGACAGGCTTCGAAGGCCTAACACAATAAAATGGGCTGGCTGTAGGCACTTTAAAATTGGTTCCAGGGGTACACGGGCAGCAGTGGTCTGGTCAGTGGAGGACTAGTGGAAGTATGGACCGCAGACAGGCTTCGAAGGCCTAACACAATAAAATGGGCTGGCTGTAGGCACTTTAAAATTGGTTCCAGGGGTACACGGGCAGCAGTGGTCTGGTCAGTGGAGGACTAGTGGAAGGAGGGAGCGCAGAAAGGCTTCAAAGGCCTAAAATAACAAACAATAGGCTCATGGCAGTTTTACAGCGGTTACATGGATACACGGGCAGGCAGCTTGGTGGTGGTGAGTGGAGGAGTATTTAAAGTAGGGACCGCAGACAGGCTATCAAAGGCCTAACATAAAAAAACAATAGGCTCATGGCAGTTTCACAGCGGTTACATGGATACACGGGCAGGCAGCTTGGTGGTGGTGAGTGGAGGAGTATTTAAAGTAGGGACCGCAGACAGGCTATCAAAGGCCTAACATAACAAACAATAGGCTCATGGCAGTTTTACAGCGGTTACATGGATACACGGGCAGGCAGCTTGGTGGTGAGTGGAGGAGTATTTAAAGTATGGACCGCAGACAGGCTTCGAAGGCCTAACACAATAAAATGGGCTGGCTGTAGGCACTTTAAAATTGGTTCCAGGGGTACACGGGCAGCAGTGGTCTGGTCAGTGGAGGCCTAGTGGAAGTATGGACCGCAGACAGGCTTCGAAGGCCTAACACAATAAAATGGGCTGGCTGTAGGCACTTTAAAATTGGTTCCAGGGGTACACGGGCAGCAGTGGTCTGGTCAGTGGAGGCCTAGTGGAAGTATGGACCGCAGACAGGCTTCGAAGGCCTAACACAATAAAATGGGCTGGCTGTAGGCACTTTAAAATTGGTTCCAGGGGTACACGGGCAGCAGTGGTCTGGTCAGTGGAGGCCTAGTGGAAGTATGGACCGCAGACAGGCTTCGAAGGCCTAACACAATAAAATGGGCTGGCTGTAGGCACTTTAAAATTGGTTCCAGGGGTACACGGGCAGCAGTGGTCTGGTCAGTGGAGGACTAGTGGAAGTATGGACCGCAGACAGGCTTCGAAGGCCTAACACAATAAAATGGGCTGGCTGTAGGCACTTTAAAATTGGTTCCAGGGGTACACGGGCAGCAGTGGTCTGGTCAGTGGAGGACTAGTGGAAGTATGGACCGCAGACAGGCTTCGAAGGCCTAACACAATAAAATGGGCTGGCTGTAGGCACTTTAAAATTGGTTCCAGGGGTACACGGGCAGCAGTGGTCTGGTCAGTGGAGGACTAGTGGAAGGAGGGAGCGCAGAAAGGCTTCAAAGGCCTAAAATAACAAACAATAGGCTCATGGCAGTTTTACAGCGGTTACATGGATACACGGGCAGGCAGCTTGGTGGTCAGTGGAGGAGTAGGGACCGCAGACAGGCTATCAAAGGCCTAAAATAACAAACAATAGGCTCATGGCAGTTTTACAGCGGTTACATGGATACACGGGCAGGCAGCTTGGTGCTGAGTGGAGGAGTAGTGCAAGGAGTGTCTGTCCCAGTACTCCCAAAATATAAATAGATGTTAATGTCTCGCAAAACAACCAAAACAAAAAAAAAGATGGCATACTTAGGTACAGGGGTGGGCTCATCTGCTGTGTTTCTGACATAGTAATTTGGCAGTAACTATTTAATGGTGCCAATATAGGACACAGACACAGACTACTTTAAGTTGCATCATAGATGTCTACAAATTTGTATTGTCAGTGCCAGACATTGAATGATGTCAGCGAATAGACTAAAGATTGGTGGAGCTGTGCGACATAATTTTGCACGTAGTAGAGCCCAGTTTGAGCTGGGGTAGGGGGGAACTCTCTTGAGGCCGGCGGGACCGCCCCAGGGCCACTCATGTTACAACGGTGTGTCTGACGTTGGGTGCGCACCACCACCGCCAGAGACACTACATTGTACTATGAGGGACCCAGTAGCAATGCCGTCAACCAAAAGCGAGCACACCCACCTCTTCAGACAAACAGCAGTCTCACGGGTGCTTGCGCCAAGTCGCGATACCACGGCCCCGTGTGGGGAGTTTGGCCATTTAGGGAGGTGTAAACATGTCGTATGCTGTACAATCTGCAGCAGCAAATTAGACATTAGAAAAGTAATTCACAGGCAAGAGCTTTTCATAGGAAAGCTAGGTGTCGGCCGGGCAAGGTGGGGCAAAAGATTTTGAAATCCAGTTGTGGTTCATTTTAATGAATGTTAGATCGTCAACATTTTGGGTAGCCAGACGAGTCCTTTTTTCGGTTAATATTGACCCTGCAGCACTGAATACTCTTTCTGATAGGACACTTGCTGCCGGGCAAGCAAGCTCCTGCAATGCATATTCTGCCAATTCTGGCCAGGTGTCTAATTTGGAGGCCCAGTAATCAAATGGGAATGACGGTTGAGGGAGAACATCGATAAGGGATGAAAAATAGTTAGTAACCATACTGGACAAATGTTGTCTCCTGTCACTTTCAATTGATGCAGCAGTACCTGTCCTGTCTGCGGTCATAGCAAAATCACTCCACAACCTGGTCAGAAAACCCCTCTGTCCAACGCCACTTCTGATGTGTGCACCCCTAACACTCCTAGTCTGCTGCCCCCTGGAGCTCGTGTGAGAACGATCACGTGCGCTGTGTGCTGGGAATGCCTGAAGCAAACGGTCAACAAGAGTTGATTGTTTGGTTGCTAATATTAGTTCCAAGTTCTCATGTGGCATAATATTTTGCAATTTGCCTTTATAGCGTGGATCAAGGAGGCAGGCCAACCAGTAATCGTCATCGTTCATCATTTTCGTAATGCGTGTGTCCCTTTTTAGGATACGTAAGGCATAATCCGCCATGTGGGCCAAAGTTCCAGTTGTCAAATCTCCGGTTGTGATTGGTTGAGGGGCAGTTGCAGGCAAATCTACGTCACTTGTGTCCCTCAAAAAACCAGAACCCGGCCGTGACACGCAACCAATTTCCTGTGCCCCCGTGAAAGTTTCCGCATTAAAAATATACTCATCCCCATCATCCTCCTCGTCCTCCACCTCCTCTTCGCCCGCTACCTCGTCCTGTACACTGCCCTGACCAGACAATGGCTGACTGTCATCAAGGCTTCCCTCTTCCTCTGGTGCAGACGCCTGCTCCTTTATGTGCGTCAAACTTTGCATCAGCAGACGCATTAGGGGGATGCTCATGCTTATTACGGCGTTGTCTGCACTAACCAGCCGTGTGCATTCCTCAAAACACTGAAGGACTTGACACATGTCTTGTATCTTCGACCACTGCACACCTGACAACTCCATGTCTGCCATCCTACTGCCTGCCCGTGTATCCTCCCACAAATAAATAACAGCACGCCTCTGTTCGCACAGTCTCTGAAGCATGTGCAGTGTTGAGTTCCACCTTGTTGCAACGTCTATGATTAGGCGATGCTGGGGAAGGTTCAAAGACCGCTGATAGGTTTGCATACGGCTGGCGTGTACAGGCGAACGTCGGATATGTGAGCAAAGTGCACGCACTTTGAGGAGCAGGTCGGAGAACCCAGGATAAGTTTTCAATAAGCACTGCACCACCAGGTTTAAGGTGTGAGCCAGGCAAGGAATGTGTTTCAGTTGGGAAAGGGAGATGGCAGCCATGAAATTCCTTCCGTTATCACTCACTACCTTGCCTGCCTCAAGATCTACTGTGCCCAGCCACGACTGCGTTTCTTGTTGCAAGAACTCGGACAGAACTTCCGCGGTGTGTCTGTTGTCGCCCAAACACTTCATAGCCAATACAGCCTGCTGACGCTTGGCAGTAGCTGGCCCATAATGGGACAACTGGTGTGCAACAGTGTCATCTGCCGATGGAGTGGTTGGCCGACTGCGTTCTGTGGAAGAGCTGTAGCTTCTGCAGGAGGACGAGGAGGAGGAGGAGGGGGTGCGAACGCCTACAGCCAACTGTTTCCTAGACCGTGGGCTAGGCACAACTGTCCCTAAATTGATGTCGCCTGTGGACCCTGCATCCACCACATTCACCCAGTGTGCCGTGATGGACACATAACGTCCCTGGCCATGCCTACTGGTCCATGCATCTGTAGTCAGGTGCACCTTTGTACTCACAGATTGCCTGAGTGCATGGACGATGCGCTGTTTAACATGCTGGTGCAGGGCTGGGATGGCTTTTCTGGAAAAAAAGTGTCGACTGGGTAGCTCGTATCGTGGTTCAGCGTACTCCATCAGGGCTTTGAAAGCTTCGCTTTCAACTAACCGGTAGGGCATCATCTCTAACGAGATTAGTCTAGCTATGTGGGCGTTAAAACCCTGTGTACGCGGATGCGAGGATAAGTACTTCCTTTTTCTAACCAGAGTCTCATGTAGGGTGAGCTGGACTGGAGAGCTGTAGATCGTGGAACTTTCGGGTGTGCCGGTGGACATGGCAGACTGAGAGACGGTTGGAGACGGTATTGTTTCCGCCGGTGCCCTACATGCAATATTTCCTCCTACAAAACTGGTGATTCCCTGACCCTGACTGCTTTTGGCTGGCAAAGAAACCTGCACAGATACTGCCGGTGGTGCGGAAAATGGTGGCCTTACAGTGACGGAAGGGATGTTGCGTTGCTGACTAGCTTCATTGGCCGAGGGTGCTACAACCTTGAGGGACGTTTGGTAGTTAGTCCAGGCTTGAGAATGCATGGTGGTTAAGTGTCTATGCATGCAACTAGTATTTAGACTTTTCAGATTCTGACCTCTGCTTAAGCTAGTTGAACATTTTTGACAGATGACTTTGCGCTGATCAGTTGGATGTTGTTTAAAAAAATGCCAGACTGCACTCTTCCTAGACTCTGATCCCTTTTCAGGGATTGCAGACTGAGCTTTAACCGGATGGCAACGCTGTGCTCCAACAGGTTTTGGCTTTGACACGCGTTTTGGTCCAGATACGGGCCCGGCAGATGGAACCTGTTGCGATGTTGATGCCTGCTGCGGCCCCTCCTCCACCTCCGCTTCTGAACTACTGCCGCCTGCACCCTGTTCCCCCAATGGCTGCCAATCGGGGTCAATAACTGGGTCATCTATTACCTCCTCTTCGAGCTCGTGTGCAACTTCGTCTGTGTCACTGTGTCGGTCGGTGGTATAGCGTTCGTGGCGGGGCAACATAGTCTCATCAGGGTCTGATTGTGGATCTGTACCCTGAGAGGGCAATGTGGTGGTCTGAGTCAAAGGAGCAGCATAGTACTCTGGCTGTGGCTGTGCATCAGTGCACTCCATGTCAGAATATACTTGTAATGGGCATGGCCTGTTAAATGTTTCACTTTCTAAGCCAGGGACGGTATGTGTAAAGAGCTCCATGGAGTGACCCGTTGTGTCGCCTGCTGCATCCTTCTCTCTTGTTGTAGTTTTTGCTGAGGAGGACAAGGAAGCGACTTGTCCCTGACCGTGAACATCCACAAGCGACGCGCTGCTTTTACATTTACCAGTTTCGGAAGAGGAGGCAAAAGAGCTAGAGGCTGAGTCTGCAATGTAAGCCAAAACTTGCTGTTGCTGCTCCGCCTTTAAAAGCGGTTTTCCTACTCCCAGAAAAGAGAGCGTTCGAGGCCTTGTGTAGCCTGACGACGAAACTGGCTCCACAGCTCCAGACTTAGGTGGAATATTTTTATCCCCACGACCACCTGATGCTCCACTACCACTACCATCATTACCAGCTGACAATGAACGCCCACGACGACCTCTTGCACCAGACTTCCTCATTGTTTTAAAATCTTAACCAAAGTAACTTTATTTGTTGCTATCAAACAACTTACACGGTGAGCTATAACTTCAGTATGATTTCAATATCCCTTAACAGGTTGGTGAGACCACAAGGAAAATCAGGCACAATGTTACACACTCTGTTTTCTGTGGCACAAAATCACAGAGATGACACACACGCAGGACTGTCACTCAAGCACTAATGTCAATATTAATCTCCCACCTAATTTATTTATTTTTTTTTCTCAGGGAGACTTTAGAAACCAAATAATATTAAAAAAAAAAAAAAAAAAGGCTTTCTATGGCCCACAATTAGAGAGAGAGAGGTGGCACAACCAGGAGTCAAGACTGGCGCACAAGCTGAAAGGGCAATATTACTCTCCCACTGTTTTTTATGTTTTTTTTGTTTTTTTCAGGGAGACTTTAGAAACCAAATAATATTAAAAAAACCAAAAAAAAAAAAGGCTTTCTATGGCCCACTGAATGAGAGGGAGAGAGGTGGCACACCCAGGAGTCAAGACTGGCACACAAGCTGAAAGGGCAATATTACTCTCCCACTGTTTTTTTATGTATTTTTTGTTTTTTCAGGGAGACTTTAGAAACCCAATAATATTTAAAAAAAAAAATAAATAGGCTTTCTATGGCCCACTGAATGAGAGGGAGAGAGGTGACACACCCAGGAGTCAAGACTGGCACACAAGCTGAAAGGGCAATATTACTCTCCCACTGTTTTTTTAGGTTTTTTTTTTTTTTTCAGGGAGACTTTAGAAACCCAATAATATTTAAAAAAAAAAATAAATAGGCTTTCTATGGCCCACTGAATGAAAGGGAGAGAGGTGGCACACCCAGGAGTCAAGACTGGCACACAAGCTGAAAGGGCAATATTACTCTCCCACTGTTTTTTTATGTATTTTTTGTTTTTTTCAGGGAGACTTTAGAAACCCAATAATATTTAAAAAAAAAATAAATAGGCTTTCTATGGCCCACTGAATGAGAGGGAGAGAGGTGGCACACCCAGGAGTCAAGACTGGCACACAAGCTGAAAGGGCAATATTACTCTCCCACTGTTTTTTTAGGTTTTTTTTTTTTTTCAGGGAGAATTAGAAACCAAATAATATTAAAAAAAAAAAAAATAGGCTTTCTATGGCCCACTGAATGAAAGGGAGAGAGGTGGCACACCCAGGAGTCAAGACTGGCACACAAGCTGAAAGGGCAATATTACTCTCCCACTGTTTTTTTATGTATTTTTTGTTTTTTCAGGGAGACTTTAGAAACCCAATAATATTTAAAAAAAAAAATAAATAGGCTTTCTATGGCCCACTGAATGAGAGGGAGAGAGGTGGCACACCCAGGAGTCAAGACTGGCACACAAGCTGAAAGGGCAATATTACTCTCCCACTGTTTTTTTAGGTTTTTTTTTTTTTTCAGGGAGACTTTAGAAACCAAATAATATTAAAAAAAAAAAAAAAAAAAAAAAAATAGGCTTGCTATAGCCCACTGAATGAGAGATAGCACACACAGCAGTGGCACACAAGCCCTGACTGAGGCCAATATTTTTCTCCCACTGATTGATGTAGTGTTTTTGTGTTGAGGTAGAATTTAGAACACAAATCACGGAAAAAATAAATAGGCTTTCTATGGCCCACTGAATGAAAGGGAGAGAGGTGGCACACCCAGGAGTCAAGACTGGCACACAAGCTGAAAGGGCAATATTACTCTCCCACTGTTTTTTTATGTATTTTTTGTTTTTTCAGGGAGACTTTAGAAACCCAATAATATTTAAAAAAAAAAATAAATAGGCTTTCTATGGCCCACTGAATGAGAGGGAGAGAGGTGGCACACCCAGGAGTCAAGACTGGCACACAAGCTGAAAGGGCAATATTACTCTCCCACTGTTTTTTTAGGTTTTTTTTTTTTTTCAGGGAGACTTTAGAAACCAAATAATATTAAAAAAAAAAAAAAAAAAATAGGCTTGCTATAGCCCACTGAATGAGAGATAGCACACACAGCAGTGGCACACAAGCCCTGACTGAGGCCAATATTTTTCTCCCACTGATTGATGTAGTGTTTTTGTGTTGAGGTAGAATTTAGAACACAAATCACGGAAAAAATAAATAGGCTTTCTATGGCCCACTGAATGAAAGGGAGAGAGGTGGCACACCCAGGAGTCAAGACTGGCACACAAGCTGAAAGGGCAATATTACTCTCCCACTGTTTTTTTATGTATTTTTTGTTTTTTCAGGGAGACTTTAGAAACCCAATAATATTTAAAAAAAAAAAAAAGGCTTTCTATGGCCCACAATTAGAGAGAGAGAGGTGGCACAACCAGGAGTCAAGACTGGCGCACAAGCTGAAAGGGCAATATTACTCTCCCACTGTTTTTTATGTTTTTTTTGTTTTTTTCAGGGAGACTTTAGAAACCAAATAATATTAAAAAAACCAAAAAAAAAAAAGGCTTTCTATGGCCCACTGAATGAGAGGGAGAGAGGTGGCACACCCAGGAGTCAAGACTGGCACACAAGCTGAAAGGGCAATATTACTCTCCCACTGTTTTTTTATGTATTTTTTGTTTTTTTCAGGGAGACTTTAGAAACCCAATAATATTTAAAAAAAAAAATAAATAGGCTTTCTATGGCCCACTGAATGAGAGGGAGAGAGGTGGCACACCCAGGAGTCAAGACTGGCACACAAGCTGAAAGGGCAATATTACTCTCCCACTGTTTTTTTAGGTTTTTTTTTTTTTTCAGGGAGACTTTTGAAACCAAATAATATTAAAAAAAAAAAAAAAAAAAAAATATAGGCTTGCTATAGCCCACTGAATGAGAGATAGCGCACACACAGCAGTGGCACACAAGCCCTGACTGAGGCCAATATTTTTCTCCCACTGATTGATGTAGTGTTTCTGTGTTGAGGTAGATTTTAGAACACAAATCACGGAAAAAATAAATAGGCTTTCTATGGCCCACTCAGTGAGAGATGGCACACACAGGGATGGCACTGTAGCAGAAATGCCAATCTTAATCTCCCACAAAAAAAAAAAAAAAAAAACTGTCCTACAATTACTATCTCCCTGCAGTAATGTAAGCCAGGTATGGCAGGCAGCAATAGGAGTGGACTGATGCACAAATTAAATAAAAAGTGTGGACAAACAAAAAAGATAGCTGTGCAGAAAGGAAGGAACAAGAGGATATGTGCTTTGAAAAAAGCAGTTGGTTTCCACAGTGGCGTACACACAGCAATACAGCTATCACGGAGCCTTCTAGGGCAGCCCAATGAGCTACAGCGCTGAGGGGAAAAAAAAAAAAAAATAGCTTCCACTGTTCCTGCACACCGAAGGTGGTGTTGGACAGTGGAAATCGCTGCAGCACAAGCGGTTTGGTGGTTAGTGGACCCTGCCTAACGCTCTCCCTGCTTCTGATGAAGCGGCAGCAACCTGTCCCTAAGCTCAGATCAGCAGCAGTAAGATGGCGGTCGGCGGGAACGCCCCTTTATAGCCCCTGTGACGCCGCAGACAGCAAGCCAATCACTGCAATGCCCTTCTCTAAGATGGTGGGGACCAGGATCTATGTCATCACGCTGCCCACACTCTGCGTTCACCTTCATTGGCTGAGAAATGGCGCTTTTCGCGTCATTGAAACGCGACTTTGGCGCGAAAGTCGCGTACCGCATGGCCGACAAGCACAGGGGTCGGATCGGGTTTCATGAGACGCCGACTTAGCCAAAAGTCGGCGACTTTTGAAAATGATCGACCCGTTTCGCTCAACCCTATTGGTGATGAAAGAGTCATGTGTACTGCAATTATATGGATTCAAGAGCATTAACACAATGCTGTTTGGAGTTATGGCCTACAATTGGAAGAAGAATATGTACATGTCTTTAAATATTTTGGCCAGTCAATTGTACAGAAAGGAATTGAAGAAATTGACAATCCTGGTAAATAACTGATGTCTATTGATTTCTAGTTTAATTTGCTAGTGCTCAATTTTGGGCAAGAAAACATCTATGTGCACGGTGCTGGGCAGGAAAAGCCCCTATGAATTGTGATGGCCTGCAAAAACCCCTATGCACAGTATTGGAGGAGCAAAAGTCCCTGTGCATAGCGTTAGTCAGCAAAATCCCCCTGTGCACAGTGATGGCTAGCAAAAATTCTGTGTGCACAGTGCTAGACATCTAAAGTACCTGTGCACCATGCTGTGTACCAAAAACCACTAAACACATTACTGGATGGGAAAAGCTCCTGTGTACAGTTCTGGGCAACAAAATCCCCTGTGCATAGTGTTGGCCACCAAAAGCCTGTGTTTACAATGCTGGCTAGCAAAAAGCCCATGTGCTTAATTCAAGGCACCAAAAGTCCCAATGTACACTATTCTGGGCAGAAAAAGCTCTTGCACACAAAGGAAAACAATAGTCTATGTCATGGATGACACCGGAGAGATCACACAGATCCCACTGCTGCTACCAAATGTCAATGAGAACAGTTCTGGGGGTGTCATGCATATCCCACCGCTTCCACCAATATAATACAGATGATACCAGAGAGATAATAATACTCTTTATTTTTATATAGCACTAACATATTCTGCAGCGCTTTACAGCTTGCACACATTATCATAACTGTCCCCAATGGGGCTCACAATCTAAATTCTCTATCAGTATGTCTTTGGAGTGTGGGAGGAAACTGGAGGTAACCCATGTAAACACGGGGAGAGCATACAAACTCCTTGCAGATGTTGACTTTGGTGGGATTTAAACCCAGGACTCTGGCGCTGCAAGGCTGCAGTGCTAACCACTGAGCCACCGAGCCACACAGATCCACTGCTAGCACCAATCGTGAAGGAGAACAGCCGGAGGGGACGTGGGGGTCACACATATATCACACCACTTCCACCAATATGTCAAAGCCATAATAACAGCCAGGGTAGTCATGCTACACCCACTGCTGTCACCAATATGTCAAGGATGACACCGATGAGTTCACATAGATCCCGTCGGTGCCCCCAATTTGTTACAATTATTGGATAATGCACAGTGATAAAATGGTATATGTACCTCTGATTCCAACACATGGAATATATATATATATACACACTTTACATATATATATATATATATATATATATATATATATATATATATATCTCTATATAAATATATACCCCGATACGGTCACTGCCAGCTCCTCAATGAATGGTAGGCATAGCTTCTAAAAATATACAAAGATGATACAAAATGGGAATTAAACAATATGATATATACAATTACCGTATATAAAATGTAAGTGAATGGCTCTTACCTTTACTCTAATTGGAAAAATGGAACACTCTGACAGCGAACTATGTCTTCCACAATGACAAAAATAGACACCCAAATTCTGCTCTTTATTAGATCAAGGTTATACCCACACACCTCCCTTTGATGAGCTCATATGGGGACAGGTTGTTGGGTGTGCTAGGTCCTTCAGAATTTTATTAGATCACCAACCTACAGGATATCTTGGCGGTCCCAGGCGGTATATATGTTACCGATCGAGATTTTACCTTTCGATAGAAATGACATAGGACATGTATAGCAACATCTATTGGCACGTTATTATGTTAGAGGGGTTAGAACGACCATAAAGTGATGGAGTGAATTCATTAAGTTCATCCATTTGTTGCAACAGTGAAAATATATCTCACATAAATATCGGATCAATGCAAACCCCAATATTCATATCTAGACACCGGACACAAAAGTCTCAGAAAGATTCTTTGATCAGAGGAAGCTCTTTGGTTTGGAAGCATACTTCCCTATCTCTGCATAAACGAATCTCAGCCTTAGTGTCTTCTTCTAGGAAATCTCCCGCTGTAATTACCTGGTCACTGCTGAGGGCACCTGCTTCAATGGAGATAGAAGTGTTATCTTTCTCTCTAATTCCCCTGTTTTAATTAGTCCCACATGTTCAATGTGGAGATCAACCTCAATGGAGATTGAACTGTTAGTAATTACCCCCATATGTTCAATGTGGGGGTGATATGTCCCCTCTCTGGAGATGTTTTTTGGTTTTTATTTTTTCTCTATGACAGTCTATTTTTTTTTCTTTTATAGGAACAGCGCTATCCTTGTCCATGGGCTATGTCTGCTATTACAGCTCAGTTTCATTTGCATTAATGGGGCTAAGTTATAATACTAGACAAAGCCCTTAGACTGCAGAATGCAGAGTCTTTTTGTCATCATGAATTGCCTCATTGAATACACAAGATGTATACAGCAGTGCCTAAGATTTTAAATTAATAACTTATTTCTATAAGTAAAAATATTCAGTATGATAAAGCCAGTACCTACTGAATAAATAAAGCATTATATGCCCACATATTGCAAAAACACTTATCATTCCTCTAGCTATGGTGCTGGCGCCCCCTACTGAGCATAGGTGTCAGGCGTATTCATTTAATTCCCATACTTAGGTCCATTACCTACAGTTTATTGCGGTGGTTGCAGTTTTGGTTGGAAGTGCATCTAGCACATCTGCTCTGTTACACTCAACTGAAAACACATTTTAATTTTATGAATCAGCACTGAACTCACAATTGTCAAATTCCGGTTGTTTATGATATTTGGTTTCAATGCTCCATTTCCTTTCTCCCTTCTTTAAAACAATATTATCCGTCTTTGTTTTGCCTCCTACAACTACTGATGCGCTAATCCTTCTCCATCTGAGTCTCCTGCTGTTCGAAACAGATTGCTTGTATTTCTTGCCACATAATCTCCATCTGTTTTAGAGATTAAATGAAAACATTTCAGTAGTTTAGGGTTTTAGTGGCCATGTTGGTCTGATAGAAATATTGAATTATTAGATTGGTTTGAGGTCCCCTGACCGTCGCCCATTGAATAGTTAATTTATGAATTTATCATGTCCTGGTGTTTTACGAATCACAGGTATATTCAATCAGGATGGATCGTAAGCAACCTGGCAATGACTCAATTACAATGATCAGTGGGAGCAAATGTACAAAGCAGCAATATCCGGATTGGTGAGATTAATTCCCATTAACGCATTTATTGCAGTCAGATAATGGGAGACTGGACAATAATATGCTGATAACTGAGTACAGGTACTTGTAAGGGTAGGGCAGGGTGGTAGTCGTGGCTGAGGTAAAAGTCTCTTGCACACCCTGACCTCCCCTCACATACTGACTCTCAGTCAGCATACCTGCAGCTCCTTTTCCCTTGGGGCTTCCTATAAAGAGCTGCACGTTTTCCTCAGCCGAAGCAGAATAAACAGTCACAGTCCTGTTGAATGCATGAACAATGAACTTTACTTGAAACAGGCACATAATGGTTCTTTTCAGCATTTACAGCAGGCTTTACAATACACAATACACAGTTTCTTCTCTGTCCCTGTCTCCTCTCTTTCCTTGTCAGCATTTACATGAGGCTTCTCCTCTTTCTCTGTCTTTCCTTCATCTTTACTAAGCCCGCTTCCGGAATAGACCATGCTCACCGGTCCTCCAGCGTCCTCTGTCTTACTTTAGACTTTAGTAGGGATTCCTCTGAACCATTTCGACCTGGTCTGGAGTACATCCATCCACTTAGCAAGCCGCCACATTCTGAGTGACCTGTCCGTACTGCTTAGTTCTTTCCTCCCTGTCAGCCACAGTCCCACTTATACTGCACTGTCAGTGTCCCTTTCAATGCGTTCCTTTTTTCTCTTGTAGCCTTCCTGGCCCTGATGCCGCCTGACTGAATCTTGGGCTACTGCAGAGCTGACTGCCCTGACAGGGTGCTCCCGCCCAACTGATTCAAATTTCCAGATGATTCCCAGATTAACTGTCGTTAGCTCCTCCCACTTAACTATTTACAAGCTGAGTAACTCTGCACCTCCCCATCTAGTGGCCAAACAAGGGTACTACACTTTACCTACAACTATAACAGTAATTACACATCGCAGGGAAATGCACAGCATGGACACTTACAAAGACATCACAAGTAACATTTACGGACAGTTCCTTGTGTCACTTACATTCTCAATCCACGGGCTTCTGCACAAGACCAATTTTCTCAGATGAGAGTTATCCATGGTTTTCAAGGTCTACATTTGAGTAGTCCGCAGAAAAAATCAGAGACTTCCCTTTTTGATGCAAGTGCTGGATCAAAATCAGCAATGCAAGTTTACGGGGCCAATAAAAAAAAACAGGCCACACTCGGATGACGTGGATACATTTTTTTCTTTCCACTTCCAAGAAAAACTGATCAAACTCTAGTCAGAATAATCTGCCTTTTTTCTCAGATGTGGAGAAAACGGCTGTGTGATCCAACCTTGCCCCAAACTTGAATTTATCAAATCCAAGCCTATTTAGGGATCCATTGTGTTTATCTGTGGTAATTTACTTATTTTAGAAAAGATGTAGGAAAATCGGCAGCAGCATAAGGTGCGTCAATGCTGGGTCTTAGTAGTAAGGAAAATTTGGAAAAGGACGAGTGCACAATAGGGTTTTAGATGTTAAAACAACACAGAAACCAACATGGATCTGCCCACCTGGTGGTGTCGCAACAAAGCAACATGTATCAAACGTAGTGTTGAGCGATACCTTCCAATACTTGAAAGTATCGGTATCGGATAGTATCGGCCGATACCCGAAAAATATCGGATATCGCCGATACCGATACCCGATACCAATACAAGTCAATGGGACTCAAGTATCGGAAGGTATCCTGGATGGTTCCCAGGGTCTGAAGGAGAGGAAACTCTCCTTCAGGCCCTGGGATCCATATTCATGTAAAAAATAAAGAATTAAAATAAAAAATATGGATATACTCACCTGTCCGGGGGCCCCTGGACCTTACCGATTGTAACCGGCAGCCTCCGTTCCTAAGAATGAGCAGTTTAAGACCTTCGATGACGTCGTGGCTTGTGATTGGTCGCGTGCCGCTCATGTGACCGCTCACGCGACCAATCACAGGCTGCGACGTCATCGCAGGCCCTAAACTCCTCAATGAGGAGTTTAGGACCTGCGATGACGTCGCGGCCTGTGATTGGTCACGTGAGCGGTCACATGAGCGGCACGTGACCAATCAGAAGCCGCGACGTCATCGAAGGCCCTTCACGCGCTCATTCTTAGGAACGGAGGCTGCCGGTTACAGCGGTAAGGTCCAGGGGCCGCCGGAGAGGTGAGTATATCCATATTTTTTATTTTAATTCTTTACTTTTTACATGAATATGGATCTGATTCCGATTTCCGATATCACAAAAGTATCGGAACTCGATATCGGAATTCCGATACCGCAAGTATCGGCCGATACCCGATACTTGCGGTATCGGAATGCTCAACACTAATCAAACGCATTAATCAGCTGCTGCAAGACACAAGTCCAAAGAACTTAGAGAAAGAACGTATCCAGGTGAAGTGTCACTGGATGCGCTGCTGATAATTATATCCATCGAATAGTTTCCTTGAAAACTTTATTTTATCAAGTTTACAAAATCAACACGTTTCAAGGTCAGCGCAGAATCTATCCATCAGGACAAAAACCTTTGAAGAGGTCCTGCGCTGACCTCGAAATGCGTTGACTTTGCAAACCTGATAAAATAATGTTTTCAAGGAAAATATTTGTTGGATATAATTATTAGCAGCACATCCAGTGACACTTCACCTGGAAATGGGGCTTGTTGCATGGATAAAAAAAAATCTGTAATTAAATGGTCACTATCATTTCACCTACCTTGTTAATCCATTGGTCCTCCAGGATTGCATCACAGGAGCCAGTGTACACCGGTGAGCACTCACTGGTGATCATCCTATTTAAATATGACAGTCAGTGATTGACAGCACCCTTTAAATAATTAAATAGCAGCAAAAGTGGCTTATTGGGGCAGATGTCGACTATGCAATTTAGCCAGCATCTACTCCATATTGACACCCGGGCTGTGCCATATATATATATTGATGCACAAAAGAGATAACATCATTTAGAATTTAAAGGGAGCCTGTCATGTTAAAAAACACTATTACCCTGCAGATATAGGATGAATATGCCTTAAAGAGTGGCAGTGCACCTCAATTTGCTTATTGTTCTTTTATGTTAAATGGGGGAAGTTATTAACATGCAAATATGGGGTTAATATGTAGGTTAATAGCCTTCCAAAGTTGGTTGGTGCCTGCACTGAGAGCCCCACTGCCAGGAGGAAATAAACTGTATTAGTCCAGGCGGCCTTGCGCTTTCAGTCACAGGGGAAGGCCCATCACAGCTTCAGTCACTGCTCAGTGCATAGTGAGAAGTGAACGGCAACTGTGACCATGTCCTCAGCACTCTAATGCTGAGCGGGCTGTCAGTCAGTGCCTGGTCATGGTTACAGCCTCCGCTCACTATGTACGAGAAATGAAGTCGGGCTGGGAGCACTCCTATGACTGAAAGCTTGAGGCTGCCTGGAGGAGCAAAGTTCATTTCCTCTTGGCATCAGGGCTCTCAGTGCAGGTGTCAGGCATCTTTGGAAGGCTATTAACCTGCAGATTAACCCCATATAAGCAGTTTAATAACTTGAAGTCACGCTGGCAGCACTCCTATGACTGAAAGCTTGGGGCTGCATGGAGGAACAAAATCCATTTCCTCTCAGTGCAGGTGTCAGGCATCTTTGGAAGGATATTAACCTGCAGATTAACCCCATATTAGCAGTTTAATAACTGGAAGTCGGGCTGGGAGCACTCCAATGACTGAAAGCTCAAATCTGCCTCGAGGAACAAAGTTCATTTCCTCCTGGCAGCAGGGCTCTCAGTGCAGGCGCCGGGCATCTTTGGAAGGCTATTAACCTGCAGATTAACCCCATATTTGTAGCTTAATGGCTTTTTTCCCCTGTAACAGAAAAGAACAATCGGTGAATCAAGGGGCGCTTCCACTCTTAAAGGCATGCGCACTTTTTTTTGCAAATTGCCTCTTCAGACAGCAAGAAAACTTTTTTTTCTTTAGTGTACTTTTGCGAGGAAAAAACAGTGTTCCACAGTACCAGCAAAATGAATGAGATTCCTGAAATCTGATGCACATGCTGTTTATTTTTCTTTGTGATATGAAGCTTCCAATGATTTTTTTCACATCAATTTCTTTCTACATTTTTGCTGCGTTTTTCATCCATTCAAATGAAAGGGGAAATGGGAATAAAAAGGCATAAAAAGCTAAAAAAAGCACAGAAAAAAAATCACAAAACATATTTTAGGCATTGTTTTTTTCTGTTGACATTCTGGTCTTTGCTGCTGAAAAATTTGCTGCAAATACTCAACATGTGCACGTAGCCTTATAATATCGTTTTTCAGTTCTTTTCAAATTCTATTGGACTGATGGAAAAAGCCGATTCAGGATCCCTCTTCGAGTCAAGAAATTCCCTTTAACTGCATTTCTTACAGCTCGAGGCACAGCGAAGGCTTCATGTAACAACACAAGGCCGAGAATGGAACAGTCTGCGGTGACAACAAGATAAATCTCATCCTTGACGCCATTAGATTAAAATACGTCTTCGAATTCATTAAGTATATGTTACGGATTGTTTCTATGTTATCTTTCTGTATATTTCACTGAAGGTAATCTATCACAGACATCAGCTATCACATTATATTTACAGCTCTGGTTCACAGTAAGGCCAACAGAAATACAGTGGAAGCTACAAATAAAATGCTTTTTCTACTTTATGTGCAAAGTTTAATTTTATCACTTTTCCAAAAGCCTACAGATGGAAACGGCTGCCTTATCAAACGCTGTAATCCCATTGTAAGTATATAAATAAGATAGATCTACTTTCCTGCTGGGCAATCGGAGGCTGGATATTAAGAAAGGTGCTGAAGTAGATACATTATTTTCCATGACAATTTACTTAATCTCCAGAAATTGAATGTAGTTTCTGTTGCAATGACTGCCGTTACGCCTTTTATGTCCAGTATGATATATAGGTAATGGGTTTTATATGAGTAACATTGTCATTTACACCACTTAGAAAATACAAGACCCCATGGGCTCTGATATGAGAAGAGCTAATCTGGGTCTACTTTATATCGTCCCCTAAGCTTTTATATGAGCTGACATTTACCTGCTGGATTTCCTTACACGGAAACGAAGGAGGAAAAGAAAGGAGTGGATATATCATATCTGCATTGGATGGATTTGTACAAGACCCATAGAAAAGGCATCTGTCACAAGATTTCACAATCCAAATTATTAAAAAGATATCTTAGACCTGAGGAGGTTGGTGTACTTACTTAGAAAATCCATATCAGAATGACTATGTAATCCTTTGAGAATATTTCTGTCTAATATTAAATAAAGATTTTTTTAGTCTATCGTCAACTGATCATCTTAAAAAGGCTTCCACTACATTTTTTAATGGTTATTCCCATCATTATAGATGGATACCGTAACAGTTTCATCTTTACTGTGGCCTACGGACATTATGAGTGACAGATCAGCCGCCTTGTAGGATCTGGAGTGTGCTGGACTGGCAGTGTTGTGAGTGACAGTCCAGTCATCCAATCTAATGCTGTCAGCATTTTGATTGACAGCCCTCCTGCTCAATCTAGCCGAGCATGTGGGCATTTCCCCAGATGCCTCCTGTCCTTGGTGATTTGCTGGCTATTTAGCTGGCTACCTGTCAGTAGTCCAGTGTCAGCTGTAGCTTAGTTTAGTTTGGTGTATGCTTAGTTGTGTGTCTGATTGCGTTTGATTCTCTGATCTTTTTGCCGGACCTAGGATTTGTCATGACTATTCGTGTGGAGTATCCCTTCTTCTTTTTCTGCTCTCTGACTTCATATACCTGACTCTCGACCAACGTAGTCCCTTCCCGACATTTGATGTCCAGCTCTGCCAAATGTCATGTCGCCTCCAGTGAAGTAGCCTCAGAAAACCAATTTTTTTGCCGGTAGATGATGTCTGTATTATTCCGCCATCATCTGCCTCTAATATTCGAGCTTTGCACATCAGATATTTATAGCACGCTGCCCGAGGACATGATATTCTCAGCAACAATCAGCTCCCACAAAGAAAATGCAAAGTGCCGGTGGGTTGCTTTAACACCTGTGGCTAGAGTTCTTAGGAGATCGTGATTTTTGCTGCATGTAGCAACACTATAGTATTGTGGTATACAGTGCAAGTGATCAGAACAAAATATAATAACTATGAACCTCATTGATAACAGCCAAGGCATAAAAGGGTCAGGATTTTAGTGCATGGTGTTCATGCTTGGTACTGCATATATGCAGTTTCATTTTCTTACCCTTCGCATATCATTAACATGTCTATCCATCCTGTAAATTGTCTCTTCAGAGAGGAAGAGAACTAGAACTCTAATGCCACCTATTGGAAGTAGCAATCCTAAAAGTCAATGTCGACCCTTTAAATAGCCTTGTCACATGACTTAGGATAAAAGCCAAACCAGAATCTCATATTGCAGACACTGTTTCGGGGTACTGCACCTCATCAGGGCAAAGCGGATATCTGGTTTGGCTGAGTGAGAGGTGTCTGACCGATATTCAAGAAGTATAATTTCTCCTTGTGGAGATTGACATGCTAAGCATGCCGAGATGAGGAGACTTAAAGCTGCAATGCTCCTCTGGTAAATATGCAAATTGTTTCTTCAGAGAGGAAGAGGACTAGAACTCTAGTGCCACCTACTGGAAGTAGCAATCCTAAAAGTCAATGTCAACCCTTTAACGAGCCTTGTCACATGACTTAGAATATAAGGCAAACCAGAATCTCAATTTGCAGACACTGTGTTTTGGGGTTCTTCCCCTCGTCAGTGCAAAGTGGAGATCTAGTTTGGCTGAGTGAGAGGCGTTTGACCAATATCCAAGAAGTATCATTTCTCTTTGTGAAGGTTGACATGCTAAGTATGCTGAGATGAGGAGACTTAAAGCTGCAATGCTCCTCTGGGAAATATGCAAACTGTCTCTTCAGAGAGGAAGAGGACTAGAACTCTTGGATATCGGTCAGTCTCTCACTCAGCCAAACCAGATCTCCACTTTGCACTGACGAGGGGCAGTACCCCAAAACACAGTGTCTGCAAATTGAGATTCTGGTTTGGCTTTTATCCTAAGTCATGTGACAAGGCTATTTAAAGGGTCGACGTTGACTTTTAGGATTGCTACTTCCAATAGGTGGCACTAGAGTTCTAGTCCTCTTCCTCTCTGAAGAGACAATTTGCATATTTCCCAGAGGAGCATTGCGGCTTTAAATCTCCTCATCTCGGCATGCTTAGCATGTCAATCTCCGCAAGGAAAAACGATACTTCTTGGATATCCATCCTGTGAATTCTATGACTTTTCTTTCTTAGTGCTACAATTTCATAGTTGAATGTACAGTGGCATGTAAAAGTTTGGGCAATCCTGGTCAAAATTACTGTTCTTGTGAACAGTTTATCAAGTTGAAGATTAAATGACCTCTAACAAGCCTAAAGTTAAAATTGACACATTTCCTTTATATTTTAGGCACAAAAAAAATATGTGCAAAAAATTGGGTCTTGGAAAATGGCACCATTTTTTTTCTTTTGATTTTTTTTTTCACCACTCATATAAAAAGAACCTTTAAATGCTTGATATCTGTTTACTCGTAATGTCTTACAGAATCATAATGGAAGGTTAGTTTTACGATATAGTGAACAGGGTAAATTAAAAAAACAAACCATTTGTGGAATTACGCTTTTTTAGCAATTTCACAACACATGGAATTTTGTTCCTGGCTTCCAGTGCACTACAAGGTAAAACCAATGGTGTCAATCAAAAGTACAACTCGTCCAGAAAAAAACAAGACATTATACAGCCATCTTGATGGAAAAATAAAAAAAGTTATGGCTCTGGGAAGAAGGGGTGCAAAAAGCAAAAACCGAAAATCACAAAGTGGAGAAGGGATTAATAAGATCATTTTTTATTAGCTAACAAAATGCAAAGGGAGTGAACAATAGAGAAATTTAAATCAAATCGGTATTTAGTGACTACCTTTTACTTCAAAGCAAAATACAGTATATCTTTCTAAGTACGCTTACACAAAGTCAGATATTATGTAGGATTACAGTCAGGTGTATGATTTATCAATTACACCAAAACCTAATAATGATCATTACAGTATTTTCATATGTAGATTAACTGTATTGTATTAGCGCATGGATTTTATATGAATACTATATTACTCCCTTAACCCCTTAACGACCGCCGATACGCCTTTTAACGGCGGCCGCTAAGGGTACTTAAACCACAGCGCCGTTAATTAACGGCGCTGTGGAACAAGTGAATAGCGCCCCCCAGAGTCGGATTTTCTCTGGGGTCTCGGTTGCCGAGGGTAGCCGAGACCCTAAAGAACATGATTCGGGGGTTTTTTACCGACCCCCGAGTTGCAATCGCCGGTAATTAACCGTTTACCGGCGGTCGCAACAAAAAAAAAAAACGCGATGTGCCGTTTAATTTCTCTGTCCTCCGATGTGATCGCACATCGGAGGACAGAGAAATAGGGTCCCCGATGGCACCCAATAGCCCCCGGATACTTACCTACCTCCCCCGGTGCTCCTCATGGGTCCCCATGGGCGCCGCCATCTTTTTTCCGGGAAAAAATGGCGGGCGCACGCGCAGTACGCCCGCCGCACGGCACCCGGAAGATCTTTGGGGTCTCGGCTGCCGGGGGTAGCCGAGACCCCAAAGAACATGATCGGGGTCGGTTTGCACCGACCCCTGTTTTGCGATCGCCAGTAATTAACAGTTTACCGGCGACCGCAAAAAAAAAAAAAAAAAGCGATCTGTATTTCTCTGTCCTCTGATGTGATCACACATCAGAGGACAGAGAAATAGGGGGATTCGGGGACCCTAACATACTCACCCGGTGTCCCTGGGTCCTCTTCTGTCTTCTCCTGCCAGCCGGCTTTTTCCTTATGGCGGGTGCATGCGCAGTGCGCCCGCCATCTGCTGCCATCTGCCGGCCGGCAGGAGAAGATGAGTTGGGGCTAAAATTAGGGTTAGGGTTAGGGTTAGGGTTAGGGTTAGAGTTAGGGTTAGGGTTAGGGTTAGGGTTAGAGTTAGGGTTAGAGTTAGGGTTAGGGTTAGGGCTAGGGTTAGGGCTAGAGTTAGGGTTAGGGCTAGGGTTAGGGTTGGGGCTAAATTTAGGGTTAGGGTTAGGGCTAGGGTTAGGGTTAGGCTACTTTCACACTAGCGTTTTTTGGCTTCCGTCGCAATGCGTCGGAGAAAAAACGCATCCTGCAAAAGTGCTTGCAGGATGCGTTTTTTCTCCATTGGCTTGCATTAGCGACACATTGCGACGGATTGCCACATGTCGCATCCGTCGTGCGACGGATGCGTCGTGCTTTGGCGGACCGTCGGCACAAAAAAAGCTACATGTAACTTTTTTGTGCAACGTGTCCGCCATTTCCGACCGCGCATGCGCGGCCGGAACTCCGCCCCCGCCTCCCCTCACAATGGGGCAGCGGATGCATTGAAAAAACAGCATCCACTGCACCCGTTGTGCGGCGCTTACAACGCTAGCGTCGGTACGTCGGCCCGGCACACTGCGATGGGCCGAGTACGACGCTAGTGTGAAAGTAGCCTTAGGCTTCTATCACACTTGCGTCGGTACGGGGCGGTCGCAATGCGTCGGCCCGACGTACCGACGCACGTTGTGAAAATTGTGCACAACGTGGGCAGCGGATGCAGTTTTTCAATGCATCCGCTGCCCAGTCTATGTCCTGGGGAGGAGGGGGCAGAGTTACGGCCACGCATGCGCGGAAATGGCGGACGCGACGTACAAAAAAAAGGTTACATTGAACTTTTTTTGTGACGACGGGGCTAAAGTTATGGTTAGGGTTGGGGCTAAAGTTAGGGTTGGGGCTAAAGTTAGGGTTAGAGTTGGGATTAGGGTTTGGATTAGGGTTGGGATTAGGGTTACGTTTGGGATTAGGGTTAGGGGTGTGTTGGATTTAGGGTTTTGATTAGGGTTATGGTTAGGGTTGAGATTAGGGCTGTTTTGGGGTTAGGGTTGTGATTATCGTTAGGGTTGTGATTAGGATTATGGATCGGGTTAAGGATTACGGTTAGGGGTGTGTTGGAGTTAGGGTTGGAGTTATAATTTGGGGGTTTCCACTGTTTAGGTACATCAGGGGGGTCTCCAAACATGACAGCCAATTTTGCGCTAAAAAAGTCAAATGGTGCTCCCTCCCTTCTGAGCTCTGCCGTGCGCCCAAACAGTGGTTTACCCCCACATATGGGGCATCAGCGTACTCGGGATAAATTGGACAACAACTTTTGGGGTCCAATTTCTCCTGTTACCCTTGTGAAAATAAAAACTTGGGGGCTAAAAATCTTTTTTGTGGGAAAAAAAAATATTTTTTTATTTTCACTACTCTGCATTATAAACTTCTGTGAAGCACTTGAGCATTCAAAGTTCTCACCACATATCTAGATAAGTTCCTTAGGGGGTCTAGTTTCCAAAATGTGGTCACTTGTGGGGGGTTTCTACTGTTTAGGTACATCAGGGGCTCTGCAAACGCAACATAACACCCACAGACAATTCTATCAAAGTCTGAATTCCAAAATGGCACTCCTTCTCTTCCGAGCTCTGCCGTGCGCCCAAACAGTGGTTTACCCCCACATATTGGGTACCAGCATACTCAGGACAAATTGGACAACAACTTTTGGGGTCCAATTTCTCTTGTTACCCTTGTGAAAATAAAAATTTGGGGGCTAAAAAAATCTTTTTTGTGGGAAAAAAAAATATTTTTTATTTTCACTACTATGCATTATAAACTTCTGTGAAGCACTTGGGCATTCAAAGTTCTCACCACATATCTAGATAAGTTCCTTAGGGGGTATAGTTTCCAAAATTTGGTCACTTGTGGGGGGTTTCTACTGTTTAGGTACATCAGGGGCTCTGCAAACGCAACATAACACCCACAGACAATTCTATCAAAGTCTGAATTCCAAAATGGCGCTCCTTCTCTTCCGAGCTCTGCTGTGCGCCCAAACAGTGGTTTACCCCCACATATGGGGTACCAGAATACTCAGGACAAATTGGAGAACAAATATTGGCATCCAATTTCTCTTGTTACCTTTGTGAAAATAAAAATTTGGAGGCTAAAAAAATCTTTTTTGTGGGAAAAAAAATATTTTTTATTTTCACTACTCTGCATTATAAACTTCTGTGAAGCACTTGGGCATTCAAAGTTCTCACCACATATCTAGATAAGTTCCTTGGGGGGTCTATTTTCCAAAATGGGGTCACTTGTTGGGAGTTTCTACTGTTTAGGTACATTAGGGGTCTGCAAACGCAACATAACACCCACAGACAATTCTATCAAAGTCTGCATTCCAAAATGGCGCTCCTTCCCTTCCGAGCTCTGCCGTGCGCCCAAGCAGTGGTTTACCCCCACATATGGGGTACCAGCATACTCAGGACAAATTGGACAACAAGTTTTGGGGTCCAATTTCTCTTGTTACCCTTGTGAAAATAAAAACTTGGGGGCTAAATAATCTTTATTGTTAAAAAAAAAATATTTTTTATTTTCACGACTCTGCATTATAAACTTCTGTGATGCACTTGGGCATTCAAAGTTCTCACTACACATCTAGATAAGTTCCATGAGGGGTTTAGTTTCCAAAATGGGGTCACTTTTGGGGGGTTTCTACTGTTTAGGCACATCAGGGGCTCTCCAAACGCGACATGGCGTCCGATCTCAACTCCAGTCAATTTTGCATTGAAAAGTCAAATGGCGCTCCTTTGCTTCCGAGCTCAGCCATGCACCCAAACAGTGGTTTACCCCCACATACGGGGTGTCGGCGTACTCAAGACAAATTGTACAACAACTTCTGGTGTCCATTTTCTCCTGTTACCCTTGGTAAAATAAAAATTTGGAGGCAAAAAGATCATTTTTGTAGAAAAAATGTGATTTTTTTATTTTCACGGCTCTACGTTATAAACTTCTGTGAAGCACCTGGGGGTTTAAAGTGCTCACCACACATCTAGATAAGTTCCTTAAGGGGTCTAGTTTCTAAAATGGTGTCATTTGTGGGGGGTCTCCACTGTTTAGGCACATCAGCGGCTCTCCAAACGTGACATGGCGTCCGATCTCAATTCCAGCCAATTCTACATTGAAAAAGTAAAACGACACTCCTTCTCTTCCAAGCTCTGCGGTGCGCCCAAACAGTGGTTTACCCCCACATATGGGGTATTGACGTACTCAGGAGAAATTGCACAACAACTTTTGTGGTCTAATTTCTCCTGTTACCCTTGTGAAAATAAAAATTTGGGGGCAAAAAGATCATTTTTGTAGAAAAAATGCGATTTTTTATTTTCACGGCTTTATGTTATAAACTTCTGTGAAGCACTTGGGGGTTCAAAGTGCTCACCGAATATCTAGATAAGTTCCTTAAGGGGTCTAGTTTCCAAAATGGTATCACTTGTGGGGGGTTTCCACTGTTTAGGCACATCAGGGGCTCTCCAAACGCGACATGGCATCCGATCTCAATTCCAGCCAATTCTGCATTGAAAAAGTCAAACGGTGCTCCTTCACTTCCAAGCTCTGCAGTGCGCCCAAACAGTGGTTTACCCCCACATATGGGGTATCGGCGTACTCAGGAAAAATTGCACAACAAAATTTGTGGTTAAATTTCTGTTTTTACACTTGTGAAAATTAAAAAAAATGGTTCTGAAGTAAAATGTTTGCAAAAAAAAGTTAAATGTTCATTTTTTTCTTCCACATTGTTTCAGTTCCTGTGAAGTACGTAAAGGGTTAATAAACTTCTTGAATGTGGTTTTGAGCAGCTTGAGGGGTGCAGTTTTTAGAATGGTGTCACACTTGCTTATTTTCTATCATATAGACCCCTCAAAATGACTTCAAATGAGATGTGGTCCCTAAAAAAAAATGGTGTTGTAAAAATGAGAAATTGCTGGTCAACTTTTAACCCTTATAACTCCCTAACAAAAAAAAAAATTGTTTCCAAAATTGTGCTAATGTAAAGTAGACATGTGGTAAATGTTATTTATTAACTATTTTTTGTGACATATCTCTCGGATTTAAGGGCATAAAAATACAAAGTTTGAAAATTGCAAAATTTTAAAAATTTTCGCCATATTTCCATTTTTTTCATAAATAATCACAAGTAATATCGAAGAAATGTTACCAGTAACTTGAAGTACAATATGTCACGAAAAAACTATCTCAGAATCAGTGGGATCCGATAAAGCTTTCCAGAGTTATAACCTCTTAAAGTGACACTGGTCAGAATTGTAAAAATTGGCTCGGTCATTAAGTACCAAATTGGCTCTGTCACTAAGGGGTTAAGGGGAATCTGTCAAGTCATTTTTGTGTATCATACTAATAGTATCCTGATATAGGACTTGGGCAGCCGCTTCAGGATATGTTACTTTTATTTCTGTACGTCGCTCGGTTGTGCTGCTGTAAGCCCAGGAAAATGTAAAGCTGAGTGCCGACTAGTCAATCGCATGTAAAAGCAAATTAAATATTAATCCCTTCCTCTGCTCATGATCCCAACCCAACCCTCTGTACCATCATTAGTGGTTTTGTCAGACTGCCGTTTTATTCACCCGAGGATCGAATCCCAATCCTCGGACTGGCCGTCTGCTCTCCTAACCCAAGCATGACAGCTCTATAGAAATATATGCTGTCACGCTCAGCTCAGGTCTCCTATGAAGCTCAGCCTGTAGCTCAACTTCACAGAAGGACTAACATGGCAGTTCTGGGAGCCATCAGCAGGACCCTGGCTGCCATTTTAGCCCATCGATTCCCTGCAATTTTTTCATGGGGGGCTGATTGGAGTCAGTACATGTATACACCAGCAAATGGGTAATTGTAATTGCACTGGCATTTAAATGCTTGAGTTGCAGTGATGACATGACCTGTATGCTGCTTTTATAGGCAGATGCCGGCTGTGCATCTATCTGAAAGGAAGTATGCTCAGCACCTGAGCCAGGTTCATACTATCCTAAGAGAACAATGATGAAAATGTACGTCACAGATCATTTAAAGGATAAACATGTACAAGATAAGAAAAACATGGTTGCTATCTTACAAAAATAACAACAGTCCTGTCTACAGATTTTTTTGCACATGCTGTGCCAAGTTCTGTTTGCAGTGTGCAGGTTCTCCGATGTTATTGTTCCTGTATCATGTTCAGGACTCCAGTCCCAGAAACAGAACATCAACCCTATAGGATTAAGGCTCCTCTGCCACTTATTACAGTAGGTACAGGGCTATCATGCTTGAGCCATTAGAGTAGTAACCATGTGCCACTCCAGTCTAGTCCCTGGATCTGCAGCAGCCGACTAATGGGTCAAAACAACACATACAAGGCACAGAGGGTGAAGACAGAGACATGATCACAAAGTCCAAGGATGGGGCAGGCAGCACAGGTTCAAAATACAAAACCAGGGTAAAGGGCAGAGAAATCAGACTAAATGAGTAAACAAGCCAATATAAAAAATGCACCTAGCGGGGAACTAGTGATGAAATACAGCTTGGACCTAAGCTCAGGCAAGATGTGGAGGGAAGAGATGCCATTTAATCCACTGCTTGCAGGGGATAGGCCAGGGAAGAAAAATTCTGCAGAACTTAATGATTTTAAATTCCTTTAGAGTCTGGCAGCGCCTCTCAATAACTATGTGGAGACCATCCAGCAGCAAGAGGATGTAACAGTGCTGGAAGTGTCTGCACAAGGTAGCTTAGGGAGATGGTCTGACATTGGGAGGAGCAGAGCCGTGAATGCATTGAGTAGGATGGCACATAAAACCGTGTGAGTCACCAACATGACAAACAGATGACAAAAAGGGTAACAATGTCTTGAACTTTTGACTTTCAGTCTCAATATCTCACCATCCACTATTACTTCAAAAGTGAGACTGATATTATTGTATAAACAATGATCTTGGCTATCTCATACATATAGCATCTGATTAATTATGCAGATTCTTGTGTTGCTCCTAAAAATCTAAATTTTTAATTTTAATTATTTTGTTAGTATTTTGTAATTCCACCTTTGACTTTCAACACCACCTGAATCCTTCAGGGCATCCTCGTGTTCAGATTCAAATATGTCTTGACCAAAATCTGATCCCAGGTCTCTTCTACATGTTCCCAATGTTGGTGCATACTGGTCGACTCACTTGGGTATGTATACAGTTTTTTCTTCATCTGTATCCACAAATGTTCAATTGGTTTGAGTTCCGGGGACTGAGGGGGTCAATCAGCACCTCTACTTCATTGTCATTTAACCACTTCTTCCACAATCTCGACATATGCTTCAGGTCAGTGTCCTGCTGGAACACTATGTTATCCTTTTTATACTCATAACCCCATATCATCAGGCTCCCTCCACCAAACTTGATAGTTCCTTCAATTTCTCAATCTGTTAGCCCCTTTTTCCCTTGTTTCTTCTCGACCCATTTGCACCCATCAGAGCCTAGTCTATTGACTTTCATCTCATCGCTCCAAATTACCCATTTCCAACTTTCTTCTGTCAACCTTTTGCACTTTTTTGCAAACTTAAGAAGGCACTTCTTATGAGGATATTGAAGTCAAAGTTTCTTCACCTTTCTTTTAGCCACCATTCCAGACTTGTGTAATGTGCGTTGCACTGTGTTTGCAAGGATGTCTGTGATCTCGCTATTATGAAGCATATGAGCCACTTCCACTGCCGTGTTTGTCGCTCCAGAACTGATAGACCTTGTGATGAGCCAACTTGTTGTCTCCAATATTTTGCCTGAAAATCCACCTCTTTACTTTTGAATGGCTGGACTTCATTTTGTATTATTCAAACTGTCATGGCGCTCTCATGGTTCAGTTTGGCATTTTTCTTGAACGAGAGACTGCTATTAATGAGCTGGATGATCCTGTTTCTCTTTTCTTAGGAAATCTTTTTCATGGCTGCTCCTCGATGAGTACCAATGACCTTTTGCTTGGGAATCATTCTAATAACACACTGAGCTATTAGGGAAGGTGAGAATAGGTTGTAATTTGTAGTATACAGTTAGAAAAAGAGTTTTCCACCACCAGGAAAAAAACAGTAACAATGCAGTGACATGGCAAGAATCTGAATAACTAATCATATGCTAAATAGTTGCAAGTCAAATTTATGTATGAGGAAGCCAAGATGATTGTATATATAATGATAGTAGTCTCATGTGCGAAGCAGTAGTGGATGAGGAGATATGGAACCTGAAAGTCAAAAGTTTTAAACATTATTACCCTTTTTCTCGTCAATGTACAATATTGTATTATGATTGCATTATTGTGTAACGGGGGCCAGGATGGTAGTCTGTTGTGAAATTGGATTTTGGGCTCCCCCGGTGGCCACTGGTGGAATTGAACTTGTGTGCATCATCCCCTCTGTTCACCTGTTCCCATCAGGATGTGGGAGTCGCTATTTAACCTTGCTCCTCTGTCACTTCCATGCCGGTCAACATTGTAATCAGAAGCCTTTCTGTGCATGTTCCTGCTACCAGACAACTTCCAGCTAAGTCGGACTTTTGTCCTTGTTTGTTTTTTGCATTTTGTTCCAGTTCACAGCTGCAGTTTCGTTTCTGTGTCTGGAAAGCTCTTGTGATCTGAAATTGCCACTCTGATGTTATGAGTTAATACTAGTCTTAAAGTAATTTCAGGATGGTGTATTGATAGGGTTTTCAGCTGACCATGAAAGTACCCTTTCTGTCTTCCTGCTATCTAGTAAGCGGACCTCGATTTTGCTAAACCTATTTTCATACTACGTTTGTCATTTTCATCTTAAATCACCGCCAATATATGTGGGGGCCTCTGTCTGCCTTTCGTGGAAATTTCTCTAGAGGTGAGCCAGGACTATATTTTCCTCTGCCAGGATTAGTTAGTCCTCCGGCCGGCGCTGGGCGTCTAGGGATAAAACGCAGGCTACGCTACCCGGCTACTGTTAGTTGTGCGGCAGGTTTAGTTCATGGTCAGTTTAAGTTTCCATCCTTCCAAGAGCTAGTTCCTATGTATGCTGGGCTATGTTCTCTTGCCATTGAGAACCATAACAGTTTGACCGGCCTTAAAGGGTTAAATTAATTGGCAAAGAAAGGAGAGAAAAAAGAAGTCTGCTGAAAAATTTTTTTTTTTTTTTTTTCCTTCAGTTCTGAGTGTGCTTTCAATTGAATCACTTGCAAGTCTGCCTATATTGCAGCCTTCCTCTCTCTCTCTCCTTCTAATCCTGGAATGGCTCTGTGTTCACCTGTTTAAAATGGATATTCAGAGTTTAGCTGCAGGTTTGAATAATCTCACCACGAAAGTTCAAAATTTACAAGATTTTGTTGTTCATGTTCCTATATCTGAACCTAGAATTCCTTTGCCTGAATTTTTCTCGGGGAATAGATCTTGCTTTCAAAATTTCAAAAATAATTGCAAGTTGTTTTTGTCCCTGAAATCTCGCTCTGCTGGAGATCCTGCTCAGCAGGTCAGGATTGTGATTTCCTTGCTCCGGGGCGACCCTCAAGATTGGGCTTTTGCATTGGCTCCAGGGGATCCTGCGTTGCTCAATGTGGATGCGTTTTTTCTGGCCTTGGGGTTGCTTTATGAGGAACCTCATTTAGAGCTTCAGGCGGAAAAAGCCTTGATGTCCCTATCTCAGGGGCAAGATGAAGTTGAAATATACTGCCAAAAATTCCGTAAATGGTCTGTGCTTACTCAGTGGAATGAGTGCGCCCTGGCGGCGAATTTCAGAGAGGGTCTCTCTGATGCCGTTAAGGATGTTATGGTGGGGTTCCCTGTGCCTGCGGGTCTGAATGAGTCCATGACAATGGCTATCCAGATCGATAGACGTCTGCGGGAGCGCAAACCTGTGCACCAATTTGGCGGTGTCTACTGAGAATACGCCAGAGAATATGCAATGTGATAGAATTCTGTCCAGAAGCGAACGGCAGAATTTTAGACGAAAAAATGGGTTGTGCTTTTATTGTGGTGATTCAACTCATGTTATATCAGCATGCTCTAAGCGTACTAAGAAGCTTGAAAAAGTCAGTTTCAATTGGCACTTTTCAGTCTAAGTTTATTCTATCTGTGACCCTGATTTGTTCTTTATCATCTATTACCGCGGATGCCTATGTCGACTCTGGCGCCGCTTTGAGTCTTATGGATTGGTCCTTTGCCAAACGCTGTGGGTATGATTTAGAGCCTCTTGAAACTCCTATACCTCTGAAGGGGATTGACTCCACCCCATTGGCTAGTAATAAACCACAATACTGGACACAAGTAACTATGCGAATTAATCCGGATCATCAGGAGATTATTCGCTTTCTTGTGCTGTATAATCTACATGATGTGTTGGTGCTTGGATTGCCATGGCTGCAATCTCATAACCCAGTCCTCGACTGGAACGCTATGTCTGTGTTAAGCTGGGGATGTAAGGGGATGCATGGGGACGTACCTTTGGTTTCCATTTCGTCATCTATTCCCTCTGAGATTCCTGAATTCTTGTCTGACTATCGTGACGTTTTTGAAGAACCTAAGCTTGGTTCATTACCCCCGCACCGGGAGTGCGATTGTGCCATAGATTTGATTCCGGGTAGTAAATACCCTAAGGGTCGTTTATTTAATCTGTCTGTGCCTGAACATGCTGCTATGCGAGAATATATAAAGGAGTCCTTGGAAAAGGGACATATTCGTCCTTCGTCATCTCCCTTAGGAGCCGTTTTTTTCTTTGTGTCTAAGAAAGATGGCTCTTTGAGGCCGTGTATTGATTATCGGCTTTTGAATAAAATCACGGTTAAATATCAATATCCGTTGCCACTGCTGACTGATTTGTTTGCTCGCATAAAGGGGGCCAAGTGGTTCTCTAAGATAGATCTCCGTGGGGCGTATAATTTGGTGCGAATTAAGCAGGGGGATGAGTGGAAAACCGCATTTAATACGCCCGAGGGCCACTTTGAGTATTTGGTGATGCCTTTTGGCCTTTCAAATGCCCCTTCAGTCTTTCAGTCCTTTATGCATGACATTTTCCGTGATTATTTGGATAAATTTATGATCGTGTATCTGGATGATATTCTGATTTTTTCGGATGACTGGGACTCTCATGTCCAGCAGGTCAGGAGGGTTTTTCAGGTTTTGCGGTCTAATTCCTTGTGTGTGAAGGGTTCTAAGTGCGTTTTTGGGGTTCAAAAGATTTCCTTCTTGGGATACATTTTTTCCCCCTCTTCCATCGAGATGGATCCTGTCAAGGTTCGGGCTATTTGTGATTGGACGCAACCCTCTTCTCTTAAGAGTCTTCAGAAATTTTTGGGCTTTGCTAACTTTTATCGTCGATTTATTGCTGGTTTTTCTGATGTTGTTAAACCATTGACTGATTTGACTAAGAAGGGTGCTGATGTTGCTGATTGGTCCCCTGCTGCTGTGGAGGCCTTTCGGGAGCTTAAGCGCCGCTTTTCTTCCGCCCCTGTGTTGCGTCAGCCTGATGTTGCTCTTCCTTTTCAGGTTGAGGTCGACGCTTCTGAAATCGGAGCTGGGGCGGTTTTGTCGCAAAGAAGTTCCGACTGCTCCGTGATGAAACCTTGTGCTTTTTTTTCTCGTAAATTTTCGCCCGCCGAGCGGAATTATGATATTGGGAATCGGGAGCTTTTGGCCATGAAGTGGGCTTTTGAGGAGTGGCGTCATTGGCTTGAGGGGGCTAGACATCAGGTGGTGGTATTGACCGACCACAAAAATTTAATTTATCTTGAGTCCGCCAGACGCCTGAATCCTAGACAGGCGCGCTGGTCGTTGTTTTTCTCTCGGTTTAATTTTGTGGTGTCATACCTACCGGGTTCTAAGAATGTTAAGGCGGATGCCCTTTCTAGGAGTTTTGAGCCTGACTCCCCTGGTAATTCTGAACCTACAGGTATCCTTAAGGATGGAGTGATATTGTCTGCCGTTTCTCCAGACCTGCGGCGGGCCTTGCAGGATTTTCAGGCGGATAGACCTGATCGTTGCCCACCTGGTAGACTGTTTGTTCCTGATGATTGGACCAGTAAAGTCATTTCTGAGGTTCATTCTTCTGCGTTGGCAGGTCATCCTGGAATCTTTGGTACCAGGGATTTGGTGGCAAGGTCCTTCTGGTGGCCTTCCCTGTCACGAGATGTACGAGGCTTTGTGCAGTCTTGTGACGTTTGTGCTCGGGCCAAGCCTTGTTGTTCTCGGGCTAGTGGATTGTTGTTGCCCTTGCCTATCCCGAAGAGGCCTTGGACGCACATCTCGATGGATTTTATTTCGGATCTTCCTGTTTCTCAGAAGATGTCTGTCATCTGGGTGGTGTGTGACCGTTTCTCTAAGATGGTCCATTTGGTTCCCCTGCCTAAGTTGCCTTCTTCTTCCGAGTTGGTTCCTCTGTTTTTTCAAAATGTGGTTCGTTTGCATGGTATTCCGGAGAATATCGTTTCTGACAGAGGAACCCAATTCGTGTCTAGATTTTGGCGGGCATTCTGTGCTAGGATGGGCATAGATTTGTCTTTCTCGTCTGCTTTCCATCCTCAGACTAATGGCCAGACCGAGCGGACGAATCAGACCTTGGAGACATATTTGAGGTGTTTTGTGTCTGCAGATCAGGATGATTGGGTTGCTTTTTTGCCTTTAGCGGAGTTTGCCCTCAATAATCGGGCCAGCTCTGCCACCTTGGTGTCTCCTTTTTTCTGTAATTCGGGGTTTCATCCTCGATTTTCCTCCGGTCAGGTGGAATCTTCGGATTGTCCTGGAGTGGATGCTGTGGTGGAGAGGTTGCATCAGATTTGGGGGCAGGTGGTGGACAATTTGAAGTTGTCCCAGGAGAAGACTCAGCTTTTTGCCAACCGCCGGCGTCGGGTTGGTCCTCGGCTTTGTGTCGGGGACTTGGTGTGGTTGTCTTCTCGTTTTGTCCCTATGAGGGTTTCTTCTCCTAAGTTTAAGCCTCGGTTCATCGGCCCGTACAAGATATTGGAGATTCTTAACCCTGTGTCCTTCCGTTTGGACCTCTCTGCATCTTTTTCTATTCATAATGTTTTTCATCGGTCATTGTTGCGCAGGTATGAGGTACCGGTTGTGCCTTCCGTTGAGCCTCCTGCTCCGGTGTTGGTTGAGGGCGAGTTGGAGTACGTTGTGGAAAAAATCTTGGACTCCCGTGTTTCCAGACGGAAACTCCAGTATCTGGTCAAATGGAAGGGATACGGTCAGGAGGATAATTCTTGGGTGACTGCCTCTGATGTTCATGCCTCCGATCTGGTCCGTGCCTTTCATAGGGCTCATCCTGATCGCCCTGGTGGTTCTGGTGAGGGTTCGGTGCCCCCTCCTTGAGGGGGGGGTACTGTTGTGAAATTGGATTTTGGGCTCCCCCGGTGGCCACTGGTGGAATTGAACTTGTTTGCATCATCCCCTCTGTTCACCTGTTCCCATCAGGATGTGGGAGTCGCTATTTAACCTTGCTCCTCTGTCACTTCCATGCCGGTCAACATTGTAATCAGAAGCCTTTCTGTGCATGTTCCTGCTACCAGACAACTTCCAGCTAAGTCGGACTTTTGTCCTTGTTTGTTTTTTGCATTTTGTTCCAGTTCACAGCTGCAGTTTCGTTTCTGTGTCTGGAAAGCTCTTGTGATCTGAAATTGCCACTCTGATGTTATGAGTTAATACTAGAGTCTTAAAGTAATTTCAGGATGGTGTATTGATAGGGTTTTCAGCTGACCATGAAAGTACCCTTTCTGTCTTCCTGCTATCTAGTAAGCGGACCTCGATTTTGCTAAACCTATTTTCATACTACGTTTGTCATTTTCATCTTAAATCACCGCCAATATATGTGGGGGCCTCTGTCTGCCTTTCGTGGAAATTTCTCTAGAGGTGAGCCAGGACTATATTTTCCTCTGCCAGGATTAGTTAGTCCTCCGGCCGGCGCTGGGCGTCTAGGGATAAAACGCAGGCTACGCTACCCGGCTACTGTTAGTTGTGCGGCAGGTTTAGTTCATGGTCAGTTTAAGTTTCCATCCTTCCAAGAGCTAGTTCCTATGTATGCTGGGCTATGTTCTCTTGCCATTGAGAACCATAACAGTAGTCATGGTGAGGGGCTTCTGTATTTCCATCACACCCTGGCACTCCACTGTATTAACAAAATGTCCTTTCATTGATGTGCTGTGTGTGTTGTGCATTTCACCCACCTGTGGGTCAGAGTTCTTCTCAAGCTGCAGAGTCCCAGCCTTCTTCAGCAACACACAGAAAGTTTCAAAGTCCAGATCCATTTTCAACAACACTTTACTTAGCTCATCCAGTTTAGAAGCAGACACAGCACAGCAATCTTCACATGTTACGAACACTCTTTTCTCTGAGCTGTCCCTGGTCCTCACTGACAACATGTCTTCCCATACCATATCTCCCAGTACCGCAGCTTCCTGAGTAACCAACTAGCTTGTTCCTAGTGCTCCCCGTCCATTTTCCCCATCCTGGGCAAAAGTAAAGGATGCTATTTGCCAACCCTTGTTAGACAGAAGGTCACAGACATTACAGAAATTTCCCATAAGCCTAGTCGCTGTCTCCCTTATGCTGCCCAGATCTGCCAGTGCTCCAATGTCCATCCACCCACAGGGCCGGGATTGATGAGAATCGGAATTAACACAACTCCAGCCTAAGACCTCACTGTTCTTCTTCCTATACTCCACTAACTAACTTCCTTCTAGAACAATTCTCCTCACACTACTCTAGGTCCTCCCACTATCTAGCATCTTATTGGCTCAACTATTTAACTGTTACTGAACCATTTCTTATCCCATATTAATCTAATATCTAACTCTATAGTGCCCCCACTGTACTAACACTGAACCTATATCAAATACTATATTACCCTAATTCTGTCCCTAACACATAAGGACATATGTTCTACACACAATCTTAATATATACTTAATATGAACTTACTTTGTAATGTCTTCACATCCTGTTCCGTCCAGAAGTGTCTAAATCCCAGAACTCCAAGCACAGGAAGTTCACCAACCGCCATATTGGGACACCCAAGTGATGGGTGTCTCAATATGGAAACTGCTGGTGGTACCAGCCTCTTGCGTGGTACCACCAGCGGAAAACCGTCCCACCTCACACACACACACACACTGTATACGCCGTATGCAGCTTCTTGCACGGTACTACCAATGGGACACCATCACGAACATAGTTCTTTCAAGTTGGAGTTCCTCGCCATAGGCTGTGACCGAGTGATTCAAACACTACCTGGCTTCAGCAAAGTTTACCATCTTCACGGACATTAATCCGCTGACTCACTTGGAAACCACAAGGCTACGTGCATTGGAACAGCGATTGGCCCGGCTGTCCAACTACGAGTTTACCATCAAGTACCAAACAGGGCATAAGAACGCTAATGCTGATGCACTGTCCATGATGCCAAATCTACCAGACAAGGGAGAAGACCCGGGAGAGCTAGAAGAAATCTTTTCCAGTCTTCCACCGCCCCGAGGCAGCCCAGTGCTCCCATTGCATGAGGAACAAGCGCTATGTCATGCAAAAGGCCACATTTAACCTGTTGCCCCACCATGGATGGGCAGAGACGCAGGATAGCAACCGGGCAGTCCGCCTAGTTAAGGAGTTGCTGACACAAGCTGACACACACCCTGGCTCAGATGCTCCACAGGAAATGCAACAGTTGTGGAAAGAGAAAGGCAAGCTGTTCATCTATGATACAGTATATACGTAATTGGAACAGAGGAATTATTACTATTTGTCTCACAGAAGTTTTCCCCTTATTATTAAAACCATATACCTTTATTATTTCTCAATAAAACCTTAATACAAAAATATCTTAATAGTATAGCACCAACACCACAAAAAGACAGAAATACAACCAGGGGGGGTGCCTATCCCTATACTGGCCTATCTCAACCTGCCTACTTGCGGAGGTTGGCACCCTAACCCTGCGCAGTGGCGCCCCCGCTCCTCGATGGCTCACCCTGCTACCCCTGTTGGGCCCTATAGTGGCAGGGGGTGAGAAAGAAGGTGAATAGGCAGGTGAGAAAGAAAGATGTGTGTGTGCGCAATGTCATATACGTGTTTAAAGGATTTCTTCTTAACTGCATTAAACTAGGTAAATGCTGTATTATGCAGCTGTGCTACTAGATAATAATTCAGACTGCCCTAAGTTGTGTAGATGTCACTAATATGACCTTATAGAAGAAATATGTCTTAGCTGCTTAACCTGATGCTCTTTTTTGTAGGATGCTTTCTATGGAACCAATAAAGGATACTTTCTATGCCCTCACAATTCTTGGAAAATAGTGTAAAAGAAAGTTCTTGGGTTCAAATAATGCAGCAAAAGAGGATGCACTGCATATATAGTTATTTATCTATCTAGAGAGGCTATAGGTAAATCCTTTCAGCTAATATGTATAATATATGTCTATGGACCCACATACAGTGTACGATGCCCCATATTTATCATAATTTGTGCGTGCATAGTTAGCTGCAACACACACAATTAAGGCAGCAGAAAGACAATTGCACACTCCTAGGCCAGAAAAATACAAACAAAAACCAAAAACCACCACCCTAAAAAGCAATCACATGTATCATGGATGAATAGCAATTCACAATAATCCAAGCCCATTGGCCATGTATTCAATCCACTCAAATGTGGCTGCCAAGCCACACAACTCATCGGTACCTATATCAGGTTGAGATAAATATCTCTTTCTTTACCAAGACACATGTCTCATCAGTGTCTGTACCAGGTTGAGATCAATATCTCTTTCTCGACGCGTTTCCCCTCTGCCGAGGTTCATCAGGAGAAAATGAAAACCAGGGTACTTATCTCGTTGCTGCATATATTAGCCAGAGATGGATGAATGCCATTCAGTGGTAGGGACAATCCCCTTGCGGTGTGATGCCATAGAGCTCCTTTACCCACCCCCGCCTCTTATATACCTGTACTATATACTTCCGGTTTCCGATAGGACCGCCCCTTTGAGAAGGCGGGACGCGTTTCCCCTCTGCCATGGCATCACACCGCAAGGGGATTGTCCCTACCACTGAATGGCATTCATCCATCTCTGGCTAATATATGCAGCAACGAGATAAGTACCCTGGTTTTCATTTTCTCCTGATGAACCTCGGCAGAGGGGAAACGCGTCCCGCCTTCTCAAAGGGGCGGTCCTATCGGAAACCGGAAGTATTGCGGCAAGGAACAGCAGGACACGCTGTAGACGGCTAATAGTACAGGTATATAAGAGGCGGGGGTGGGTAAAGGAGCTCTATGGCATCACACCGCAAGGGGATTGTCCCTACCACTGAATGGCATTCATCCATCTCTGGCTAATATATGCAGCAACGAGATAAGTACCCTGGTTTTCATTTTCTCCTGATGAACCTCGGCAGAGGGGAAACGCGTCGAGAAAGAGATATTGATCTCAACCTGGTACAGACACTGATGAGACATGTGTCTTGGTAAAGAAAGAGATATTTATCTCAACCTGATATAGGTACCGATGAGTTGTGTGGCTTGGCAGCCACATTTGAGTGGATTGAATACATGGCCAATGGGCTTGGATTATTGTGAATTGCTATTCATCCATGATACATGTGATTGCTTTTTAGGGTGGTGGTTTTTGGTTTTTGTTTGTATTTTTCTGGCCTAGGAGTGTGCAATTGTCTTTCTGCTGCCTTAATTGTGTGTGTTGCAGCTAACTATGCACGCACAAATTATGATAAATATGGGGCATCGTACACTGTATGTGGGTCCATAGACATATATTATACATATTAGCTGAAAGGATTTACCTATAGCCTCTCTAGATAGATAAATAACTATATATGCAGTGCATCCTCTTTTGCTGCATTATTTGAACCCAAGAACTTTCTTTTACACTATTTTCCAAGAATTGTGAGGGCATAGAAAGTATCCTTTATTGGTTCCATAGAAAGCATCCTACAAAAAAGAGCATCAGGTTAAGCAGCTAAGACATATTTCTTCTATAAGGTCATATTAGTGACATCTACACAACTTAGGGCAGTCTGAATTATTATCTAGTAGCACAGCTGCATAATACAGCATTTACCTAGTTTAATGCAGTTAAGAAGAAATCCTTTAAACACGTATATGACATTGCGCACACACACATCTTTCTTTCTCACCTGCCTATTCACCTTCTTTCTCACCCCCTGCCACTATAGGGCCCAACAGGGGTAGCAGGGTGAGCCATCGAGGAGCGGGGGCGCCACTGCGCAGGGTTAGGGTGCCAACCTCCGCAAGTAGGCAGGTTGAGATAGGCCAGTATAGGGATAGGCACCCCCCCTGGTTGTATTTCTGTCTTTTTGTGGTGTTGGTGCTATACTATTAAGATATTTTTGTATTAAGGTTTTATTGAGAAATAATAAACTGTTCATCTATGAGGCTAAGCTGTGTCAGAGGAACATCAACTCGCGCACACATGAACTGGTGTGGCAAGTGGTAGTCCTGAAGCAGGATGCGCCAGTGGTCTTAGAGGAGTACTACAATGGAGTAGGACACTTCGGGTGGAAGAAGCTGGAGGTCCTACTTCATGAGAGATTCCACTGGATTGGCATGAGGAAAGCCATTGAGAGGTGGTGTCGAGAGTGTGGCCCATGAAACCTGTACAGGAAAGACCATAACAGCCAGGGAGCCCCATTACAGCCGATCATCTAAAAGCAGCCGCTTGAACTGATAGCTTTGGATTACGTGAAGTTGACTCTGAATAGGACTGGCTACACCGACGCTCTGACCATAGTGGACCATTACTCAAGGTTCCTGGTAGTCATCCCTGTCAAAGACCAATCCGTGAAGACGCCAGCCAAAGCATTTCAAAAACACTTTTGTCGACCACATGGTTACCCTGAACAAGTGCTCACCGACCAAGGCCCGGCATTCGAGGATGAAGTGTTCCAGGAGTTTTGTAACCTGTATGGCTGCAAGAAAATCAGGACGACACCGTACCATCTGCAGACAAATGGCATGTGCGAGAAAATGAACCAGGTGGTAATTGACCTGTTGAAGACCTTGCCCCTGGAAGAGAGAAACCTGTGGCCAGAGAAGTTGCCGGATTTGGTAGATCTATACAACCATACCCCAGTGAACTCTACCGACTGTAAACCCACCTACCTGATGAGAGCGAGACCTGGCAAGTTACCCATTGACTTGTACATGGAAGTTCTAACACCTGAAACATCATCACCAGATGCAGACTGGGATATATAGCGGCAGCAGCAATACCGCAAAGTGTAAGAATGCGTAGAAAAGAGTTTGTCCTAAGCAAGAGAGAGGCAGGAAAGAAATTATAATCAGCATGCCCCTGCAGTTCCCTTGTCGCCTGGATAACAGGAACTCAAAAAGAAGAGACGAGTTAACAAACTAGATGGTCAGTGGGAGGATGAACCATACACCATTTTACCTTCAGACTTTGATAACACCAAGGTGTGCCTCATCAGTAAAAATTGAGGAGAAACCTCAGCAGCAGTGTCGAGGGATCATCTGAAAGTATGCCCTGACCAATTGAGAAACAAAGAGGAAGATCAGGATGCCTCTCAACCCATAGAAGAGGTTGAAGAGAAGATACATGCCATTCTTGGAGACTTTCCCCAGTCTTGGAAGCAGGTGAATCAAGCCATCGTATTACCTATCCTGATCTTTCCCCAGCCTACTGCACCTGAAGCAGCAGAGTCACTAGATCCGTCAGCTCCAGTAACAGATGCCACATCTAGAGTGGGACACGAAAATCTACCCCCTGCTAGCGGTGAATCTGTCAGACCCATGGTGAGTCTTAGAAGTCGCAGATGGTGGCCCAGTTTACCAGTAAAATGCAGGCCTAACAGTAGCACAGACACTAGTGGGTCCACAACATCAACAACAAACACACTAGACCAAGTTAGGTCATCAGAGATACCAGTACTGCGTAGATCGACCCATAGTATGAGAGGTCAGGTCCCAGCCTGGTATAGGGACTAAAATGTAAACAAGTTAATAATGTGTGCAATTGCAACCGTTAAGCGTGAGAGCCTACTGAGACTTACCGTATGAACTTTTACATATTAGTAATAACCTGGTGAAGGAAAATTGGGCCACAGGACTATGTGTGGCCAGGACCTTACTTGTAAATAGTTACCCCGACAGCCTTGAAAATAAGCTGCTGGCATAGCCAAAAACCAGGCTCACCGACAGAGTGCCCTGTAGCCTCGCACAAGGTTGACACACAAAGTGGGTTAAGGCGGTTCCCTCCAACCAAACTCCAGGTACATGGACACAGACAATTCCTGGATGGCAGTGTAAGGACTAGGCGCTGCAGTAACTGTGTTTTCTTTTTTGGGTATTTGTAATTTTTTCAATTTTTAAGACTTTGTACATTTTCATTTATTGTTGTTATTAACTGTTTTTGCTATGTTTCCTCTGTCCGGGAGTACTGAATTTCGCACCCGAGGAGTCCGGTTGCCACAGTGTCATTGCCTCCCTCACAGGGGGTGATGTCATGCCTGGAAGTAAAGTGGAGTCCCCTTACCAGGTAACACCAGCATCCAACACTTTTCCTTACTCCAGACCAGAAGGGGGAGCTCTAGCACCTGGTTTCAAGGGAGCTTCCCTTTAAGTTCTGGCATGGAGGCGGAGTTAGTTACTCTGTCTGAGAGAGTGAGAGGAGAGGAGAGAAGTTGAGAAGAACCTGGGGAGTGGAGCTAAAACCAAGCTTACCCCAGCTAGAGCGCTAGAAACTGGACACCGGAATCTGTGGTTGCTCTGGTACTGTAGTCCCGGCAGCTAAATATAGAGCAGCAGCATACCAGAGCCCGGAGCAACCACAAAGGAGCGACACTTGTAATTGGCTCAAGCAGCCTGCCATGCGGGTAATGTTTTATTCTACACTGTCAGACAGTGAGAGGAACTTGAGCAGAGCTTAAAGCAGCAAGGACCTAATAGGAAAGTGCAGTAGGAAGACATCCTGGCTAGGTGGATCCCAAATTGCTTCCAGGCTGCCCGGATCTCCATTACCAACTGTTACCAACTTTTACCTATGCCGCAGACTGCACCTTCAGCTACCAAGTAAAGGTAAAGAAAACTACCACTCTTGTGTCCTCCAGTCATTTCTCGCACCCTCAGTCCTGCACCCCAGCGTCCACAATCCCTTACAACGGTATCGGTAGCCCTGGGACCCCGATCCACCTGTGGGGAGCAGAACCATCGCAGCTGCATCACCTTCGGCCCCAGCGGTCCCCTTAAGCAGCGTCGGCCATCCATTGCTGAATACCACAGATGGCATCCCCAATCAGTTTTATTGGATGACCAGGGCCACGGACTGGGTCACTGCTGCCATGACAAACCCCTGAAGAACAGTCAGACCCGGACCAAGTACCCCACGGCCCTAGTGGGTGCTCCATGCACTGTTAGTACAGAATGTACCCAGTTTTATCAGGCAGGTGTGCACAGGAGTGCAGAGTGCAAAGCTGCCACCTACACTCCCCCTACAGTTGCTGTTATACTATCTGTAGAGGATACTCCACCACCTGGATGAGTCCATGCCAGAAAGACTACAAGCTGCTTTATGGGCATGTGAAATAAAGAAGTAGTTGGATTTAAGTTGCATGTGCATTTTGCCTATGGAGAGAAAAAAATAACAGGAAAAGGTCTTTCATTAAGAGCTCCATTTATTAGCCAAAGCAGATAGGACCTACAAAACTTTACATGTTCTTGAGGACCTGACACAACCACACAGCATGCAGATTTCAAAGGACACCATGAGTTGCTTCACTTTTGGGCAATGCCTGATTGTTTTGCAGATTGAGTTGATTGCTAGTGGCAACTAGATATCAGATTATGATTGAGGAAATGTTTCAACTTAAAGAAATTGTACCACTCATTTCTTATCTACCAACCCTGTTGTGGTGGGGTAAGAAAATCAGAAAAGATTCAAGGTCACTCAAGGTGACTAATGGACGTAATATTAATATGACAAAAATGCCCTCAGAGATAACCATGGTTCTACCAAATTTGGATGGTGCTGTATGTATATTTTGGAGTTATCTCCATGGATTAAGTTGTTTTTCAGAAATGGTAAAATCTTTGTTAGATATGGCCGCCATGGCCTGTTTATGAGTTCCCTTATTTGTATGCTTGTCAGGTTTAAGGATTCCATCAACTGTAATGTAAATGTTGGAGAATATCTGTCATTTTCTTCTTGGCAATTTCATTACAGTAATAAGATATTCTTGGTACATTTCTAAAGATTATTGCATCTGTTGGCTCTAGCTTGAAGGTATGCAATAATCGGATATAAATGCACAGCCTGCTTTGTCTTATTGCTTAATTAAAGAAGTATACTGTATTTCCTGACAGTGTACCTTGAAGCTGTTTAAACTATTATGGTGCATTCTGCAGACATATAAAACGCTATATCATAGTAATAAAACTTGAAAGAAGTTAGCTGGGAAGAATTTATAAATTTTAGCTGGAACTTATTCCCTGAATAGTTTTTTTGGGGGGCTGAGAAATGTTTTTTATTAAGACTGACATTATAAAGAAACTAATCAGCATTAATCCAGCGCAAAGCAATTATAAATGATGTGTACGGAGAATGGAAAACAAGTATAAAATTTTGGTACGGCCAATGGATGTACGTGAATGTAAGCTTTGTTTAGTGTTTAGGCCCTTGAAGATTTTTTGTGTCCTCCATATCTACATAAGAAAGTGATTTGGTTAAGAAATAAAGGGAGTGTAGCCGTGCTCACCTTGAGAGGTGGATTTGCTGAGCCCTAGGCCTGGATGAACAGTGCGGACAAGAGGACTTGGTGCAATACGGTACACTTGGATTAGAATGACACGTGGAACGATATGTAGGTCGGCAACAAATCAAAGTAGACGGTCAAAGCTGTATATGCTTAAAGCCTAGTAGATCAGCAGATCTAGCGATGCAGGTCAGCACCTGGAAGGATGTGGAACTGTAGAGTTGGTTATGCTGCATGACTCATGATACATTTTTGAACAGTGAAGCTCTACATGTAGACGGGCTGAGCCGAGTGTGTGGACAAACACCAGGAAACAGCAGAACCGGGTAGACAGAAAGTCACTTTGGCGCAATAAAACCAAGAGTGGAAACAAGCCCATTGGGACAGTAGAGCCATGTATGTATAGCAGACAGACACTTTAATATAGCATTGCAGAGGTTGCAGACAGGCACCTTAAATCAACTGACGAGTGTATGCAATCAGGCACTTTGCAACAGCAGAGTTGAAAGTGTGGACAGTAGAGCCGTTAACATTAGAGCCGTGTATTTTAACAGGTACATTGGTACAGCAGCAGAGCCAAGAGTGTGGGATATCAAAGAAGAATTTGACAGAAATCACACCTTGGTGGATGCGTAGAAGATCCCATTTATTAAGCAGAGCTGGGGTTGCCAAGTGGCACAAGAATCCTAGAAATTATGAGCGAGAGAGTATGATGAACTCCTACCTGAATACTCAGGCTGTAAGCTGCCACTTGAGTCAGCCTAAAAAAAATACTAGGAGAGTGACATGAAAGGTTCCTGGTTACAATGGTAAAGTGATGTTTTCAGCAGCAGATGGAGAAGGAGGTGAGTAAAACCACTATACGTCAGACTCCTCCTTCCCCAGCTTCTCCACTATGATGTATCGGAAACAGAAGGACTAGTCAGTGTGTCAGGGGAGCTGCATTAATAATGGTCCAACTCTTTGAGCAGAAATATATACTTTTTTTCTATGTGCTGCTTAGAACAATGATTTCTGTTACGGCACAAATAATACAATCACTCGATGAATAGGAAGAATTGTATTTGTTTTTGTATAATATATCTCATAGTCCTCCATATAGTATAATGTGTCCCATAATCCTCCATATAGCATAATGTGCCCCATATCCCTCCATATTATTTAATATACTCCCCATAGTCCTCCATATAGTATAATGCATTCCCCATAGTCCTTTATACAGCATAATGCAGGTCCCATATAGTACATATAGTATAATGCACTCCCCATGGTCCTTGATAGAGTATAATGCAGCCCCCATATAGTATAATGCAACTTATAGTCTTCATGATAGTATAATGCAGCCCCCCTCAGAGCAAAATGTGATCCCTCCATAGAGTACAATGCACTCCCCATAGAGTACAATGCAACCCCCCTCAGAGTAGAATGCAGCCTCCCTCATAGAGGATAATGCGGCCCCTCATAAAGTATAATGCAGCCCCCCACACATAGTGTAATGCAGCCCCACACACACACTATAATACAGCCTCCCCACACACATACTATAATGCAGCCCCAACCAAACACCATACTGCAACCCCGCCACAATATAATGCAGCCTCGAACCCCCAAAGACAGTATAAAGCAGCCGCCCTCCCCACACACACAGCCTCCCCTCCCAACACACACAGGATAATCCAGCCCCCCAACCTCCACAAACAGTATAATGCAGTCTCCCCCACACACACAGTACAATGCAGCCCACAACCCCCCCACAAACACAGTATAATGAAGCCTACTCCCCACACGCACCTTATATAATGCAGCCCCCAACCCCCCACACACACAGTGTAATGCAGCCTCCCCACCCACACACAGTATAATGCAGCCCCACCCCCCACACATACTATAAAGCAGCACCCAACCAACACACAAAGTATAATACAGCACCCTACATACAGTGTAATGCAGCCACCAACCCCCACCCACTGTATAATGAAGCCTCCTTCCCTACACACACAGTATAATGCAGCCCCTCATAGAGTATAATGCAGCTCACTACTCCCCCTCATACATACACAGCATAATGCAGCCCTCAATCCCCCTATGCATTATAATGCAGCCTACCTCACACACACACACAGTATAATGCAGCCCCCAAACCCCCACATAGATACACAGTATACACAGCTTTGACAAAGATCTTTAGTGATCGAAACGCGTCGCTCCTTTCCCGTTGTGCTTTTGGAGAGCTTATTTCCACTGCTTTTAAATCGGCATAATAAAGTATTGAGCCTGAATTTTACGAATATGGAGCTGGAACAAGTTTTTTTCTTCTCTTCTCATACACAGTATAATTCAGCTCCCAATACACACACACACACACACACACACACACACTATAATGTAGACAAACAGTCCAGCAGTATTACACACACATTAATGCAGACACCCAAAATACTTGCCTCTCCCCATTCCCCCACTGCTCTGTCTTCTGTAGCACATCTCATCAGCTCCACTTCGGGTACAGCATGGTGCACGATGAAGTGACATCATTGCGCACCCGCTGAGTCATAAGCATAGGGTGAATGATAGGAGAGGGAGCGTCATCTGATGCTCTCTCCTCCATCACTGCTTTCTTTCCACTTATCGGCATCTATGATGCCGATAATTTGAAAGTGCAATGCAAGGAGGGGATGCAGCGAGGGGCCCCTCTTACTCAAGGGCCCCATAGTGGCTGCGTGGCATGCTGCTATTAACAGCATGCCACTGGCTGGGGATCAGTGGGGTAGCTGGTGCCCTAGGCAGTTGCCTAGTCTGCCTGTCCCTCACGCTGGCCCTGAATATAGGATAGTAAATGGACATCAGAGCTCACAGCTCAATAATAGATATAGGAAGAGAAAGCCCTAAAACACTATGCAAATACTTCAGACAGTAATGTGTTGTATAACTGTGCACTCAGCATTAGGTAGAAAGGGATGCAGGCTGAACTGGAGAATCCAAATTAAGTCAAATGGCAGGAAATCAGTCGCACTCGCATTGAGAATTTTTTAAAAGATTGCTTGCACTTATTTATTTACAGTGCAAAATTTCACCAATCCTTGTGATTAAAGCGACGCATGAAAAAGACCCGGGACGAGTCGAGGCGTAAATAAAGCAATCGTTTCAAAAATGATCAATGTTAGTGCAGCTGATTTTATGCTAGTAGTCTGGGAATAATACAGAGATTCATTTGATAGGGTAAAGAACAATACTATCCAGCAGCAGTGCTAGACTCAGTGTGATTGATTATTAACATATGGATTAGTTGGCAAATGTTCTGCTGTATTTGAATTACAATTACATAATTTTTTCATCAGTCTTAATGCGCTAAATTGCAGAAGCAAGACAGCACAACAGTTTTCATATAAAAAAAATCTGTGTCAGATGTTGCGGGTGCTTGTCACAAGTTACTGTACTTGCATTTTTTGTACACAAATTTTTGTAAAGGGAGGAATATTTTTTTCTACTAAATGGAAAAGAAAAATTCCTAAAATTAAGACATTTAATTGCAATTATGTACCTTAAGAATTTTTTTTTTCACTTTTATGTTACTATTCAAATGTTACATCTGTACACACCACACCAATTGCGAGCAGCCCTGTTTCAGGCTAGCTACCTAGCGATTCTTGAGAAAATGAGGAGAGTCATCTCCCCCATTGGATGATCCAAAGGCATGGGGCAATTGGTTGCAAAAGGTGTGAATACATAGAAGAGGTAAATCCAGCTTCCAACAACATCCATTTAAAATCCAAATTGCATTGACTAAAGCTGGTTGGGTCTGAAAGTTGACTGCTTTTAGAATATTGATGTAGTTGTGATAGTTTTAATCTTTTTTTAATAAAATAATTTTGGATTTTTACATGGAAGTTCCCAGAAGTAGGATCCACCTCTTCTACATATTTATACCTAGCGGATTCTTATTATGTAATTTATGGTAATAGTTAAATAAATGAAGTTGAATTGATCAGTTGTATGCTAAACAATACAGTGCATACAGTGCAATGGATGAGGTAGTGTGAAAGAAAAAAAACAATCCATACCACAGCTAAAACTTCTAATAGCAGATGTACCACCACAATACTAGCAGCAGGACAGTTTTTTAATTTCAAAAAGAAAATTGAAAATCTTTCAGTGCACTTTGTGTTGGTAACAATTGGGTTATAACTTGTCTCTGTGGAGAGGTCACTTTGGCATTACTAAAGCTGTGTTTGCATTAGAGCTATCCGGGCACATCGAGTACATGGTGTGGAGACACGAGAGTCAGTGAGTGCTCTCGTCCACTGGCCTCGCTGTCTTTCGAAAGACCACATGAACCAGGGCTCATCCAATTGGATGCCCACACTCCTTTCCCGTCGGCAGATTACTACTCAGACAACTCAGGTTGAGGGTAACACAGTGTGGCAATTATTAATTGAACTGCCAATAGACAATACCATGTATTACAGACCCAGCAAATACATAAGATGGTGTAAATGACAGAGTCTTACCCTTCTTCTTGTTCGCATGCAATTAGAACATCTGTGACTTCAGGGCTTCCAAGGCCAACTACCCAGTCAGTGGCACCTCACTTTTGTTGGGCAATCACAGAAAAGAGGTAGCGGCAAGATTAGCAAGCTGACAGAGTCCGTTGAGGTATGTGACCAGGTGTACTGAATGTCCCAACCTGGATTCTCTAAAAGTCTCTGAGGTTTCAGTGATTGTCAATGGAGCAGATCTGTATTCCTCCAGCTGAGCCGTCGTCCCTTAAGCTGAGGTCCTGTAGAGTGTCAAATCTTTATTCCCCCAGATCCCCCTTTTACAGTTCACAGCTCTTATTTGTGCATTTTTCCACAGGATTGGGGGAAGGTGGGAGGAGGTCATTTCCCATTGTGCATAGTTTGTCCTTCAATATTTGCAGAACAACAAGCTACATGTACCAATACAATGCGTGGTCAACATTATTACTAAGGATCAATTTGTTTCCCAAAGATAGCAGAACATAAAAAATGCAAGGACTGATACAATAGGAAAACTGCAGACATTCAATAATTCAGCAACTTTACCAGGTAAGCAGATTCACTTTCCGGTTTTACCACGTTGTTGTCAGTTAATACCCTACATGTAATTAATTATACCCTGAGAAAACTTTTTCCATTTTTGACAACACTGCGTTTATTCATAATTATGCCGGACATATTATTCAGTAGGCCCAGGGACATGAGCTATTATTCATTTGAGCCTGAAAGTTTACTCTTGCTGTAGATTGAATTGATGTTTGCTGATTTGTTGAATGGCTGCTGATTATTGTATCAGCCCTTACAGGTTATCGTTCTGCTATCCTTGAGGGCCAATGGCTCAGGTTAATTGAACAAATTATGATTGTTAATTTGGTGAATGCCTGCTGACTACCTATTGTATCAGTCCATGCAGCCTGTTGATCTGCAAACACTGATTGACAAAATATGCAGGTTAATTGAACACTCAAACAATGAGAACTGATCTCCTCCCATCTCCCCCCCCAAACCTGTGGAAAATGGCCTGAAGGACAGCTGTGGATATAAAAGGGACCTTTCTCCTTCTAGAGAGAGACACTCTAGAGGACAGCAGCTAGTGAACCATGGTACCAACTAGAGGAATACAGATCTGTTCCAAGACACTTGGAGAACCCAGGTTGGGACATTCAGGTCACCTGGCCACACATCTCAATGTACTCTGTCAGTTTCCTAAGATTGCCACTACATCCTCTCTGTGGGTGCCCACCAAAGGTGGGTTGCCACTGGTTAGGGCAGTTGGCCCTGGAAATCCTGAGGTCTAATTCCCGGATAGCCAGCGGAAGGGTGCAGCAGCATCTTGTGATTTGCTGGGGCTGTACTATATGTTGTTGACTGTTGGTGAATGATCCAATAAATTATTACCGTACTGTGTTACCCTCACCATGTCTCTGAGTAGCATTCTGGCCATGGGGAAGGAGTGCGGGCATGCAGTGGGATGAGCAATAGTCCATGTGGCCTTTCTAAAGATAGTCAGGCCAGCAGGTGAGAGCACCCACTGACCTTCCTGTCTCCACACAATAGTTGTATTTTTGTTGTTTTTTTGTTTGCTTTATAGTTATTTTTTATATGAGGACCTTGAAAGGCTCTAGTTGGTACTATACTGTTCTGACACCAACTAGGCTGCGAGTGTGCGAGCTCTTGACCAGTACTTACACAAAATAATTTCATCAGAGATAGCTTAACTTGACTGCAGGAGACATGCATCAAGATTCGAGAAAAAGATTTATTTTCAAGTTGAATTCTTGCAGTTATGCACAATTACCGTAAGTAAAAAGACAAATCTGAAACGACGATGCAATCAAGACAGATGATATAGGTTGACTGGAGAAGAAGAAGGAAGAAGGGAGGGATTGCCTACACCAGAGCTTACATCAAAGCTTACATCAGAGCTAAAGTAGAAGAGGGAGGACAAACTTCTTAACGGAAAACTGATTACATAGCAGTGTAACAGAAGCAATATAATGACAATACAGTACTGTATGATTCCCAATTCTTGGGACATTACTTGCACCTTGTGTTTTTGTATAGAAGAATCTATGCTCTCATCTCAAGGAAGACTGTATTTTACAGTAAACAAACAAGGAGGTATGGAACTGGTCCAAGGGTCAAGTTCAAGTTTTTCGAGGGAAAACAAATACTGAACCCTCATGCCCTTGATGACAAGGACGAGCAAGATCATGGTGGGTCATTAAGATTTGATGTCTGGCCATCTCTCTTCTGCGTAAGACAATCCCTCTAATTACTTTAATTATGAATTTTATTTAAAGAGAACCTGTCATTCGATTCACATTGCCCAAACTACAGGTGGCATGAATAAAAGTCTGGCTCTTCGATTAGAGCCTGGTATGTCAACTCTGAAATTTGACTTGGTCCATGGTCAGATCCTCCTTGCTGCACTTTACACCACGTTGGCATAAAAGTCACAATATTGTTGGCAATGCTTTAGATTTCTTGGGTTAACATCTTAGTTAATTGCCCCATAGTGCCCAGACAGCTTTTGAAACCAGATTTCCTCTGAATCACCATTTCAAAGTAAAACATACATGGATGCAATTGTGTAACCAGACTCTGAGTCATGTTACAGGTTCTCTTTAAGTAAAAATCATATTAACAGTCCAAAATCCTACAAATATTGAATATATATTTTTGTATATAAAATTGAATCATAAAACCAAATATATATTTGTATTCCACAATCATAATAGATTGATTCTTCCTGATATAACGTTATCATAATAGAATTTTTGTAAAATGTTTCTTTAGAAGATTGAAACCACTTTAAGAAAGAGGATGGAAGACATAAGCCGTATATTTAAGACTGATGTATTAAAGTGTAATCAAAGGAGACCTATCAAAATTGAATAAGACTCTGCAACAAAAATGATTATCAGATTAAAAGAGTCAGGGATTGAGACTGACAAGGTGATTTATAATTCCAGAAACAAGGGATTTCAATCTGTAGTCAAGCGAATATTCAGCCTGCAAGACAGCAGAATATTAAACTACTAAAATAGGGTTAAGTGATATGGAAACTGATTCGATTCCATGGTATAGAGAATATGATCTCATAAAGTCATTGACTTTACAATGTTCGGTGTATGGCACATTAGTAGAAAAGTTATGATTGCAACTTGTAAGATAAGTATGGGAAAGTTTGTAAAAAAAAAGTACAAGGTAAAAAACCTATCAGGGACATATACAGAAATCTTAGTAACACCGCTGAGATAAGAGATAGAAAATTTGGTGCTAATTAAAGGGATATTCCCAACCTTAAGGAGCCAATAAATAGCTATCCCTCCATTTTCTGCAATTTGAAATGGATCCAGTGAGCAAAAAAATGGATCCTTTTCAAATTAAAGAAAAGCTGATGGCTCTTTAACAGATCTGTTTTCCATAGATGTTAGAAAAATGCATCCAGCTTTATAAAAACAGACAAAAAAATTGTTCCCGGAAGTATGCAAATCACCGGAGAGTCCTCACTGCACGCAATACGGGAATTCACAAGTCTATAATCACAAAGAGTGACGGCAAACTTGTACCCCAATGCCGGACAACACTTTTTAACATGTTTATCCATTCTGTGATTTTCATAACTTAAAACTTACAAAAAGAAAGATGGGCCAGTTCAAAAGTTTGGGCACCCTTGGAGATTTATGTGAACAGATAACTTTGACCAAGGTTTCAGACCTTAATTAGCCTGTTAGGGTTATGGTTTGTTTACTATCATCCTTAGGAAAGACCAGGTGATGCAAATTTCCAAGCCTCCTCTAACCCTGTGCCAAAAAAGAGCAGACATAGGTTCCTCTATCAGCTGTCTTACACTCTGAAAATTAAAATGATGGATGCCCACAAAGAAGGAGACGGCTATAAGAAGATAGCAAAGCATTTTGAAGTTTTCCGTTCCTCAATTCAAAATGTAATTAAGAAATGGCAGTTAACAGGAACAAGGACAAGATAAGGTCTGCAAGACCAAGCAAAATTTCAGTAAGAGCTGCTTATGGGATTTCTAGAAAGGCAAGTCAGAACCCCCCCGCTGGACTGTTGTGGTACATTGTTCTGTTGTCCAGAGACACCTGCACAAATATGGCCTTCATGGAAGAATCATCATAAGAAAATCTCTCCTGTGTCCTCACTATAAATTTCAGTGTAAGAAGTATGCAAAACAATATCTAAACAAGCCTGATCCATATTGGAAACAAGTGCTGTGGACCAAGGTGGCTAAAATAGAACTCTTTTGCCACAATGATCTAAGGAATGTGTGGAGAATAAAGGAAAGTCTTTGGCGGGCATAGTTTATAGGGACTCTTCCTGTCAGGAACAGTGTATAGGGGAATTTCCTAGCCAGCATTTTGTATGGAGATAGACTTTGACTTGCACTGTTTGCAGGTGTACTTACTGTCAGGCACTGTGTATAGGGGCAGTTTTTGAATTGAACAGAATACAGCGATGCCTGCTGTCACACATTATGTATGTATAGGGGCAGCCTCTGGCCAGGACTGTGTATAGGGTTAGTCTTGGCTGGCAAAGCTTACAGGGGCACCTGCAGTCAGACACTGTGTATAGGGATAATCTTGGCTGGCAAAGCTTAGAGGGGCACCTGCTGTCAGACACTGTGTATAGGGGCAGCCTTTGCCTGGCATTTTTTTTTTATTGAGGCTCTCAATGACATTTACACTGTATTTTGACTAGTTTTAGGAACAATAGTATTTTAGATGATTATTCAAAAATAAAATGACAAGGAGGCGGAACTTTGTAATTCTGTATAACAATGTGGGTGAATACTTTATTCACAATCTGTAGAAAACTGAAATCCTGGGATCTGTAATTAAACAATGCACCTTATTTTCCTGCAGAGATCTGGGATAGTCTAAAAATCTTTAACTATGGGAGATAGATTACCAGCAGCCTCACATCTTTATAGAGCAATTTTAGGAGAAATCCTAAAACATTTTGCAGTTTGTCATCAATTTTTATATTCCCTTAATTTCTTAATACTCCTTATCATTGATTTCCTGGCAGCTTTAAGAAAACTGTTAACTTTTATCTCTCTGGTATTGTCATCAATTCTTTTTACTGCTGGCAATTTTATTCTACCTACACAATCAAATGTGAGCACAGAACGTAAAACAATTAATGGACCATAGAGGTGAAAGGCTGAAATATTGTGTGGCCGATATCATTATTTCTCCCAGAAACACCACCATCACTGCCGCTCACCTATTTGCCGATGTTCAGCAGTTTCAGTTGCTTTTTTTTGATCACCTAAAGCTCCACCGGGTGAGCAGCCCGGAAGGATCCAAATTCTTCTTGGACCCCTCAGCCTCTTATAGGACACAAAGTAACATTGTCCAGGCCAGAAGAAAATGCCAAAAGGATAGGCATCTATTGACTGAAGCAGAAGTAGATCAGAAGGCTACAAACCTAGAATTATTTTTCAACTGGTTAAAGCTTGGGTCTCAAACACACAGCTTACATGAGGTCTGTGAGGCTGTCATCTGTGGCCAGTGGGGGAACCTCGGGACAATAGAGAGCAGTTCGAAGGAGGAGCGCATTGGCGCCTCTTAATGAAATCAGCAGGTGGTGACTTCCCGCAAACCACTGTACACTTACAGATGGATGATAGAGGTGGCTGAAAAGCAGAGGCATCATTATCCGCTGGTGTCCCCTGTATATCATAGCTGACACCCTGCTGCAAAGGTCACGATCAGCATTAGCACCGATCGTGGACATTCAACGGTGGCGTGTTAGGCCAAGCAATAAGCAGAAACTAACAGGCAACGTGTCAGTGTAAGGGCTCATTGAGACGTCATGTGTTTTCTCATACAAGAAAAATGGACCGAGTGTCATCTGTGATTTTCATCAGAGTTTGGTCAGATTCATCATTTTTTTTTTTTTTTTTAACTGAAGTGATGGACAAACCAGTGGATGTTTAAGCCCGGCAGATTCTGCTAAACATCTAAAAAAAAGTTTGGTTGTACCTGAACCCGAACCACATTCGCATGAATGGGAGACCCGAATATCTGTTGCTTGCCACGCTGTCATCTGAATGACAGCGTGGAAAATACAGGCTCTAATCAATAGTAAAATTATTACCGCATGGTCAGAGAGCTGAGGTTCCCACGCTGTCAGATGACAGCGTCAGCCAGCAACTGTTACCTGCGGTAAAAAGTTTACCTCCAGTCACAGGCATTGTCTGATGAGAGAGAACAACTCACATCAGACTTCGCATGATGTTGCTGATAACAGCAAGAGTGTGCTGTTATTTTTTTAATTATTTAAATAAATAATGTAAGAAACAGCATGGGGTCCCCCATTGTTGACAACCAGCCAAGCTAAAGCAGACAGCTGGGGACTGGTATTCGCAGGCTGGTAAGGGGCCATGGATATTGCTCTCACCAGCCTAAAAATAGCTGCACCAGTAAAGGTGCATCTACTAGATGGGCCAACTCTGGCACTTTTCCCGACTCTTCTCACTTGCCCTAGTGCATATATTTAATATTTCTGTAGTTGATATAAGCTGTTGTATGGCCGCTGACATCAAGCCCACAAAATATTAATGGATAGGCAGCTATAGGACACCTATCCATTACTAACCTCATAATTAGATTGTAAAAAAGACACAGCCAGAATAAAATTCTTTATTTCTAAGAAAGACACTGTTATACTCACTCTATGCCCATTCCTTTGAAGCCCTTGTCACTTGTAATAAAGAAAAATAATAAACAACTATATCCCTCACCTGTCCGAAGTGTAGATAAGCCATACTGTCCCATGCCGTAACCCATGTCTGCGATATGTTATTTACAACCTGTATGGTGCCATGATGCAACTTCCAGGCTAAAAAGCATGGGAGAATGAGGTGCTGCAAGCTCAGCTTCAGTGACTAGCTGTGATGTCATCAAGGATACCATAGGTCACTGGGGCTGCATTCCCACCAGCTTCTCGTGGTGCTTGCAGTGATCTCACTGATATCACCAGAGTTCATTGTCCTGGCTCACAGTGAAGTGACAGGTGAGATATATGTTTTTTTATTATTTTTCTTTTTTACAGGGAACAAGGGCTTCAATTGAATGGGCAAAAGGTGAGTATAACTGCTTTTTTATTTTTATTTCAAATAAAGGAGTAAGTGTCTTTCTTTCAAATAAAGGATTTTATTCTAGCTGTGTCTTTTTTCAATCTAGATATGGGCAGGATGTCAGTGCCCATAAAAAAGCTGACATCAATCCAACAATTATTACCTCAATTGCCACATCATCACTTGCCATTAAATAATTTTTTTTTAAAAACGGCATGGGGACTCCTCTATTCTTGGTAACCAGCTATGATAAAGCTGACAACTGAGGGTTGCAGCCCACAGCTGTCAGTTTTGCCTGTGCTGGCTATCAAATATAGAAAAGACCCCATGTTATTTTTTTTATTTATTTATAACACAGGCACTGGCTGATGAATACTTCAATCAGTGGCACCTTTTCTCCCTGTTATCAATGACATCAGGCAAAGGCTAATAGGAGTAGTACTCGCCCAACAGTCGACATGTGGGACCAGAGGTAACCTTTTAAATGCGCGTCACAGCTTCTGGCTAACATCATCTGACAGCATGGGAAACGCAGCTCTCTGGCAGTAATAATATTACCACTGATAAGATCCACCAGTGTTTCTCACACATGAAGATGACAGCATGGGAAACACCAGACTTTTGTGTTGTGTGGCGATATGCTACCTAAGTGTGTTGGGGGACATTCGCTTGGCATAGGATTCAAGCACTCAAGCACGTTTTCTCCACAAAGTAAGTCCATTCTGGTTTATTAAAGCATCATAAACCGCACCGTAAGCCAGGTTACACATCACCAGCTTACACATAGTCTGTTACTTGAACACGTCTGGCTATACAAAGCATTCAATAGTCACGCCTTATCTCTCCAGTTCAGCAACTGTCATATGTTAACGCACAGTTCATTACAGTTCATTGTATGCATCAACGGAACATATTAACCACCGACAGTCTGTTCCAATGGCAGATACGTCTCTGCCATATATTACAGGTTTTTTCCCATACCAGGGGTTACCTCTCAGGAGCTCCGGCTCCACATGTTGCCTCTACGTCAGTCCCAGGTCCTCAACACGGACTGTCCAGGTCAACGGTCTCTCAGTGCTTCCATGACATCTCCACTCCTAGGAGACTCCAACACTGACCGTCCAGGTCCACAGGTCTCTCAGGTGCTTCCAGGAAGTCTCCACTGCCAGGAGACTCCAACACACAGACCATTCAGTGCAAACACCCAATCATGTGCTATTCAGGAATCCTATTCCCCCAGGACTTCCAACACAAGCTTCCAGGGCCTTACACTTTGACTATTCAGGTCGACCCACAGGAACAACGTGACCCACACCCTGGTCACATTACATACATGTAACTACTCCCCTGGGTGGGAGTGTGGGTGTGTGTGGCTAGTTTGACCCTCCCGGCTCTCATAACTAGACCTGCCAGTCTCCCATTAGAACTACACAATTACTTGTGGGACTACAGGTCCCAGAACACAACATAACTTTAGACTGACAGCACAGAGTGTCTTCCTCTGCGACACACATACCGGCCATTTATAAACCTGCTGGACTTTGTCTCACCACAGTTATACATCCAAGTGCATCCTGCAGCGTACACACAGCACCCCCTGGCTGTAACATTGGTCACTGCACCACAGTTGCTGAACCCGAACAGTAACATGGACTACATGGAGAAGTCAGTGTTCAGGGTCCGTGCCTGAACACTAGGCGCTTGATACAAACCTCAAACTTTACTATTTGGGTTTTCCCATCTCTACTGATAAGAAAAAAAAGTTTCTCCACCTTCTCTTCCATCAGTCAGTAAAAAAATAAACTGCACAAGGCGATCATCTTAGTTCTGCCCAATTTTTTTCACTGACCCGTATTCTTGCATTGCCGATTTTGATCCAACACTTGGATCAAGATCCGACATTCCGCCGTAATTTTCCATGGACCTCTCAATTCGTGGAAAAATGACATGTGATTGGCCATATAGGCTATCTGTGAAAAGAACATGGATAGCACTTAGACATGAAAAACTGACCTTAAAACTGACAGAGTTAATATTCTGTACTACAGCACTCATGTAGGATCTTAGATCAGTGATCAGGCAACTAAAAGATCATGTTCCAAGGACTAGATAAAAAAGATTAAAATTTGAAAAAAGTAGGAAAAAATAATAAACATAATAAATATATTACTACTAAAAACACTGTTCTATGTAAAAAAAAAAAAAAAAAGTAATAAAAAAGTGCACGTGTGGTATAACTGTGTCTGGAACAACCCTATCTACCAGCTGTCCCATAACTTATATAATAAATACCATTAAAAAAAATACATAACATGCCTAAAATATAGCTTTAAATTATACTTGCGGACTAAAGTGGAATAAAAAAGGATTAAAAAGTCATACAGAAAAAGCAATACACATTGTCAGCTTTACATCTTTTGTTAAGTGTGTCTCAATTTGAGACCTTTGGGTTGGGTTAAAGGCAGCCGGTTTTTTTTAAGGAATGTGATGTAAAACCTTAATTTCTCCAATTTCTCACAAGAGAAATTACAGTAAATACATTCTTGCAACGTAATAGCAAAACCCCCTAAGGCTATGTGCACACATTCAGGAGTGTCTGCAGAATTTTCCTGAACAAAACCGGATTTTTTCTGCAGGAAATCCGCATGCATTTTTTTCATGTTTTTATCGCGCTTTTTGCCGTTTTTTTGCAGATTTTTTGCTTTTTTTTCTGGAGTTTCCCACTGCAATAATATAGCGGCAAAAAGGCGAAAAATCAGCAAAATTAATGAACATGCTGCGTTTTTTACGGCAATGAGTTTTTTTTTAACGGAAAAAAATGCAGCATGTGCACAAAAATTGCAGAATACATTGAAATGATAGGATGAAATGAAGTTTTTTTTAGCATTTTTTTTCCAGGAAAACGGCCGAAAAAACCACGAAAAAAAAGTGAAAAATCATGAACGTGTGCACATAGCCTAAAGGTTGCGTATGACACAAGTGGACACATGTAACATATGATGCAAATGTACATCATATGTTGTGAAGGGGTTATAAGGAATGTTTCATCTGATAAAGTAGAGTTCAACTTTTGGGAACCAAACAATCAAAACAATAATTTGGTATAGCTGGTGATCTACTACTGTGTTCTCTTAACTTTTCCCTGCACAGCAGCACTCTGGGCCATCAAATTAGTCAGGGAACTGCAGTTGACCCCGTTCACTTGATTGGAGCTATCCTCCAGTTACTTGGACAGCTAAGAGACAGTGGGTGCTACTTAAGGAAAGAGATGTACAACACACCACCACTGCATCCCATGATCTATGGTCCAAAAGTCAGGAACAAACACAGACAAAAGAAGGCCCCTGTGTCAACCAATAGATGGGCCCTTAGCAGTCCAATTGCTCATCATAATGCACAATTTCACCGGCTTTGGAGGGAGGTAGAGGTGGAACCACTTTTACTCTTTGGGCCCCTGTGTGGCTGCACAGGAATAGTATGTCCGCCCCTGGAAAGGATGGATCATAAATAGTGTTGAGCGATACCTTCCAATACTCAAAGGTATCGGTATCAGATGGGATCGGCCGATATCCAAAAAATATCGGATATCGCCGATACCGATACCCGATACCAATGCAAGTCAATGGGACACAAGTATCGGAAGCTATCCTGGATGGTTCCCAGGGTCTGAATGAGAGGAAACTCTCCTTCAGGCCCTGGGATCCATATTCATGTAAAAAATAAAGAATAAAAATAAAAAATATGGATATACTCACCTCTCCGAAAACCCTGGCTGTCACCGCTGCAAGCGTCTGCCTCCGTTCCTAAGAATGGCAGAGCGTGAAGAACCTTCGATGACGTCGCGGTCAGGTGACCAGTCACATGAGCGGTTACGGACCAATCACAAGATTGTGACGTCATCGAAGGTCCTTCACCCTCTGCATTCTTAGGAACAGAGGCAGATGCTTGCAGCGGTGACAGCCAGGGTTCTCGGAGGGGTGAGTATATCCATATTTTTTATTTTTATTCTTTATTTTTTACATGAATATGGATCCCAGGGCCTGAAGGAGAGTTTCCCCTCCTTCCGGCCGTGGGAACCATATGCACCGCACACGCCGAAGATGACTGGGAACACTTCCGATTCCGATTTCCGATATCGCAAAAATATCGGAACTCGGTATCGGAATTCCGATGCAGCAAATATCGGCCGATACCCGATATTTGCAGTATCGGAATGCTCAACACTAATCATAAAGTGATGGCTAGGGTTGAGCGACTTTCATTTTTTTAAGATCGAGTCGGGTTTTGTGAAACCCGACTAAGTCCAGAGTCGAGTCGAGTGAAGTCGGCCGATTATCGCTAAAAGTCGGGGATCGACCGAAACACGAAACCCAATGCAAGTCAATGGGGAAGCATAGCCGGCAGTGAGTGGAGGCCAGGAAAACACCTACAGTGCCCATTTTAATGCCAAAAACATCCATTCTTGTTTTCTGAAGCTTGTCAATCTAAATTAACTTTATAATAATAGTTGGGCACTGGAAATTGGGGGTGATTTGGCAAAAGTTGTGGGGGGTAGGGCTGGTTCAAGGTTTTAGTGGGCACAGGAAACATGGACTACGTCACGGCGGTGGAGCAGTGAGAGGTAAGTATGTCAAGTTTGCAAGTGCTGTGATCCTAAGCAAGCAGGGGTGCCCACTCGTTGGCATTGGCACTGGCACAGGGCCCCTCAAAGTACAGCGGTGTGTTTGCACGGCGGGGGCGCCTCCCCCCAGCAGCGACACTTTTGCGTACTCTGAGGGGCCATGTGCCAGTGACGTCGCCAACGAGTATGCCCCCCCCCCACCTGATGAAGGAACCTGCACTTTCATCTGCACCTTCCTCTTTGTCCCTGTGTAAGGTGGTATAACATGCGGGAAGGGGAACCTGACTTTCAGCAGGGTCAGATTCTGGCTGTGTAGAGTGCAAGGGGAATGTAGTGGTCTAGGTCAATGTACCAGCAGACTCATGTAGCAGTGGCTGGGCAGTGGGCAGGATGAGGAGGAAACAGATATAGGGCCAAAGAATAAAGTAGGCTAAATGCAGTTCAAAATTGGTAACAGTACTAAACAGGCGGCATTGCTTTGTTGAGTGGAGTAGCAAACCCAGGAGCAGCAGACACTGTTTTAAGGGCCCAAACACACTAATAGGCCAAATGCAGTTTAATATCTGATACTATAGGCCGAAAGCCATAAGGTTGAAGCTCAGCTTTTTTTAGTTGAGGACAAACACCAGGGAGGAGCAAACAGAGCTATTAGGCCCCATCCAGCAATTTAAAAAAAAAAAAAAAGAGCCAGAAGGTGGAAACTCAGCTTTGTTCAGTGGAGGACAACACAAGGCAGGGGCAGACACCGTTAGTAGGCCCTAACCACCAATTTTTAAAAACACAGCACTTAATGAGAGCAAGAAGGTTGAAGCTCAGCTGTATTCAGTTGAGGGCAACACCAGGGAGGGGCAGACACCGTTAGTAGGCCCTAACCACCAATTTTTAAAAACACAGCACTTAATGAGAGCAAGAAGGTTGAAGCTCAGCTGTATTCAGTTGAGGGCAACACCAGGGAGGGGCAGACACCGTTAGTAGGCCCTAACCACCAATTTTTAAAAACACAGCACTTAATGAGAGCCAGAAGGTTGAAGCTCAGCTGTATTCAGTTGAGGGCAAGACCAGGGAGGGGCAGACACCGTTAGTAGGCCCTAACCACCATTTTGTTTTTTAAAAAACACTTAATGAGAGCCAGAAGGTTGAAGCTCAGCTTTATTCAGTTGAGGGCAACACCAGGGAGGGGCAGACACCGTTAGTAGGCCCTAACCACCAATTTTTAAAAACACAGCACTTAATGAGAGCAAGAAGGTTGAAGCTCAACTGTATTCAGTTGAGGGCAACACCAGGGAGGGGCAGACACCGTTAGTAGGCCCTAACCACCAATTTTTAAAAACACAGCACTTAATGAGAGCCAGAAGGTTGAAGCTCAGCTGTATTCAGTTGAGGGCAAGACCAGGGAGGGGCAGACACCGTTAGTAGGCCCTAACCACCATTTTGTTTTTTAAAAAACACTTAATGAGAGCCAGAAGGTTGAAGCTCAGCTTTATTCAGTTGAGGGCAACACCAGGGAGGGGCAGACACCGTTAGTAGGCCCTAACCACCATTTTGTTTTTTAAAAAACACTTAATGAGAGCCAGAAGGTTGAAGCTCAGCTGTATTCAGTTGAGGACAACACCAGGGAGGGGCAGACACCGTTAGTAGGCCGTAACCAAAGTTGAAGGCCAAATGCAGTTTAATATCTGATACTATAGGCCGAAAGCCACAAGGTTGAAGCACAGCTTTATTCAGTTGAGGGCAACACCAGGGAGGGGCAGACACCGTTAGTAGGCCCTAACCACCAATTTTTAAAAACACAGCACTTAATGAGAGCCAGAAGGTTGAAGCTCAGCTGTATTCAGTTGGGGGCAACACCAGGGAGGGGCAGACACCGTTAGTAGGCCCTAACCACCAATTTTTAAAAACACAACACTTAATGAGAGCCAGAAGGTTGAAGCTCAGCTTTATTCAGTTGAGGACAAACACCAGGGAGGGGCAGACACCGTTAGTAGGCCCTAACCACCATTTTGTTTTTTAAAAAACACTTAATGAGAGCCAGAAGGTTGAAGCTCAGCTTTATTCAGTTGAGGACAAACACCAGGGAGGGGCAGACACCGTTAGTAGGCCCTAACCACCATTTTGTTTTTTAAAAAACACTTAATGAGAGCCAGAAGGTTGAAGCTCAGCTGTATTCAGTTGAGGACAACACCAGGGAGGGGCAGACACCGTTAGTAGGCCGTAACCAAAGTTGAAGGCCAAATGCAGTTTAATATCTGATACTATAGGCCGAAAGCCACAAGGTTGAAGCACAGCTTTATTCAGTTGAGGGCAACACCAGGGAGGGGCAGACACCGTTAGTAGGCCCTAACCACCAATTTTTAAAAACACAGCACTTAATGAGAGCCAGAAGGTTGAAGCTCAGCTTTATTCAGTTGAGGGCAACACCAGGGAGGGGCAGACACCGTTAGTAGGCCGTAACCAAAGTTGAAGGCCAAATGCATTTTAATATCTGATACTATAGGCCGAAAGCCAGAAGGTTGAAGCACAGCTTTATTCAGTTGAGGGCAACACCAGGGAGGGGCAGACACCGTTAGTAGGCCCTAACCACCATTTTGTTTTTTAAAAAACACTTAATGAGAGCCAGAAGGTTGAAGCTCAGCTGTATTCAGTTGAGGACAACACCAGGGAGGGGCAGACACCGTTAGTAGGCCGTAACCAAAGTTGAAGGCCAAATGCAGTTTAATATCTGATACTATGGGCCGAAAGCCACAAGGTTGAAGCACAGCTTTATTCAGTTGAGGGCAACACCAGGGAGGGGCAGACACCGTTAGTAGGCCCTAACCACCAATTTTTAAAAAAACAGCACTTAATGAGAGCCAGAAGGTTGAAGCTCAGCTTTATTCAGTTGAGGGCAACACCAGGGAGGGGCAGACACCGTTAGTAGGCCGTAACCAAAGTTGAAGGCCAAATGCAGTTTAATATCTGATACTATAGGCCGAAAGCCACAAGGTTGAAGCACAGCTTTATTCAGTTGAGGGCAACACCAGGGAGGGGCAGACACCGTTAGTAGGCCCTAACCACCAATTTTTAAAAACACAGCACTTAATGAGAGCCAGAAGGTTGAAGCTCAGCTTTATTCAGTTGAGGGCAACACCAGGGAGGGACAGACACCGTTAGTAGGCCCTAACCACCAATTTTTAAAAACACAGCACTTAATGAGAGCCAGAAGGTTGAAGCTCAGCTGTATTCAGTTGAGGGCAACACCAGGGAGGGGCAGACACCGTTAGTAGGCCCTAACCACCAATTTTTAAAAACACAGCACTTAATGAGAGCCAGAAGGTTGAAGCTCAGCTTTATTCAGTTGAGGACAAACACCAGGGAGGGGCAGACACCGTTAGTAGGCCCTAACCACCATTTTGTTTTTAAAAAAACACTTAATGAGAGCCAGAAGGTTGAAGCTCAGCTTTATTCAGTTGAGGGCAACACCAGGGAGGGGCAGACACCGTTAGTAGGCCCTAACCGCCGTTTTGTTTTTTAAAAAACACTTAATGAGAGCCAGAAGGTTGAAGCTCAGCTGTATTCAGTTGAGGACAACACCAGGGAGGTGCAGACACCGTTAGTAGGCCGTAACCAAAGTTGAAGGCCAAATGCAGTTTAATATCTGATACTATAGGCCGAAAGCCACAAGGTTGAAGCACAGCTTTATTCAGTTGAGGGCAACACCAGGGAGGGGCAGACACCGTTAGTAGGCCCTAACCACCAATTTTTAAAAACACAGCACTTAATGAGAGCCAGAAGGTTGAAGCTCAGCTGTATTCAGTTGAGGGCAAGACCAGGGAGGGGCAGACACCGTTAGTAGGCCCTAACCACCATTTTGTTTTTTAAAAAACACTTAATGAGAGCCAGAAGGTTGAAGCTCAGCTTTATTTAGTTGAGGGCAACACCAGGGAGGGGCAGACACCGTTAGTAGGCCCTAACCACCAATTTTTAAAAACACAGCACTTAATGAGAGACAGAAGGTTGAAGCTCAGCTTTATTCAGTTGAGGGCAACACCAGGGAGGGGCAGACACCGTTAGTAGGCCCTAACCATCAATTTTTAAAAACACAGCACTTAATGAGAGCTAGAAGGTTGAAGCTCAGCTGTATTCCGTTTAGGGCAACACCAGGGAGGGGCAGACACCGTTAGTAGGCCCTAACCACCAATTTTTAAAAACACAACACTTAATGAGAGCCAGAAGGTTGAAGCTCAGCTTTATTCAGTTGAGGACAAACACCAGGGAGGGGCAGACACCGTTAGTAGGCCCTAACCACCATTTTGTTTTTTAAAAAACACTTAATGAGAGCCAGAAGGTTGAAGCTCAGCTGTATTCAGTTGAGGGCAACACCAGGGAGGGGCAGACACCGTTAGTAGGCCCTAACCACCATTTTGTTTTTTAAAAAACACTTAATGAGAGCCAGAAGGTTGAAGCTCAGCTGTATTCAGTTGAGGACAACACCAGGGAGGGGCAGACACCGTTAGAAGGCCGTAACCAAAGTTGAAGGCCAAATGCAGTTTAATGTCTGATACTATAGGCCGAAAGCCAGAAGGTTGAAGCACAGCTTTATTCAGTTGAGGGCAACACCAGGGAGGGGCAGACACCGTTAGTAGGCCCTAACCACCAATTTTTAAAAACACAGCACTTAATGAGAGCCAGAAGGTTGAAGCTCAGCTGTATTCAGTTGAGGGCAACACCAGGGAGGGGCAGACACCGTTAGTAGGCCCTAACCACCAATTTTTAAAAACACAGCACTTAATGAGAGCCAGAAGGTTGAAGCTCAGCTTTATTCAGTTGAGGACAAACACCAGGGAGGGGCAGACACCGTTAGTAGGCCCTAACCACCATTTTGTTTTTTAAAAAACACTTAATGAGAGCCAGAAGGTTGAAGCTCAGCTGTATTCAGTTGAGGACAACACCAGGGAGGGGCAGACACCGTTAGTAGGCCGTAACCAAAGTTGAAGGCCAAATGCAGTTTAATATCTGATACTATAGGCCGAAAGCCACAAGGTTGAAGCACAGCTTTATTCAGTTGAGGGCAACACCAGGGAGGGGCAGACACCGTTAGTAGGCCCTAACCACCAATTTTTAAAAACACAGCACTTAATGAGAGCCAGAAGGTTGAAGCACAGCTTTATTCAGTTGAGGGCAACACCAGGGAGGGGCAGACACCGTTAGTAGGCCCTAACCACCAATTTTTAAAAACACAGCACTTAATGAGAGCCAGAAGGTTGAAGCTCAGCTTTATTCAGTTGAGGACAAACACCAGGGAGGGGCAGACACCGTTAGTAGGCCCTAACCATCATTTTGTTAATGAGAGCCAGAAGGTTGAAGCTCAGCTTTATTCAGTTGAGGGCAACACCAGGGAGGGGCAGACACCGTTAGTAGGCCCTAACCACCATTTTGTTTTTTAAAAAACACTTAATGAGAGCCAGAACGTTGAAGCTCAGCTGTATTCAGTTGAGGGCAACACCAGGGAGGGGCAGACACCATTAGTAGGCCCTAACCACCAATTTTTAAAAACACAGCACTTAATGAGAGCCAGAAGGTTGAAGCTCAGCTTTATTCAGTTGAGGGCAACACCAGGGAGGGGCAGACACCGTTAGTAGGCCGTAACCAAAGTTGAAGGCCAAATGCAGTTTAATATCTGATACTATAGGCCGAAAGCCAGAAGGTTGAAGCACAGCTTTATTCAGTTGAGGGCAACACCAGGGAGGGGCAGACACCGTTAGTAGGCCCTAACCACCATTTTGTTTTTTAAAAAACACTTAATGAGAGCCAGAAGGTTGAAGCTCAGCTGTATTCAGTTGAGGACAACACCAGGGAGGGGCAGACACCGTTGGTAGGCCGTAACCAAAGTTGAAGGCCAAATGCAGTTTAATATCTGATACTATAGGCCGAAAGCCACAAGGTTGAAGCACAGCTTTATTCAGTTGAGGGCAACACCAGGGAGGGGCAGACACCGTTAGTAGGCCCTAACCACCAATTTTTAAAAACACAGCACTTAATGAGAGCCAGAAGGTTGAAGCTCAGCTTTATTCAGTTGAGGGCAACACCAGGGAGGGGCAGACACCGTTAGTAGGCCGTAACCAAAGTTGAAGGCCAAATGCAGTTTAATATCTGATACTATAGGCCGAAAGCCACAAGGTTGAAGCACAGCTTTATTCAGTTGAGGGCAACACCAGGGAGGGGCAGACACCGTTAGTAGGCCCTAACCACCAATTTTTAAAAACACAGCACTTAATGAGAGCCAGAAGGTTGAAGCTCAGCTTTATTCAGTTGAGGGCAACACCAGGGAGGGACAGACACCGTTAGTAGGCCCTAACCACCAATTTTTAAAAACACAGCACTTAATGAGAGCCAGAAGGTTGAAGCTCAGCTGTATTCAGTTGAGGGCAACACCAGGGAGGGGCAGACACCGTTAGTAGGCCCTAACCACCAATTTTTAAAAACACAGCACTTAATGAGAGCCAGAAGGTTGAAGCTCAGCTTTATTCAGTTGAGGGCAACACCAGGGAGGGGCAGACACTGTTAGTAGGCCCTAACCGCCGTTTTGTTTTTTAAAAAACACTTAATGAGAGCCAGAAGGTTGAAGCTCAGCTGTATTCAGTTGAGGACAACACCAGGGAGGTGCAGACACCGTTAGTAGGCCGTAACCAAAGTTGAAGGCCAAATGCAGTTTAATATCTGATACTATAGGCCGAAAGCCACAAGGTTGAAGCACAGCTTTATTCAGTTGAGGGCAACACCAGGGAGGGGCAGACACCGTTAGTAGGCCCTAACCACCAATTTTTAAAAACACAGCACTTAATGAGAGCCAGAAGGTTGAAGCTCAGCTTTATTCAGTTGAGGACAAACACCAGGGAGGGGCAGACACCGTTAGTAGGCCGTAACCACCATTTTGTTTTTTAAAAAACACTTAATGAGAGCCAGAAGGTTGAAGCTCAGCTGTATTCAGTTGAGGACAACACCAGGGAGGGGCAGACACCGTTAGTAGGCCGTAACCAAAGTTGAAGGCCAAATGCAGTTTAATATCTGATACTATAGGCCGAAAGCCACAAGGTTGAAGCACAGCTTTATTCAGTTGAGGGCAACACCAGGGAGGGGCAGACACCGTTAGTAGGCCCTAACCACCATTTTGTTTTTTAAAAAACACTTAATGAGAGCCAGAAGGTTGAAGCTCAGCTTTATTCAGTTGAGGGCAACACCAGGGAGGGGCAGACACTGTTAGTAGGCCCTAACCACCAATTTTTAAAAACACAGCACTTAATGAGAGCCAGAAGGTTGAAGCACAGCTTTATTCAGTTGAGGGCAACACCAGGGAGGGGCAGACACCGTTAGTAGGCCCTAACCACCAATTTTTAAAAACACAGCACTTAATGAGAGCCAGAAGGTTGAAGCTCAGCTTTATTCAGTTGAGGACAAACACCAGGGAGGGGCAGACACCGTTAGTAGGCCGTAACCAAAGTTGAAGGCCAAATGCAGTTTAATATCTGATACTATAGGCCGAAAGCCAGAAGGTTGAAGCACAGCTTTATTCAGTTGCAGCTTCTTTGCAATAATATAAAGAAGACGCGACAGGACAACACTCGGTGGATGCCATATCTGTGTTTTCAATGGAAAAAAACCTTTCAGTTAACTACATGCAGGAGAAAGTTTTTGTAGCTGGTGGCCAATTTTGGTACTGTACCAGTTTTTGGTTGTATGTGTTTTTGTTTTTAATGTTAAAATGTATGCATTTGATATCTCTCCAGTATTTTCTTTATTATAAGCAAAATACTTATTTTTATATTTTCTGATGTTTTATACCGGAGTGTTCCTCGGGACACGCTTATAAACTTGATAATTGGTTCCAGGGGTACACGGGCAGCAGTGATCTGGTCAGTGGAGGCCTAGTGGAAGGAGGGACCGCAGACAGGCTTCGGAGGCCTAACACAATAAAATGGGCTGGCTGTAGGCACTTTAAAATAGGTTCCAAGGGTACACGGGCAGCAGTGGTCTGGTCAGTGGAGGCCTAGTGGAAGGAGGGACCGCAGACAGGCTTCGGAGGCCTAACACAATAAAATGGGCTGGCTGTAGGCACTTTAAAATAGGTTCCAGGGGTACACGGGCAGCAGTGGTCTGGTCAGTGGAGGCCTAGTGGAAGGAGGGACCGCAGACAGGCTTCGGAGGCCTAACATAATAAAATGGGCTGGCTGTAGGCACTGTAAAATAGGTTCCAGGGGTACACGGGCAGCAGTGGTCTGGTCAGTGGAGGCCTAGTGGAAGGAGGGACCGCAGACAGGCTTCGAAGGCCTAACATAATAAAATGGGCTGGCTGTAGGCACTTTATAATTGGTTCCAGGGGTACACGGGCAGCAGTGGTCTGGTCAGTGGAGGCCTAGTGGGAGGAGGGACCGCAGACAGGCTTCGAAGGCCTAACATAATAAAATGGGCTGGCTGTAGGCACTGTAAAATAGGTTCCAGGGGTACACGGGCAGCAGTGGTCTGGCCAGTGGAGGCCTAGTGGAAGGAGGGACCGCAGACAGGCTTCGAAGGCCTAACATAATAAAATGGGCTGGCTGTAGGCACTTTATAATTGGTTCCAGGGGTACACGGGCAGCAGTGGTCTGGTCAGTGGAGGCCTAGTGGAAGGAGGGACCGCAGACAGGCTTCGAAGGCCTAACATAATAAAATGGGCTGGCTGTAGGCACTGTAAAATAGGTTCCAGGGGTACACGGGCAGCAGTGGTCTGGTCAGTGGAGGCCTAGTGGAAGGAAGGACCGCAGACAGGCTTTGAAGGCCTAACATGTTAAAATGGGCTGGCTGTAGGCACTTTATAATTGGTTCCAGGGGTACACGGGCAGCAGTGGTCTGGTCAGTGGAGGCCTAGTGGAAGGAGGGACCGCAGACAGGCTTCGAAGGCCTAACATAATAAAATGGGCTGGCTGTAGGCACTGTAAAATAGGTTCCAGGGGTACACGGGCAGCAGTGGTCTGGTCAGTGGAGGCCTAGTGGAAGGAGGGACCGCAGACAGGCTTCGAAGGCCTAACATAATAAAATGGGCTGGCTGTAGGCACTTTATAATTGGTTCCAGGGGTACACGGGCAGCAGTGGTCTGGTCAGTGGAGGCCTAGTGGAAGGAGGGACCAAAGACAGGCTTCGAAGGCCTAACATAATAAAATGGGCTGGCTGTAGGCACTGTAAAATAGGTTCCAGGGGTACACGGGCAGCAGTGGTCTGGTCAGTGGAGGCCTAGTGGAAGGAGGGACCGCAGACAGGCTTCGAAGGCCTAACATAATAAAATGGGCTGGCTGTAGGCACTGTAAAATAGGTTCCAGGGGTACACGGGCAGCAGTGGTGTGGTCAACGGAGGCCGATTGTAATGAGTGTCTGCCAGTTAGTAGTCAAAAAACAACAAATAAATGTGAATGTCTCGCATTAAAACGAAGACACTAAAGGGTGCAATCATTAGATTCAGGGGTGGGATCCTCTGCGTTGTTTCAGACCTAGTAATTTAGCGCAAAGTATTTACTGTGGTAAATAGAGGACACTGCCCCTGACTATGTTATGTACCATCATACATGTCAACACAATGGTATTGTCAGTGGCAGGTATGGAAGGATGTCAGCGCATAGACTAAACATTGGTGGAAGTGTGAGGGATAACTGTGGAAGTGGTAGAGCAATGTTTGACCTGGGGGTGGGTGAACTCTCTTGTGGCCGGCGGTACAGGCCCAGGGCCCCTCATGTTACAACAGTGTGTCTGACGTTGGGTGCGCACCACCACCGCCAGAGACACTTTATTGTACTATGAGGGACCCAGTACCAATGCCGTCGACCAAAAGCGAGCACACCCACCTCTTCAGGCAAACAGCTGTCTCACGGGTGCTTGCGCCAAGTCGCGATACCACGGCCCCGTGTGGGGAGTTTGGCCATTTAGGGAGGTGTAAAAATGTCATATGCCGGACAATCAGCTGCAGAAAATTAGACATTAGAAAAGTAATTCACAGTAGTCCACAGGCAAGAGCTTTTCATAGGAAAGCTAGGTGTCGGCCGGGCAAGGTGGGGCAAAAGATTTTGAAATCCAGTTGTGGTTCATTTTAATGAATGTTAGATCGTCAACATTTTGGGTAGCCAGACGAGTCCTTTTTTCGGTTAATATTGAACCTGCAGCACTGAATACTCTTTCTGATAGGACACTTGCTGCCGGGCAAGCAAGCTCCTGCAATGCATATTCTGCCAATTCTGGCCAGGTGTCTAATTTTGAGGCCCAGTAATCAAATGGGAATGACGGTTGAGGGAGAACATCGATAAGGGATGAAAAATAGTTAGTAACCATACTGGACAAATGTTGTCTCCTGTCACTTTCAATTGATGCAGCAGTACCTGTCCTGTCTGCGGTCATAGCAAAATCACTCCACAACCTGGTCAGAAAACCCCTTTGTCCAACGCCACTTCTGATGTGTGCACCCCTAACACTACTAATCTGCTGCCCCCTGGAGCTCGTGTGATAACGATCACGTGCGCTGTGTGCTGGGAATGCCTGAAGCAAACGGTCAACAAGAGTTGATTGTTTGGTTGCTAATATTAGTTCCAAGTTCTCATGTGGCATAATATTTTGCAATTTGCCTTTATAGCGTGGATCAAGGAGGCAGGCCAACCAGTAATCGTCATCGTTCATCATTTTCGTTATGCGTGTGTCCCTTTTTAGGATACGTAAGGCATAATCCGCCATGTGGGCCAAAGTTCCAGTTGTCAAATCTCCGGTTGTGATTGGTTGAGGGGCAGTTTCAGGCAAATCTACGTCACTTGTGTCCCTCAAAAAACCAGAACCCGGCCTTGCCACGCAACCAATTTCCAGTGCCCCCGGGAAAGCTTCCGCATTAAAAATATACTCATCCCCATCATCCTCCTCGTCCTCCACCTCCTCTTCGCCCGCTACCTCGTCCTGTACACTGCCCTGACCAGACAATGGCTGACTGTCATCAAGGCTTTCCTCTTCCTCTGGTGCAGACGCCTGCTCCTTTATGTGCGTCAAACTTTGCATCAGCAGACGCTTTAGGGGGATGCTCATGCTTATTACGGCGTTGTCTGCACTAACCAGCCGTGTGCATTCCTCAAAACACTGAAGGACTTGACACATGTCTTGTATCTTGGACCACTGCACACCAGACAACTCCATGTCTGCCATCCTACTGCCTGCCCGTGTATGTGTATCCTCCCACAAAAACATAACAGCCCGCCTTTGTTGGCACAGTCTCTGAAGCATGTGCAGTGTTGAGTTCCACCTTGTTGCAACGTCTATGATTAGGCGATGCTGGGGAAGGTTCAAAGACCGCTGATAGGTCTGCATACGGCTGGAGTGTACAGGCGAACGTCGGATATGTGAGCAAAGTCCACGCACTTTGAGGAGCAGGTCGGAGAACCCAGGATAAGTTTTCAATAAGCACTGCACCACCAGGTTTAAGGTGTGAGCCAGGCAAGGAATGTGTTTCAGTTGGGAAAGGGAGATGGCAGCCATGAAATTCCTTCCGTTATCACTCACTACCTTGCCTGCCTCAAGATCTACTGTGCCCAGCCACGACTGCGTTTCTTGTTGCAAGAACTCGGACAGAACTTCCGCGGTGTGTCTGTTGTCGCCCAAACACTTCATAGCCAATACAGCCTGCTGACGCTTGGCAGTAGCTGGCCCATAATGGGACAACTGGTGTGCAACAGTGTCATCTGCCGATGGAGTGGTTGGCCGACTGTGGTCTGTGGAAGAGCTGTAGCTTCTGCAGGAGGACGAGGAGGAGGAGGAGGAGGAGGAGGAGGTGGTGCGAACGCCTACAGCCAACTGTTTCCTAGACCGTGGGCTAGGCACAACTGTCCCGAAATTGATGTCCCCTGAGGACCCTGCATCCACCACATTCACCCAGTGTGCCGTGATGGACACATAACGTCCCTGGCCATGCCTACTGGTCCATGCATCTGTAGTCAGGTGCACCTTTGTACTCACAGATTGCCTGAGTGCATGGACGATGTGCTGTTTAACATGCTGGTGCAGGGCCGGGATGGCTTTTCTGGAAAAAAAGTGTCGACTGGGTAGCTCGTATCGTGGTTCAGCGTACTCCATCAGGGCTTTGAAAGCTTCGCTTTCAACTAACCGGTAGGGCATCATCTCTAACGATATTAGTCTAGCTATGTGGGCGTTAAAACCCTGTGTACGCGGATGCGAGGATAAGTACTTCCTTTTTCTAACCAGAGTCTCATGTAGTGTGAGCTGAACTGGAGAGATGGAGATCGTGGAACTTGCGGGTGTGCCGGTGGACATGGCAGACTGCGAGACGGTTGGAGATGGTATTGTTTCCGCCGGTGACCTAGATGCAATATTTCCTCCTACAAAACTGGTGATTCCCTGACCCTGAGTGCTTTTGGCTGGCAAAGAAACCTGCACAGATACTGCCGGTGGTGCGGAAAATGGTGGCCTTACAGTGACGGACGGGATGTTGTGTTGCTGACTAGCTTCATTGGCCGAGGGTGCTACAACCTTAAGGGACGTTTGGTAGTTAGTCCAGGCTTGAAAATGCATGGTGGTTAAGTGTCTATGCATGCAACTAGTATTGAGACATTTCAGATTCTGACCTCTGCTTAAGCTAGTTGAACATTTTTGACAGATGACTTTGCGCTGATCAATTGGATGTTGTTTAAAAAAATGCCAGACTGCACTCTTCCTAGCATCGGATCCCTTTTCAGGGATTGCAGACTGAGCTTTAACCGGATGGCCACGCTGTCCTCCAACAGGTTTTGGCTTTGACACGCGTTTTGGGCCAGATACGGGCCCGGCAGATGGAACCTGTTGCGATGTTGATGCCTGCTGTGGCCCCTCCTCCACCTCCGCTTCTGAACTACTGCCGCCTGCACCCTGTTCCCCCAATGGCTGCCAATCGGGGTCAATAACTGGGTCATCTATTAACTCCTCTTCGAGCTCGTGTGCAACTTCGTCTGTGTCACTGTGTCGGTCGGTGGTATAGCGTTCGTGGCGGGGCAACATAGTCTCATCAGGGTCTGATTGTGGATCAGTACCCTGAGAGGGCAATGTGGTGGTCTGAGTCAAAGGAGCAGCATAGTACTCTGGCTGTGGCTGTGCATCAGTGCACTCCATGTCAGAATCAACTTGTAATGGGCATGGCCTGTTAAGTGTTTCACTTTGTAAGCCAGGGATGGTATGTGTAAAGAGCTCCATGGAGTAACCCGTTGTGTCGCCTGCTGCATCCTTCTCTCTTGTTGTAGTTTTTGCTGAAGAGGACAAGGAAGCGACTTGTCCCTGACCGTGGACATCCACAAGCGACGCGCTGCTTTTACATTTACCAGTTTCAGAAGAGGAGGCAAAAGAGCTAGAGGCTGAGTCTGCAATGTAAGCCAAAACTTGCTGTTGCTGCTCCGCCTTTAAAAGCGGTTTTCCTACTCCCAGAAAAGAGAGCGTTCGAGGCCTTGTGTAGCCAGACGACGAAACTGGCTCCACAGCTCCAGACTTACGTGGAATATTTTTATCCCCACGACCACCTGATGCTCCACTACCACTACCATCATTACCAGCTGACAATGAACGCCCACGGCCACGACCTCTTGCACCAGACGTCCTCATTGTTTTAAAAACTTAACCAAAGTAACTTTATTTGTTGCTGTCAAACAACTTACACGGTAAGCTATAACTTCAGTATGATTTCAATATCCCTTAACAGGTTGGTGAGACCACAAGGAAAATCAGGCACAATGTTACACACTCTGTTTTCTGTGGCACAAAATCACAGAGATGCCACACACGCAGGACTGTCACTGAAGCACAAATGTCAATATTAATCTCCCACCTTTTTTTTTTTTTTCCCTCAGGGAGACTTTAGAAACCAAATAAGATAAATTGTTTTTTTCAGGGACAATTTAGAAACCAAATAATAATAAAAAAAAAAAAAGCTTTCTATGGCCCAGTGCCCACTGAGTGAGAGATGGCACACACAGGAGTCAGGATAAGGAGTGGCACACAAGCCCTGAGGACAGTATTAATCTCCCACTGATGGATGTAGTGTTTTTTTTTTCAGGTAGATTTTAGAACCCAAATCAAGCAAAAAAATAAATAGGCTTTCTATGGCCCACTGAGTGAGAGATGACGCGCACAGGAGTCAGGATCAGGAGTGGCACACAAGCCCTGAGGACAGTATGAATCTCCCACTGATGGATGTAGTGTTTTTTTTTCAGGTAGATTTTAGAACCCAAATCAAGCAAAAAAATAAATAGGCTTTCTATGGCCCACTGAGTGAGAGATGGCGCGCACAGGAGTCAGGATCAGGAGTGGCACACAAGCCCTGAGGACAGCATTAATCTCCCACTGATGGATGTAGTGTTTTTTTTTTTCAGGTAGATTTTAGAACCCAAATCAAGCAAAAAAATAAATAGGCTTTCTATGGCCCACTGAGTGAGAGATGGCGCTCACAGGAGTCAGGATCAGGAGTGGCACACAAGCCCTGAGGACAATATTAATCTCCCACTGATTGATGTAGTGTTTTTTTTTCAGGTAGATTTTAGAACCCAAATCAAGCAAAAAAATAAATAGGCTTTCTATGGCCCACTGAGTGAGAGATGGCGCGCACAGGAGTCAGGATCAGGAGTGGCACACAAGCCCTGAGGACAGCATTAATCTCCCACTGATGGATGTAGTGTTTTTTTTTTCAGGTAGATTTTAGAACCCAAATCAAGCAAAAAAATAAATAGGCTTTCTATGGCCCACTGAGTGAGAGATGGCGCTCACAGGAGTCAGGATCAGGAGTGGCACACAAGCCCTGAGGACAATATTAATCTCCCACTGATGGATGTAGTGTTTTTTTTTCAGGTAGATTTTAGAACCCAAATCAAGCAAAAATATAAATAGGCTTTCTATGGCCCACTGAGTGAGAGATGGCGCGCACAGGAGTCAGGATCAGGAGTGGCACACAAGCCCTGAGGACAGTATTAATCTCCCACTGATGGATGTAGTGTTTTTTTTTTCAGGTATATTTTAGAACCCAAATCAAGCAAAAAAATAAATAGGCTTTCTATGGCCCACTGAGTGAGAGATGGCGCGCACAGGAGTCAGGATCAGGAGTGGCACACAAGCCCTGAGGACAGTATTAATCTCCCACTGATGGATGTAGTGTTTTTTTTTTCAGGTAGATTTTAGAACCCAAATCAAGCAAAAAAATAAATAGGCTTTCTATGGCCCACTGAGTGAGAGATGGCGCTCACAGGAGTCAGGATCAGGAGTGGCACACAAGCCCTGAGGACAATATTAATCTCCCACTGATTGATGTAGTGTTTTTTTTTTCAGGTAGATTTTAGAACCCAAATCAAGCAAAAAAATAAATAGGCTTTCTATGGCCCACGGAGTGAGAGATGGCGCGCACAGGAGTCAGGATCAGGAGTGGCACACAAGCCCTGAGGACAGTATTAATCTCCCACTGATGGATGTAGTGATTTTTTTTTCAGGTAGATTTTAGAACCCAAATCAAGCCAAAAAATAAATAGGCTTTCTATGACCCACTGAGTGAGAGATGGCGCTCACAGGAGTCAGGATCAGGAGTGGCACACAAGCCCTGAGGACAATATTAATCTCCCACTGATTGATGTAGTGGTTTTTTTTCAGGTAGATTTTAGAAACCAAATCAAGCAAAAAAATAAATAGGCTTTCTATGGCCCACTGAGTGAGAGATGGCGCGCACAGGAGTCAGGATCAGGAGTGGCACACAAGCCCTGAGGACAGTATTAATCTCCCACTGATGGATGTAGTGGTTTTTTTTTTCAGGTAGATTTTAGAACCCAAATCAAGCAAAAAAATAAATAGGCTTTCTATGGCCCACTGAGTGAGAGATGGCGCTCACAGGAGTCAGGATCAGGAGTGGCACACAAGCCCTGAGGACAATATTAATCTCCCACTGATTGATGTAGTGTTTTTTTTCAGGTAGATTTTAGAACCCAAATCAAGCAAAAAAATAAATAGGCTTTCTATGGCCCACTGAGTGAGAGATGGCGCTCACAGGAGTCAGGATCAGGAGTGGCACACAAGCCCTGAGGACAATATTAATCTCCCACTGATTGATGTAGTGGTTTTTTTTCAGGTAGATTTTAGAACCCAAATCAAGCAAAAAAATAAATAGGCTTTCTATGGCCCACTGAGTGAGAGATGGCGCGCACAGGAGTCAGGATCAGGAGTGGCACACAAGCCCTGAGGACAGTATTAATCTCCCACTGATGGATGTAGTGTTTTTTTTTTCAGGTAGATTTTAGAACCCAAATCAAGCAAAAAAATAAATAGGCTTTCTATGGCCCACTGAGTGAGAGATGGCGCTCACAGGAGTCAGGACCAGGAGTGGCACACAAGCCCTGAGGACAATATTAATCTCCCACTGATTGATGTAGTGTTTTTTTTTTCAGGTAGATTTTAGAACCCAAATCAAGCAAAAAAATAAATAGGCTTTCTATGGCCCACTGAGTGAGAGATGGCGCTCACAGGAGTCAGGATCAGGAGTGGCACACAAGCCCTGAGGACAATATTAATCTCCCACTGATTGATGTAGTGTTTTTTTTCAGGTAGATTTTAGAACCCAAATCAAGCAAAAAAATACATAGGCTTTCTATGGCCCACTGAGTGAGAGATGGCGCTCACAGGAGTCAGGATCAGGAGTGGCACACAAGCCCTGAGGACAGTATTAATCTCCCACTGATGGATGTAGTGTTTTTTTTTTCAGGTAGATTTTAGAACCCAAATCAAGCAAAAAAATAAATAGGCTTTCTATGGCCCACTGAGTGAGAGATGGCGCACACAGGGATGGCACACACACGGATGGCACTGTAGCAGAAATGCAAATCTTAATCTCCCACAAAAAAAAAAAAAAAAAAAAACAGGGACTGTCCTACAATTACTATCTCCCTGCAGTAATCTCAGCCAGGTATGGCAGGCAGCAATAGGAGTGGACTGATGCACAAATTAAATAAAAAGTGTGGACAAACAAAAAAGATAGCTGTGCAGAAAGGAAGGAACAAGAGGATATGTGCTTTGAAAAAAGCAGTTGGTCTGCACAGTGGCGTACACACAGCAATACAGCTATCACGGAGCCTTCTAGGGCAGCCCAATGAGCTACAGCGCTGAGAGAAAAAAAAAAAGTAGCTTCCACTGTCCCTGCACACCGAAGGTGGTGTTGGACAGTGGAAATCGCTACAGCACAAGCGGTTTGGTGGTTAGTGGACCCTGCCTAACGCTCTCCCTGCTTCTGACGAAGCGGCAGCAACCTCTCCCTAAGCTCAGATCAGCAGCAGTGAGATGGTGGTCGGCGGGAACGCCCCTTTATAGCCCCTGTGACGCCGCAGACAGCAAGCCAATCACTGCAATGCCCTTCTCTAAGATGGTGGGGACCAGGACCTATGTCATCACGCTGCCCACACTCTGCGTTCACCTTCATTGGCTGAGAAATGGCGCTTTTAGCGTCATTGAAACGCGACTTTGGCGCGAAAGTCGCGTACCGCATGGCCGACAAGCACAGGGGTCGGATCGGGTTTCATGAGACGCCGACTTAGCCAAAAGTCGGCGACTTTTGAAAATGATCGACCCGTTTCGCTCAACCCTAGTGATGGCATATCCTAAGCCTAAGTTTCCATGGCCTCGGTTTGTATGTTGTTGAAGGCAATCACTCTAAAATACATAGTAAACCAACATGTTTTAATAATCCCTTCCTATATCTCAGACCGCCACAAGTTTACGATTTCGGTTCTTGGATTAAAGCCGAGAGGAGGATTAGTAAATGAACACACATGGAAGGAGCTGAATCTAATTTACTGTCAAAGCAAACGAGACAAGGATATGATGCCGTGGATTTTATGTAATGTAGGAAGAGGGACGTATTTCATAAATAACGCTCGCAAGTTGTCTGTAGAAATGCAAATGGAGACAAAATCTCACCTAACTCACAGATTAACTCTTCTACAATCCCAGGAAGCTATTTCACAGATGATTAAAAATTAATCACCGTCCGACGAAAAAGGAACAGGATGGAGTAAATTTCCAACAAATAAAGAGTAACATTGTGAAACACAAGTCATAAAGCCAAAGAAGTAATGGAGACTCGAAAGATAATCCTTTAAATAGAGCGGCTGTAAGTAATTTAGGTAGATGACAAACACTTTCACGACATGGACATTTGGACTGATTTGTGTACATAGGATTTGGCGCTTAGGTACAATCACCATTTCTCAAATTAGATATGTCATAGGATACTTTACATCTCGTCAAAGGATTTATTTTTTTTTACCTTGGGAGGTATCCTCCAACTGTGATTAAAGGTTATTTTGTCCCAAATTTGCCTGGTGCAGAGCCTATAGGTGATGCTTGACCCATTGATATCTTTTTGATTTTCTTTAACCTCTAAGAGTTGCCCATCTAAAATAAATTATTTTTTGTCAAATTATTTTTTGCAGTATTGCAAAAATAATTATTAAAAACTGTTCTACTACTCTTATTTTCGAAGATGTTCCGATCTTCGGGAGCTTCACTTCCAGCCTTGTGTTCAGCACTGGAGAGCATCTTTTAAGAGGCACATCTGACAATTCTGCAATTGTGTTTTTTATAAATTTCACCATTGAGTATTAATTGTACAGTTTTACACTTTATATATGCTGCAGTTTTACCCCTTGGCAGGTAACACTTACATACAACACTTTCCTGACTCTAGGCCAGAAGGGGGGGCGCTAAAACCGGTTTCAGGGTAGCTTCCCTGTAAGTTCTGGCTTGGAGGAGGAGTTAGTCAGTCTGTGTGAGACAGTGAAGGGAGAGGAAGCAAGAGGAGAGAGAAAATGGGAGTGGAGCTGCGATTGAGCTCACTCCCAGAATAGAGAACAAGAAACCAGACACTGGGGTCCAAGGTTGTGTGGGAACTGTATGCCCCACAGCAGAAACCAGAGGGCAGGAGATTGCAGGTCTTCTAGCTACAACAGACACCTGAAGGCACATCAACAACAGATTAGAGCCAGGAGTCACCATGAGAGAGGGACACCTGAAAAAAGCCTCGAGCTGCCTGCCATGCGGGTAATGTTCCACCTGAGGGACAGATTGAGAGAGGGACTTGAATAGAGCATAAAGCATCAAGAACCCAGAATTCAGCGCAGAAAGGAAGGCTTCCAACCCTACCTGGCTATTGGGATTCTGATCCGCTTCGAGGCTGCCCAGATTTCCAAGATCACCTGTAATCTGTGCCCTGGACTGCAATTTCACCAGTAAAAGGTAAAGAGACTGCATATCCTGTGTCCTCCAATTATTTCCTGAACCCCAACATCTACAACCCCTCATAGACTGTCCTTGTAGCCTTGGGGCCTCTGCTTTACCTGTGGGGAGAAAAACCATCTAAGCTGCAATACCATCAGCCCCAGTGGATCCCTTTAAGCAGCGTCGGCCATCCTGGGCCGAGTACCACAGGTGGCGTCACGAACACTAATCCCATAAACTCTATTCTTTTTCATATTTTATTGGACACCCCGGGCCACGGTTCAGGTCATTACTGCTGTGACACATCCCTTTAAGAACTGTATCTGGTACCGAGTACCCCACGGTCCTAGCAGGCGCTCCACAGAGCTTTTATGAGTGTAGGAGTACCACAGCTGCACTTTGTTCACAATATTTGAATGAAGCTCTCCAGTTGGTGCCTTCAAGGCAAAGACATAAAAAAAAAATTCCTGAATTGTTTGTTTTTGTTCATTCTGCCACCCAAAAATCGGAATAGAAATCGATCAAAAAATGTCATGTATGCGAAAACGGTACCAATAAAAATGTCAACTTGTCCTGCATAAAACCAGCCCTCACATGATTCTGTCGGCCAAAATATGAAAAAAATTATAGTGCAAAATATGACAATGCAAAAACTAGTTTTCAAAAAAAAAAGTGGTTTTAGTTTGTAACAGCAGCCAAACAGAAAAGCCCAATATAAATCTGGTATAGCTGTAATTGCACCAATCTGAAGAATAATGTCATCTAATCACTTATACCACTCGAGGAACTGCATAAAAAATAAATAAAACAAATTCTTCACCTACAATTGATTGGCTCATTCTGCCTCCCAAACATCGCAGTAATGCTCCGCTCACATTTATCATGCACTCTGCGCTGAGCGCTTACACCGGGATTTCTGTGTAATTCTATGAAATACACGATTCAGATGGAACCCCCAGTAGAAGATTCCCTATAATGAGGCAGATGGAGGCACTCTGGACGCCATAGGACCTGTGATATGGCGGTGTCCGTCTTTTTAGCAGTGCATACAAACATGGTCCACCACAGTTTTGTGCATTTCTGAAAAAAAGACATCTCTGAACAGAGGCCAGACTGAGTCCAGAGTAACCCTGCTGCCTCATTATAATGAATGGATCCTTTGGCCGTTTCACCTGAATCTCACTTCACTCAGAAATTTAGATGGAAATCCTATAGTAGGTACATTTAGAGTCCACATGTTTGGCATTTCTGTAGAGATAAGAGCCCACCTAATTTATGGATGTGTGCCTCCAGAAACATGAACTGGGCATAACGTACTAAACACTATAACGTATTGATGACTTCAACATACTGGTCACTACAACAGCAGTTTGCAATTTTCACTCAGCAACATCCACTGCAGCTCATTTCTGGAAAAGACCTATGGAGTCATAATCATTACTACACCTTTAGATAAATTATCTACAGGTGTTGATAATTTGCCTTGATCATTTGTGAGGCCTAGTGACCAAGTCTTAAGTAACATCATAATGTCACGCGCGCCTGATGCAGAAGTGTAAAACATATTGAAGGAGCAAATCATCAATTAAGTGCAAAACATAACATTTTAAACAGCTCTGTGTAGAAGGATGTGAGATCCCGTATCAGGGTGTCCTTCTCACTAACGGTAGTGATATGGGGGACCCATCACAAACCCCCAACGTAGGCCTTTAGCGTGCTGCAAGGCATAACTATTCAGACTGTTCTTTGGCTGCACCAAACGGTTTTGGTTCTTGGTCACTGTTAAATAAACAGGGTTCTACCCACGCTGCCAATGTGTGGTAAAACCAATAGGGAGCACTGTAAGTGCCAACTATTTACCCTTAAAGTTTTCAGGTTATTCACTGTTCATGACCATGCTGTCATTTAAACTTTAATAAACAATATTAAACATTCTTAACCAGGTAACAAACTGTTAATTTGCATTTATTCACTTATTTATTTATTGCCTTTTCCAGGGCAGGGCAGATCCTCAGGTCTTCAACCTCCTTGTTTAGGGGCCTTCCTGGGGGCGCAGACTTGGTCTGGACTGATTATGGGTAAGCTGGCTGATAAACGGACATTATATTTCTGAAGCGGTCACTATGTATGGACTTTGGTCCTTTGATTACTAACTTTTTTAGTGGTTACGGTGTGGCTGCAGTATGAATAACGGTGGCTCTCTTACCCTAGTCCTTTTATGTTGACCATTTACTCACCCCAGGTTTACCGCTTTTGTCCTCCTTGGTACAGATTGCTGTAGTTATATGGATTTTATCTAAATTGTTTTTATATATGTATTTGTTTAAATAAAGAAACTTTTTGATATTTTTAATCCATATTGTGGCTTGCAATTACTCCGTTTCTGAGTGGTTTCAAACCTCCTTGTTGGGAATAGTTTTCTGCAGATGTCACAATAGGTGACTCAAATGGTTTTGATCCTGTATTTGAGGTCTGAGCTTTGGCCTGCATGCTACGCTGTTCCATGGCCTCCCACAGAGCTCTGTGCTCACACCTTTCTGCCTCCAGTTTTAATATCTGCTGTCGGCAAAAATCTTCCTTACTAATTGCTTCCACATGGTTAGCTCCTGCTTGGGCCTCCTCCGGGAACCACATTAAATCAGTCTCTGAGTTCCTCCAGTGAATTGCCTCCCCTTTTCTGCATACTCCCAGGGACAAGGGCTCGGTTACCATCGTTCTTTCAGGGCACCCCCCAGGTCTGCCATTTGGTCCCAGGTTACATCTTTCACTACCTGGCCAGGCGCTAGGGTCAGCGGGGGTCTTAAAAGTCCCACCAGGGTCTCCTCCACTACCGGGACAATGCTCGTACCTGCTCCTCCATTGCAGGTCTCCTCCTTCTGCTCCTCCATTGCAGGTTTCCTCTTCCTGCTCACCTGAGGTTGAGAATGCTAGCTCCAGGGGTTTCTTAGGCGCTGCCATCCTCTTCAGCACCTCCTCCTGCCACGCGGTCACTTCTCCCAGCTGCGACCACAGGAGTTGTTGTGTCCGCTCCTCCATCTCAGCAAGGAGGAGCTCCGGATCCACTGCTGTCAGCTGTTCCAGGGTTTCACCTCTCTGACCAGGGAAGCCAAATTCTCTTTCAGTATGCTCCGGCGGCTATTCACTGCCACCCGCCATTGCGTGCACTGGGTAGTGTTCACCCATGCTTGCTGCATGCTTTCCCGCATGCTTCTCTTCCTCTTTCTTCCATAGGCTGTCCCATCTTCTCCGCTTCCCGCCATCCCAGACCAAGAGGCAGATCTCTTTAGTGGATGGACATATTTCCTTCACATAGTAGTAGCGGTGAGGGGCGGACATGACTTTCATATTTTCTTCCAAGCTCTACCCACGACAGCACGCCCTTCTCCTCCTGCACGCCACATGATGCTGTAATGGTGGCAATTTCTCAGTGCAACGATTTCTCGGTTAAACAGTCTTTTAGGCGCACAAAACCCAGTTTAATGGGTCGGTCCATCCTGTTCGTGATATCAAGTTGGAGCGCCGCTGGGACCATGGGGTACTCGGTACTTGTTCGGTACAGTTCTTAAAGGGATGTGTCATGGCAGCAATGACCCGGACCATGGCCCTGGGTGTCCAATAAAATAGGAAAAAGGGAAATACAGTTTATGGGACAAGTGTTCATGATGCCATATGAGGTACTCGGCCAGGGATGGCCAACGCTGCTTAACCCCTTCCCGACATTTGACGTACTATCCCGTCGAGGTGGGGTGGGCCCGTATGACCGCCGACGGGATAGTACGTCATACGCGATCGGCCGCGCTCACGGGGGGAGCGCGGCCGATCGCGGCCGGGTGTCAGCTGCATATCGCAGCTGACATCCGGCACTATGTGCCAGGAGCGGTCACGGACCGCCCCCGGCACATTAACCCCCGGCACACCGCGATCAAACATGATCGCAGTGTACCGGCGGTATAGGGAAGCATCGCGCAGGGAGGGGGCTCCCTGCGGGCTTCCCTGAGACCCCCGGAGCAACGCGATGTGATCGCGTTGCTGCGAGGGTCTCCTACCTCCTTCCTGGCTGCAGGTCCCGGATCCAAGATGGCCGCGGCATCCAGGTCCTGCAGGGAAGGAGGTGGCTTACCGAGTGTCTGCTCAGTGCAGACACTTGGTAAGCCTGCAGCCCTGCACAGCAGATCGCAGATCTGGCAGAGTGCTGTGCACACTGCCAGATCAATGATCTGTGATGTCCCCCCCTGGGACAAAGTAAAAAAGTTAAAAAAAATTTTTTCCACATGTGTAAAAAAAATAAAAAAAAATTCCTAAATAAATAATAAAAAAAATATATATATTATTCCCATAAATACATTTCTTTATCTAAATAAAAAAAACAAAACAATAAAAGTACATATATTTAGTATCGCCGCGTCCGTAACGACCCAACCTATAAAACTGTCCCACTAGTTAACCCCTTCAGTAAACACCGTAAGAAAAAAAAAAAAAAACGAGGCAAAAAACAACGCTTTATTACCATACCGCCGAACAAAAAGTGGAATAACACGCGATCAAAAAGACTGATATAAATATCCATGGTACCGCTGAAAACATCATCTTGTCCCGCAAAAAACAAGCCGCCATACAGCATCATCAGCAAAAAAATAAAAAAGTTATAGTCCTGAGAATAAAGCGATACCAAAATAATTATTTTTTCTATAAAATAGTTTTTATCGTATAAAAGCGCCAAAACATAAAAAAATGATATAAATGAGGTATCACTGTAATCGTACTGACCCGAAGAATAAAACTGCCTTATCAATTTTACCAAACGCGGAACGGTATAAACGCCTCTCCCAAAAGAAATTCATGAATAGCAGGTTTTTGGTCATTCTGCCTCACAAAAATCGGAATAAAAAGTGATCAAAAATGGTCACGTGTCCGAAAATGTTACCAATAAAAACGTCAACTCGTCCCGCAAAAAACAAGACCTCACATGACTCTGTAGACCTAAATGTGGAAAAATTCTAGGTCTCAAAATGTGGAGACGCAAAAACTTTTTTGCTATAAAAAGCGTCGCTGGTTTCACACTTGCGTTTTTGTCTGCAGCGTTTTTTCCACAAAAAAACGCATGCGTTTTTTCCCTATATTTAACATTGAAAACGCATGCGTTTTTTTGTATGGGTTTGGTCGCGTTTTCAAACGCATGCGTTTTTTTTCTGCATGCGTTCATTTTCAGAAATACAACCTGCAGTATTTTCTTGCGTTTTTAAGCACATGCGTTTGCGTTAAAAACAGACGTTTTTATCGAAAAAAAACAGAAAACACACTGAAAAGCCACCCACCACCATCAAGGTGATAAAGAGATCCAAACCCTAACCCTAACTCTACCCCTAACCTCACCCCTAACCGTTTAATGAACATTTTCTGACAGTCATAGTGCCACGTATTTCAGTGCCACGTATTTCAGTGCCACGTATTTCAGTGCCACGTATTTCAGTGCCACGTATCACGTATTTCAGTGCCACGTGTTTCAGTGCCACGTATTTAAGTGCCACGTATCACGTATTTCAGTGCCACATATTTTAGTGCCACGTATTTAAGTACCACGTATTTCAGTTGCACGTATTTCAGTTGCACGTATTTCAGTGGCACGTATTTCAGTGGCACGTATTTCAGTGGCACGTATCACATATTTCAGTGCCACGTATTTCAGTGCCACGTATTTAAGTGCCACGTATCACGTATTTCAGTGCCACGTGTTTCAGTGCCACGTATTTAAGTGCCACGTATCACGTATTTCAGTGCCACGTATCACGTATTTCAGTGCCACATATTTAAGTGCCACGTATTTCAGTTGCACGTATTTCAGTTGCACGTATTTCAGTGCCACGTATTTCAGTGCCACGTATTTCAGTGCCACGTATTTCAGTGCCACGTATTTAAGTGCCACGTATTTCAGTCACGTTTAGGGTTAGGGGTAGGGGTAGGGTTAGGGCTAGGGTTGGAGGTAAAGTTAGGGTTAGGGTTGGGGCTAAAGTTATGGTTGGGGCTAAAGTTAGGGTTTGGATTACATTTACGGTTTGGATTAGGGTTGGGATTAGAATTATGGGTGTGTCAGGGCTAGGGGTGTGGTTAGGGTTACCGTTGGGATTAGGGTTAGGGGTGTGTTTGGGTTAGGGTTTCAGGTAGAATTGGGGAGTTTCCACTGTCCAGGCACATCAGGGGCTCTCCAAGCGCGACATGGCGTCCAATCTCAATTCCAGCCAATTCTGCGTTGAAAAAGTAAAACAGTGCTCCTTCCCTTCCGAGCTCTCCCGTGCGCCCAAAAAGGGGTTTACCCCAACATATGTGTTATCAGCGTACTCGGGACAAATTGAACAACAACTTCTTGGGTCCAAGTTCTCTTGTTATCCTTAGGAAAATAAAAATTTGGGGGGCTAAAAATCATTTTTGTGGGAAAAAAAGATGTTTTATTTTCACGGCTCTGCGTTATAAACTGTAGTGAAACACTTGGGGGTTCAAAGTTCTCACAACACATCTAGATAAGTACCTTGGGAGGTCTAGTTTCCAATATGGGGTCACTTGTGGGGGGTTTGTACTGTTTGGGTACATCAGGGGCTCTGCAAATGCAACGTGACGCCTGCAGACCAATCCATTTAAGGCTGCATTCCAAATGGCGCTCCTTCCCTTACGAGCTCTGTCATGCACCCAAACAGTGGTTCCCCCCCACATATGGGGTATCAGCGTACTCAGGACAAATTGGACAACAACTTTTGTGGTCTAATTTATCCTGTTACCCTTGTGAAAATACAAAACTGGGGGCTAAAAAATCATTTTTGTGAAAAAAAAAAAATCATTTTCACGGCTCTGCGTTATAATCTGTAGTGAAACACTTGGGGGTTCAAAGCTCTCAAAACACATCTAGATAAGTTCCTTAGGGGGTCTACTTTCCAAAATGGTGTCACTTGTTGGGGCTTTCAATGTTTAGGCACATCAAGGGCTCTCCAAACGCAACATGGCGTCCCATCTCAATTTCAGTCAATTTTGCATTGAAAAGTCAAATGGCGCTCCTTCCCTTCCAAGCTCTGCCATGCGCCCAAACAATGGTTTACACCCACATATGGGGTATCAGCGTACTCAGGACAAATTGCACAACATTTTTTGGGGTCCAATTTCTTCTCTTACCCTTGGGAAAATAAAAAATTGGGGGCGAAAACATCATTTTTGTGAAAAAATATGATTTTTTATTTTTACGGCTCTGCATTATAAACTTCTGTGAAGCACTTGGTGGGTCAAAGTGCTCACCACACATCTAGATAAGTTCCTTAGGGGGTCTACTTTCCAAAATGGTGTCACTTGTAGGGAGTTTCAATGTTTAGGCATATCAGGGGCTCTCCAAATGCAACATGGCGTCCCATCTCAATTCCAGTCAATTTTGCATTGAAAAGTCAAATGGCGCTCCTTCCCTTCCAAGCTCTGCCATGCGCCCAAACAATGGTTTACACCCACATATGGGGTATCAGCGTACTCAGGACAAATTGCACAACATTTTTTGGGGTCCAATTTCTTCTCTTACCCTTGGGAAAATAAAAAATTGGGGGCGAAAAGATCATTTTTGTGAAAAAATATGATTTTTTTTTTTACGGCTCTGCATTATAAACTTATGTGAAGCACTTGGTGGGTCAAAGTGCTCACCACACATCAAGATAAGTTCCTTAGGGGGTCTACTTTCCAAAATGGTGTCACTTGTAGGGGGTTTCAGTGTTTAGGCACATCAGGGGCTCTCCAAACGCAACATGGCGTCCCATCTCAATTCCAGTCAATTTTGCATTGAAAAGTCAAATGGCGCTCCTTTCCTTCCGAGCTCTGCCATGCGCCCAAACAGTGGTTTACCCCCACATATGGGGTATCAGCGTACTCAGGACAAATTGTACAACAACTTTGGGGGTCCATTTTCTCCTGTTACCCTTGGTAAAATAAAACAAATTGGAGCTGAAATAAATTTTGTGTGAAAAAAAGTTAAATGTTCATTTTTATTTAAACATTCCAAAAATTCCTGTGAAACACCTGAAGGGTTAATAAACTTCTTGAATGTGGTTTTGAGCACCTTGAGGGGTTCAGTTTTTAGAATGGTGTCACACTTGGGTATTTTTATCATATAGACCCCTCAAAATGACTTCAAATGAGATGTGGTCCCTAAAAAAAAATGGTGTTGTAAAAATGAGAAATTGCTGGTCAACTTTTAACCCTTATAACTCCGTCACAAAAAAAAATTTTGGTTCCAAAATTGTACTGATGTAAAGTAGACATGTGGGAAATGTTACTTATTAAGTATTTTGTGTGACATATGTCTGTGATTTAAGGGCATAAAAATTCAAAGTTGGAAAATTGCGAAATTCTCAAAATTTTCGCCAAATTTCCATTTTTTTCACAAATAAACGCAAGTTATATCGAATAAATTTTACCACTAACATGAAGTACAATATGTCACGAGAAAACAGTGTCAGAATCGCCAAGATCCGTCAAAGCATTCCAGAGTTATAGCCTCATAAAGGGACAGTGGTCAGAATTGTAAAAATTGGCCCGGTCATTAACGTGCAAACCACCCTTGGTGGTGAAGGGGTTAAAGGGATCCACTGGGGCTGATGGTAATGCAGCTTAGATTGTTTTGCTCCTCACAGGTGCAGCGGAGGCCCCAGGGCTACCAGAACAGTCTAGGAGGGGTTGTAGATGTTGGGTTGGGGTGCAGGAAATAATTGGAGGACACAGGATTTGCGGTCTCTTTACCTTTTACTGGTTAAATTGCAGTCCAGGGCACAGATTACAGGCGATTTGGAAATCTGGGCAGCCTGGAAGCGGTTCGGAATACCCCTAGCCAGGTGGGGTGGGAAGCCTTCGTTTCTGCACTGAATTCTGGGCTCTTGATGCATTATGCTCTATTCAAGTCCCTCTCTCAATCTGTCCCTCAGATGGAACACTACCTGCATGACAGGCAGCTCAAGCCTTTTTACAGGTGTCCCTCTCTCGTGTTGACTCCAGGCTCTAATCTGCTGCTGTGCCTTCAGGTGTCTTTTGTAGCTCTAGAAGACCTGCAATCCCCTTCCCTCCGGTTTCTGCTGTGGGGCATACAGTTCCCACACAACCTCCCTCACTCAGCCCCCGGTGTCCAGTTTCTTGTGCTCAATCCTGGCAGTGAGCTCAATCGCAGCTCCATTCCCAGTTTCTCTCTCCTCTTGCTTCCTCTCCCTTCACTGTCTCACGCAGACTGACTAACTCCTCCTCCAAGCCAGAACTTATAGGGAAGCTACCCTGAAACCAGGTTTAGCGCTCCCCCTTCTTGCCTGGAGTCAGGAAAGTGTTGTATGTTAGTGTTACCTGCCAAGGGGACTCCTTCTCGCTTCTAGGCATGGCATCACCCTCCCCAGGAGACAGGCAATACCACTGTGGCATCCGGATTCCTGGGGTGCCGCATCTGCACACAGTGCAAAGCCAGAAAAACATTAAAAAAAAAGCTTCACAACTTTTTTGGAGTGTTCTATACCACCAAAATATAACACAAAGCACGTAATAATTTCTGAATGACTAACTGAATCCAGAAAAAAATTTGAATGCTTTATTGGAGTGTTATAAATCACCAAAATACAGTATAACAAAGCACATAATAATCTATGGATAAAAAATTAAATCCAGATTATTTTTTGAATGCTTTTTTGGCGTCTTATTTATCAGCGAAAAGTAGCACAAAGCACATAATACTGTATGGATGACAAATTCAATCAAGAAAAAAAAGTTAACTTTTTTTTGAGTGTTATATAACAAAATAATGTTACACAAAGCATGTAATACTCTATGGATGACAATGTAGTCAATTTTTTCACCCTTGAAAAAAAGAATGTGGTCAAATGCAGCAGCTATTTAGTAACAGACTGCAAAGCCCTAAGCCCTGCTTAGAGGCTGTATGCTGCCATTCTCTCCGCTCCTGTCCCTAGGCTAAATGCAGAATGTAGTTGATACAAACAGCAAAGCAGACTTTTGGTATTTTCACGCTCGTCCCACAAAAATGGGTAAAGTATGTGAGGGACAGGGCTTGGCTAACCCCAACCATCTATTTTATGAAATTGAATACAACTATAGTGGTAACTCCAGACTAAAATTTGATAGTGTTGACCCAGGTGTCAAGTTCCCTTTAAAGTAGATAATTCAACTGCAGAGTTGAGAAAAGATTCCCAGGACTCTGTTTCAGCAGTCCCATTACTAGCTACCAAACCTGAGCCTTGCAATCTTCCTCCTACTTTTCATCATCCTGGTCATCTCTTCTAATTAGTACACCCGGCACTTCGTCATGAGTAAATTGCGCTTACTAATCAGAAGAGGTGCTGGGGATGCTGGCACTTAGAAAGAGGTTCTCAGAGCTCCTATGATCTGGCAGCCAGAGACTAATGACATGGTGGCTGCATCAGGGTCCTTGGAATCTTTTTGTTCAACTCTAATTTACAGTGTTACTCAATATATAAGCCATGTGTATTTATATATTGTAAATCAATGGTACACATAAGTTAGTAAGTCCATACTGAAACATACTAAAGTGTAAGTCCATGAAAATATAAAAAATAAAACTTAGTTTTCCTTCAATATTTCCTTTTTTTTAAGTAAAAATATATTAAAAAATAATGTAATTGTCTTCATGTCTGAATACTATAAATGCCTAATGGTTTAAAACTGACTAAGGGAGATCTTACGAACCTTGTAATGAAATATACATCGAGTCTCTCTTTTAAGTTGACAGCACATCTCATGATGGTCAGCTCTCAAATAAATTGGAGTAAAGTGCGGTCTGGCCTCTATCTAATAAGTTATTAAAGTATTTTAACTTTATTCAAAACTTGATTGGCCAACAATGACAGTGTTGATGGCGACGAGACTTGATTCAGGGATGACCTTGGACACCATTCAATTTATGTTTTAGGAAAAAAAAATGTCTTCTTGGTCGTTCGATAGTTCAGATATGGGATAATTAAAGTTGAAATTCAGTTTATTATTAATGTTTATAAACTTTCTACCCTTTGCAATAAACCAATCAAATAATTAAAGAACAATGTAAATCGCTAAACACAAGTTTCTCCAAAGACCACTGCAGTCTGTGTGTTTATAGGCAGCAGATCAGGGAGAAGCCCCTGGGGACCCTCCTGTCCAACTAGTCTACAGCGCAGCTCAGTCCTTGGCGGCTTTTAAGAATCAGCATTTCAGAGTCAAACATACCTGGCTGAGATAATAAAGCTGGTGCCTGACATGTGCTGCCCACAGACTGTATTCACATTTGGAGTTAGCCACTTTACAGCCAAAGCAAAGTCCTCCCTTCTAGGAAGGATTTCTTCAAAGTTTTGATGGTGCCTGTAGGGATTTTTTTTCCCTTTCAGCCAGAAAAGCATTTGTGACATCAGACACTGATGTTGGACAAGAGAGCAGAGTTCCCAATCTCCCAAAGGTGCTCACTGGGGTTAAGGTCTGAGCTTTGTGACTGGTCAAGTTTTTCCACAACAAACCCCACAAACTATGTCTGTATGGACCTTGTGCACTGGGCACAGTCATGGCGAACAGAAAAGGGTCTTCTCCAAACTGTTCCCACAAACTTGGAAGCTACAATTGTCCACAATGTCTTGTGCTAATGTATTAAGATTTCCCTTAACTGGAACTAAGAGGCCGAGGTCGAGGCTGATCCCTCATGACAAGTCCATCGCATAATCCTCCTCCACCAAACTCTAAACATGGCACAAGGCAGTCAGGTGGGTAACGTTCTCCTGCCATTCACCTAACCCAGACTCATCCAGCAGATAACGAAGTGTGGTCCTACTAATAAGAGAGAAGTACTTTCGGAACGCCCCAAGCTTCATAAAAAACGTCATTTCCAAACTAAGTGACCCTGGTCAGCTAGAAGCTCCAGGTGTACATTTCTTGAGCTGGTGTTAATGTGTGCTTCGATAAATATTTTATATCGGTATGAGGTTCTCTTAGAGGGGAAGATGAATTTAATTAAGTTCTAGGAGGAGAAGTTTACATTAAATAATATGGAAAAAGAATCACGAAAGCTTCATAGGAGTGCATGGTCTCAGCTCTCTTCTTCTTCTTCCTGTGGCCTTTCCAAATTTTCAATTCATTTAATTAAGTGCCAAATTTATGGCAATCAATGAGGGAAACATCAGGTAAAACATTTTTTTTTTGCATTAAATACCACGATATACAATTTATGCCAAGAGTAGTGTTGAGCATTCCGATACCGCAAGTATCGGGTATCGGCCGATACTTGCGGGTATCGGAATTCCGATACCGAGATCCGATACTTTTGTGATATCGGGAATCGGTATCGGGATTAATATCAATGTGTAAAATAAAGAATTAAAATAAAAAATAGGGATATACTCACCTCTCCGGCAGCTCCTGGACTTTACCGCCGTAACCGGGAGCCGTTGTACCTAAGAATGCGCGCTTGCAGGGCCTTAGATGAGGTCACTGCGCTCTGATTGGTCCGTAGCGGTCGCGTGACCTAAGGTCTTTCAAGCGCTTGAAATACCTTAGAAGACGTCACTGCTTTGTGATTGGTCACGTAGCGGTCACGCGACCGCTACGCGACCAATCAGAAGCTGCGGACGTCTTCTAAGGTATTTCAAGCGCTTGAAAGACCTTAGGTGACGTCACTGCTTTGTGATTGGTCGCATAGCGGTCACGCGACTGCTACGGACCAATCAGAGCGCAGTGACCTCATCTAAGGCCCTTCAAGCGCGCATTCTTAGGTACAACGGCTCCCGGTTACAGCGGTAAAGTCCAGGCTGCGTCGGAGGGTGAGTATATCCCTATTTTTTATTTTAATTCTTTCTTTTACACATTGATATGGATCCCAGGGCCTGAAGGAGAGTTTCCTCTCCTTCAGACCCTGGGAACCATCAGGGATACCGTCCGATACTTGAGTCCCATTGACTTGTATTGGTATCGGGTATCGGTATCGGATTAGATCCGATACTTTGCCGGTATCGGCCGATACTTTCCGATACCGATACTTTCAAGTATCGGACGGTATCGCTCAACACTAGCCAAGAGGATTTAATGGGTTGTTTCATGAACCCAGGTTTTCTAAATATTATCTACAGACTAGACAGTGAGATTATTTACTCACTGGGCTGTGTTTTGTTGCTTCAATACAATCAGTATGTTATCAGCAGGAGATTATCCCTACAGGACTAGGTGTCTTAGTCCAACCCCGCCCCCAGCACTGATTAGCAGCTTTGTGTTAAAATACAGTGTGGGCGGGGTTATACATGGCTCAGCATTTGAGTTCTGCTCAGAGAAAATTGTGATTGGGTGTCTTTCTGCTTTGAATGGTAGAAATGGTTTTCAGGCATTACCCCTTCACCCTGCTATGATGTCTATATGCCCTTTCATGTTATGGAAAATGACCCATGCTCTAGATCATGAGGATATTGGGATCAAAGAGGAAGAATATCTGTTCTATGATATTGAGAGGGATTTGGCCGTTTCTCACTATTATTACTGTTCTCCTATTATTTTTCAGCTGCCGCATAGACCGAGCTATACCATAAAGTACAGATGATCTATCCTTCAGGATCTCATCCAACAAGCTAAGGTGAAGATGACTATTAATACGAGTAAATAATTTAAAAATCTGCTGCCTGAGCGCGAGGAGCTGACTGAGCGCCAGACGCTTATTACAATATTTTTTTTTATTTCTCTTACTCTCTAAAATATTTTTATAGAGCTGTATTTTAAGCTGCTGCCCTTTCCAAGAAGCACGGTTCAGACTCTGACGCAGAGAAGTGACTCGCTCCCAGCATCGTCGAGGTGCCTCCCGGAACTGTCTATATAAATACTTTTGCTTCGGTCTTGCTTGCCCTTTCTCTATTAGCCATCCATGACATTATTTCGCCAGGATAAAACAAGACAGAACACCCAAACACCAAGCGAGACTTCCGTCACCTTGACCTGAAGCAGCAGGAAAAGCAATTGTAGTAAACATTTATTACCTTTCAAAATACATGTTCAGTGTTTTAAGAAAAATATTTGCCCATTTTTCAGTGACTTTAAAGAGCCCTCTTAAAGGGAATCTGTCAGTAGGATCAACCCTACTAAGCCGTCTACTTGGACATGTAGGTCATTGAAAGTTGAATAAAATGATACCTTCTAATCTGCAATCTGATGTCTTATTCCAGAGAAATCCATGTTTTTTTCTTAATAAGTAAAAAGGCTGTTAAGCTCTATGGGCCGGACATAGATCTCCCTGAAAGCATTAAGCTACTTACCGGTAGCAGCATTTTTCGGAGGCCCATGACAGCACCACGAGAGAGGGGATCTGCCCATTAGGAACAGGAAACCTACAGGTACAAAAGGGCGGCACCTCCACCACGTATCAGTTGTATTACAGAGCCTGAGAGGACTACCGCTGTTAATGACAAGCATACACAAATATTATATACAATCAAATACAATATCTTTAATAAAGTAACAATCCAGATATCACATGTCAGAAAACCATTTTTTTTTTTTACATTTTAAGGAAGTGCAACCCCCACGTGAATAGGGAGGGAACTAAGGGTGCTGTCATAGGCCTCTGAAAAATACCGCTACCGGTAAGTAGCTTAATGCTTTATTCGGACTCCCATGACAGCACCACGAGAGATTTACAGAGATCTAAGCTACCTTTGGCAGCGACTATAGCCTGCAGCACCCTTAACCCGAAGGTGAGATCTGAAGAGAACCCCAAGTCCAACCGATAGTGTTTGAAAAAGGTGAAAGGGGATGACCATGTGGCCGCCTTACATATCTGGTCGATTGACACTCCAGACCTTTCCGCCCAGGATGATGCCATGGCCCGGGTGGAATGTGCCCTCAGATTCTGCGGAGTCGGACTCCCACGTGCTATGTAAGCCAGAGAGATAGCCTCCCTAATCCATTTAGCTAGTGTGTATTTTGTTGCTCTAACTCCTAGGACCTTGGAAGGATAAGAATAGCGCATTATCTTTTTTCCAGTCATTAGTGACTGAGATATATTGTAGAAGGCATCTCCTAACATCTAATGTATGGAGTTCAAACTGTGATTAACAGATGGAAAATCAGGGGCTCTGTAAAAAAAAAACCCACGGTCAGATAGACCAACAAAAATGTCATCCACAACTGCCAGGAAAATTGTTCAGGACGCAAAGAAAAACCCACAAATAGCATCAGCTGAAATACAGGACTCTCTAAAAACTAGCGGTGTGGCTGTTTCAAGATGCACAATAAGGAGGGACTTGAAGAAAACTGGGCTGCATGGTCAAGTCACCAGAAGAAAGCCATTACTACGCAAACGCCACAAAGTATCTCTCCTACAATACGCAAAACAGCACAGACAAGCCTCAAAACTTCTGGAACTAGGTAATTTAGAGTGATGAGACCAAACTTGAACCTTTTGTCAACAACCATAAATATTACATTTGAAGAGAGGTCAACAAGCCTTATGATGAAAGGAACACCATTCCTACTGTAAAGCATGGAGATGGATGGCTGATGTTTTGGGGATGTTTGAGCTACAAAAGGCACAGGAAACTTCAAAGGTCAAAGTTGAAGGAAAGATGAATTCAGCACATTATCAGCAAATACTGGATGCCATACATAGTAGTACACTGGCGCTACACTATTCAGAGAACAAAAGAGGGAAGAAGGAAGGGTTAATCTAAAACAACGCTGCTGCTGGTGATCTAACAGGGTCTGTGTGGAACCCTGCTTAGTAAAATAACAACAAAGTGAATATGAGAGCTATCACCTGCGCTAAGAAGGTGCGTTGGTAGATAAATGATATGTATGTGGACACAGGAAAATTAGTTACTCCCACCAAGGGGAAAGACAAAGGTATGCAGAACCGATAAACAGGGAGCAATACAGCCGGACAAAATGATTAGTTACAGAAGCACTTACTGCATGGATCTGTAGTGGCGCCGAGGCGTAACTAAACTTCACTTCTCCCGGAAGGTGTCCAGTACTTAGTCCCGCAGTAGAGTGGAACAGGGGGGTAAAGTGAGGGCTTTCGCCCGCCGAGTAGCTCCTCGCTGGTCACAGGGGGTTAGACCAAACCGCCTGCCCCTGGCGTGCCCCGGCCGGAAGCGATGCCGAAGCGGTGGCGGAGTGTGAAAGGGGCGTGGCTAGAATGTGACGTCACACAAGTGTAAGGACGGGGCGCGTGCAGGGACACAAACCAACGCGTTTCGAAGGATAGATTCCTTCTTCTTTGGTCTAACCCCCTGTGACCAGCGAGGAGCTACTCAGCGGGCGAAAGCCCTCACTTTACCCCCCTGTTCCACTCTACTGCGGGACTAAGTACTGGACACCTTCCGGGAGAAGTGAAGTTTAGTTACGCCTCGGCGCCACTACAGATCCATGCAGTAAGTGCTTCTGTAATTAATCATTTTGTCCGGCTGTATTGCTCCCTGTTTATCGGTTCTGCATACCTTTGTCTTTCCCCTCGGTGGGAGTAACTAATTTTCCTGTGTCCACATACATATCATTTATCTACCAACGCACCTTCTTAGCGCAGGTGATAGCTCTCATAAATACTGGAGGCCAATTTGAAACCCCCATCAGCTCGGAAGCGGAGCATGGGACGTACTTGGACATTTCAACATGACAACGATCCAAAACTCAAGGCCAAGTCGACATGTCATTGGCTACAGCAGAACCAAGGAAAGGTTCTGGACTGGCCATCTCAGTCTCCTGACCTCAGTATCATTGAGCCACTCTGGGGAGATCTCAAGCGCACAGCTCATGCATGACAGCCCGGAATTTACAGGAACTTGAAGCTTTTTGCCGAGAATAGTGGGCAGCCTTACCATCTGAGAAAATAAAGAACCTCATACATAACTGCCATTAAAGACTTCAAGCTATCATTGATGTTAGAGGGGGCAATACACGGTATTAAGAAATCTGGTATGTGAAATTTTGATCAGGGTCATTTCGATGTTTTGGGTTGTTATTGTGATTTAAAAGCAAAAACACAGTAGTTTGACAATAAATGGCTTCACCCAACTATAAATGGCTTCACCCAACTACTAACCATGAGTGGAGAAAAAGTTTTGGTGTTATCATTCCTATTCTCTGGAAAAAGACCAAGAAAGCAAAAATTCTGCCTTAGTATGTAAACTTTTGAGCACAACTGTGTGTAAATAGGCAGCCAGACACAAAAGTCCTATAAAAGTTTGTGACAAAAGTATGTGAACCTTTGCTTTGAGTATCTGTTGTGATCTTTGGTGCAGTAATGACTCCATAGGAATGTTTCCAGTAATTGTTGATTAGTCTTGCACATCGGCTGGGAGGAATTTTATTCAATTGATCCCTTCAAAAAAGCTTCACCTTTGTTATGTTGGTGGGTTTTCTCCCATGAACTGCTCATGTCCGATTCTCCCTCAATATTTTTATATGATTACGGTCAGGAGTGATACTTGGCCATTGTAAAACTTTCACATTATTCTTCTTTAACCATTCTTTTGAGGAACGACTTGTGTGCTTTTCTTCATTGTCTTGCTGCATGACTCACCTTCTCTTGAGATCTAGCTCATGGAAAGATGTCCGGTCAATTTATTTTATAATTTACCAGTATAATTCAGAATTTGTCACCCCAATAATGATAACAAGCGATCTTGGCACAGATGCAGCAAAATAGGTGCAATCCATGATACTAAACCTTTCTAGACCTAGACCTTTCTTCATAGATGGTGTCAGGTTTTCCTTCTTCAAGCATAAAGCTTCACATTTAAAATAAAAAAACCTCTTTTTATCTCATCTGTACACAAAACATTGTTCCAACAGACTTATGAGTTGGCCAGGTGATCTTTAACAAATTGCAAATGGGCAGAAATGTTCTTTTTGAACATTTTGTCATTATGATTTAAAAAGAGAAAACAGAGTAGTTTGACAACAAATGGCTTCACCCAACCAGTAACCTTGAGTGGAGAAAAAGTTTTGGTGTTATTCAAATTCTCTGAAAAAAGGCAAGAAAGCAAAAATTCTGGTGGGGTATGTAAACTTTTGAGCACCACTGTATACTGAATTGCTGCTGCCTTGGCTACACATTTTAGCCCTAGCACTGGCACAGACGGGAACATTGACTTCTATTCAGATGTTTACTATCCAGGCATCTGCTCAGTGAAAGCGCTCACCAAGCAGGGAACGTGGCTTATCCTGGTAACATGCCAATTCTGACTCCCTTTCGGAAGCCAGAGGAAATTCCCCCATTTTGTCTGTGTCTTTAAACGTGGCTATTCTATAGTCATCCCTTTGATTGATGCCAATAATACAATTGTCATCTCCCAAGCAACCAAGCATGCATCTTTCAAGCTCGCCAGCACACCTTAGAGCTTTGTTTGCTCACCTTCAACACCACGCTGTGACAGTTAATCATCATGACCAGTGTCACTGTCGTAAAAAATTTAACACTGACTACCGGCTCCATCCCCCACATGTGCCTGAGATAATTAAATGTCCCATCACATCCACTTGTTGCTATTCCTCCTCTTTCTCCCTCTCATTCACATCCCGCTGTATAAAACATTGACCTTGAGGGACCACAACAGCTTTGCCAATGTAACTGTACTTCTTCCATAACTTGCCGTATCCTTTTGTATAAATATAAGGGGCATGAGGCTGTTAATGTCAAAGTTGCCTCTAATGCCAAGTTTAGTAGCCTCTTTAAAGGACCTCAGTAGGAGACACGAGGCTCTAATCAGCTGCCAATAGCAGATTTCAAAGTAACCAAAGCTCTGACTTTGGCCGCAACATCTGTCATGCAACCAAAGTTCGCTTGGTGACGCTTGTACTGAGGGTATTGCGATAGTTACAAGCAAGTTACATAAACTTGAAGCAATTGGAATTCTTGCTACTTGCTTGTCATGATCACAATAACATCAGAGGAGCAATGCAACCCAGATGAGTGAAACAAATAAAATGGTTTTTTTTGACACCCACACTTTGTGAAGTAAGCAGGCAAAATTAAATGGATTGCGGCAAATTTTCTTTTATATATATAAAAAAAAATGTTTTACCCTTTACAAAAGAAAATTAGACACAAACTTATTACAGTTGCTCGTGATAAGCACAATGTCTTTGTCGCACATCGATTTAGTTTTTTTCTGCTAAAAATATTGTGTTGATTTTCTGCTGCTTTCAAGTGCATTTAAAAGAGAACTGTATAATTGAAATGCAGCAGGTCAGATGCCAGCTATACCATATCACTGGCACTGATCAACCACAACTGAGTCCGATACAGCTACTGTCACCTTTCCTACACCTTGCCTTGCACCCCCTATGAATTGAATCTCTGTATTAACCTACGTTTACACCATCAGTATTTGGTCAATATTTCACATCAAGCCAAAACCAGGAGTGGGTGATAAATGCAGAAGTGTTGCATGTGTTTCTATTATATTTTTTCTCTGATTGCTCCACTCCTGGTTTTGGCTTACAGAAACTGATGTTGAATCCTGACCAATTACTCTTAGTGTGAATGTAGCCTTATTTGCAGACTTCTACACCCATCATCTGCAGCTGTACAACATATTACTGTCTAGAGTATTTGTTCAATGATTTAGGGCCTTCTCTTCCTATCTCCTCTATTTCTGGGCTGTGAACTCTGACATCCTCTCCATATCTTAAATCAATCTAAAATGGCTGCTGCATTCCCTTCCTTGACTTTTATAGAGGATGCAATAGACCCTTCTGATTGGCACTGTGATAACATGTGATGGCTATAAGAAGGTATTATAAGGAAGTTCGCTTAGCCACACCTAAGATCATACTAGCCTTCCTTAGCTAACAATCTTCTACAATGTGTAAAAAGGCATTGGGCATTTTTTGGTGATTTGCGCTAATTACACACCAATAGTTTGATTTTGCAAGGACCTGGGAATTTCTTGAAATTTGACACTAAATCGAATTGCATCAAATTGATTCCTCATTTCTACTACAATTATATATGTAAAAATTTTAACATTTTGCATAGTTTCTATACAGGGATGACCTTTGTTCTCCTTGAAAGTTTGCATGCAAATAGAGTTAACATAAGAAAAGCAAAGTAGCTGTTGAAAATCCAATTTTTTTTTTATAGCTTTCCTACATTTGTGTTTGCCAGCAAGCTTTATATGATTTTTGAGAGGATAACATTAAAATCTCAGAAGGGGTGACTGCTGATATTCGGCAGATCTTTTCCATTGAAAAGAAAAAATTAAAAACAAAAACGTGCCATGAATAAGATTCCTATATGGAATGAATTTCACCTCTATCAGAGCCGCTTTTATAAGGATGGGTATTACTAAGCGGACATGACAACGGGATTAGCTGCAGTTACCTGGATATGTCTTCTGCATTGCCGAATATTTAAATTGTGTCTTCTGGGGTTGGCGAATATCCATAAGTCTGCTGTTTTATTGTCAAAAAACATTTGGAATCATTAAATCGGCTTAACGATTAGACGCTTCTTGACATTTTACGCTTTTTTTCCTTTCTTCCCCCTGTACGTTTTCTCATGTTAAGTAACTAGGTTCTAGCCACTTAATAAGAATATTACATGCAGCTGCAGCTTTGTAAGATCTGCTAATAAGTTCAAGATATTCCAAGTGGCAGACAGTCCCTACAGGCTTGGCAGCTGTAGATTGTGCTGACTGGAATGAGATACGTTGCTGCAAACACATTAGCATATCTACTTAGCTGACAGCGGGGTCTGATCTGGTCCTATAACTCACACAGGTGATGTATGCCTCATATTATACATCAGTCTAATCTCTCATGATGGGGTGTTGTAAATCCTTCCTCAAAGTGCTGGGTATGAAAAACGAAATGCCTTGCAATTAAAATACCTTGGTTTTTTGTACTTCTAGATGTCCTGCTGTAGTTCAGCCCCATAGAGATGGAGCAGACTTTATTACATCACGTTGATAGCATTTTTCTGCAACTTGTATTAACATTTTTGTATGGTGTGTGCCAGTACGTCAGATTACAGTCTATAGATATTCTTTTTCTAGCCCAAGGATGCTAATATTTTTGAAAGCATTAAGCTCTTTAAGACCTTTAACGTACATGTATGTAATCGGCCGTGTCCCTGCTTTAGATGCGGGCTCACACGCATCTTACCCCTGCAAATTGATGGCTGATAATGGTTGGATCAGATAACTGCCATTGGTTGTTAATTACTTGTAATGACCGGAGGTTCTAATAAGATCCAGTGGGTCACAAACCGAGACTGAGGCATAAATCTCAATATTGTCTTTACTAAGATAACAGTAGGGATAAGATTTGGTATTGGAAAGAATCAGACCGAAATCCCCTAATTGAATACACTCACTCAGCCAGAGCTGAAATTAATGTGCCAATCCCAAGGTTCCCTTTTGAGTGTGTTATACTGGGATTTAGAATACATTTACCTGTACAACAGATCAAATCAGGTACTAAGAAAACAGGTGTAAATAGGCTAAGGTGGTATTATGGGACCCCCTAGGATGGCACACTGAGTATAAATATATATAAAACCCACAATACAACATCTATAGATATAACAGGCGCTCTAAAACACTTAATCTAAGGATACCCGGATATCTATTATTATGGTACCGTTAACCTGAGGGAAGCCTCTAGTCGGGCATATAACTTGCATCGGCTGCAGCCAGTCTCAAGATCTTCGGCGCCAAAACAGCTATAGAAAAATTAAGTTCTGCATCTTGTAATCCATTGCCGAGCCCACACGCTGGGGACTTACAGTTCTGTAACCTCAGGATATGGCACAGGATAACACTTCAACAGGCTTGTCCGGGTCCCTCTCAAAACGAAGGTTAAGTATACTGTCTCTGTTCCAGCCGAGCAGTCACTCACGACTTCTCCTAAGAGCTAACCACCTGAATCTGCACAAGATGTTTTCTTTTGCTTTTCAGCTCACCACAAAAAGGGTCTCCATAGAGCTCCACAGTCACTCAGATCACAAGAATGCTCTGTCTTTGTTCCACAGCAGAACCACAGGTTCCCATGAAGAAGGGGTTAACACCTTCACACACATGCTGGCAGCATACAGTCTTTACAGAGCCCAGTCTCCTTGATTTTCTCAGCTGCCTCACACATAGTAACATAGTTAGTAAGGCCGAAAAAAAGACATTTGTCCATCCAGTTCAGCCTATATTCCATCATAATAAATCCCCAGATCTACGTCCTTCTACAGAACCTAATAATTGTATGATACAGTATTGTTCTGCTCCAGGAAGACATCCAGGCCTCTCTTGAACCCCTCGACTGAGTTCGCCATCACCACCTCCTCAGGCAAGCAATTCCAGATTCTCACTGCCCTAACAGTAAAGAATCCTCTTCTATGTTGGTGGAAAAACCTTCTCTCCTCCAGACGCAAAGAATGCCCCCTTGTGCCCGTCACCTTCCTTGGTATAAACAGATCCTCAGCGAGATATTTGTATTGTCCCCTTATATACTTATACATGGTTATTAGATCGCCCCTCAGTCGTCTTTTTTCTAGACTAAATAATCCTAATTTCGCTAATCTATCTGGGTATTGTAGTTCTCCCATCCCCTTTATTAATTTTGTTGCCCTCCTTTGTACTCTCTCTAGTTCCATTATATCCTTCCTGAGCACCGGTGCCCAAAACTGGACACAGTACTCCATGTGCGGTCTAACTAGGGATTTGTACAGAGGCAGTATAATGCTCTCATCATGTGTATCCAGACCTCTTTTAATGCACCCCATGATCCTGTTTGCCTTGGCAGCTGCTGCCTGGCACTGGCTGCTCCAGGTTAGTTTATCATTAACTAGGATCCCCAAGTCCTTCTCCCTGTCAGATTTACCCAGTGGTTTCCCTTTCAGTGTGTAATGGTGATATTGATTCCTTCTTCCCATGTGTATAACCTTACATTTATCATTGTTAAACCTCATCTGCCACCTTTCAGCCCAAGTTTCCAACTTATCCAGATCCATCTGTAGCAGAATACAATCTTCTCTTGTATTAACTGCTTTACATAGTTTTGTATCATCTGCAAATATCAATATTTTACTGTGTAAACCTTCTACCAGATCATTAATGAATATGTTGAAGAGAACAGGTCCCAATACCGACCCCTGCGGTCCCCACTGGTCACAGCGACCCAGTTAGAGACTATAACATTTATAACCACCCTCTGCTTTCTATCACTAAGCCAGTTACTAACCCATTTACACACATTTTCCCCCAGACCAAGCATTCTCATTTTGTGTACCAACCTCTTGTGCGGCACGGTATCAAACGCTTTGGAAAAATCAAGATATACCACGTCCAATGACATAGCTTCTCTATTTCCACTGAATCTCTCATCTCCTGTAATAAAACAAAAAAAAAAAAAAAAAGAATATCCCTCACCTGTCCGTCTTTTTGTCCCATGCCGTAATTCATGTCTGGGGGGTAAACAGTTTTCAACCTGGACGGTGCCAAGATGTGACGGTCCAAGCTGAGAACCACTGGGGAATGATGGGGGTTCGACTGCTGGGACCTTCACGATCTAGCCACTTTTACCCCTGTTAGAATGGCGGTTGTGTGCTCGGCACTGCTGCATTCATTATTTATGGGACCGCCAAGCAACGTGATTGTCTCTCTCCAGCAGTCACATAGAGAATGAATAGAGCTGCAGTCAAGCATACTTTATGGCTGCCATGATGTTCTAAGGGTATGTGCACCCAACACCTGGAACACGCCTGAAAAAGCACCAAAAAACACACACAAAAAAATCAACATTCAGTATTCACAGCAATGTCAAAATGAGTTGCTGTGAATATTTTCCAGTTTTTTAAAATAAATGCTTGAGGCTTTGATAGCTGTGAGGTGGCTAAAAGAAGCGACCGGTCCCTTCTTCTGACAACTTACGCTTGAAAACTGCCACTGTATTATATATGTTGTACAGGATAGCTTGTGGATTAAGTCCGCAGTGCCACAATAATACAGATTCGAACGTAATGAAAAACTCATTACATTTGAATCTGTATTATTGTGGCAGTGCGGACTTAATCCACAAACTATCCTGTACAACGTCTCTGAGAAGGTCGCGTGGGCGACCCATGGATCTGCAGCAGCCGATACGTACATGCTTTTGCTTTACACCATCAGGTGAGCAGCTCCCTGTTAAAAAAACGCATTTAATCTGAGGATAAGACCCTATATGCACTTTTTGTCTCCCTAATTTACTAGTACTGTGTTATATATGGAATACAGTTTCATGTAAAAGTTTGGGCACCCCTGGTCAAAATTATTGTTATTGTGACCAGTTAAGCAAGGTGAAGATGATATGATCTCTAAAAGGCCTAATGTTAAAGATGACACATTGAATTTGTATTTTAGGCAAAAAAAAAAAACATTTTCATCTTTTACATCGTACAAAAAATTACAAAAAGGAAAAAAAGCAGATGCAAAAGTATGGGCACCCTTGTTTATGTGTCTGCTCAGATAACTTTAACCAAAGTTTGAGGCCTTAATTGGCCTGTTGGGGTTATGGGCTGGCTTGTTAATTATCATCGCTAGGAAAGGCCAGGTTATGAAATTTTCCCTGATTTCTAAAAACCCAGCCTCCTCTAACCTTGCGCCAAAAAACAGCAGCCATGGGTTCTTCTAAGCAGCTGGCTAGAACTCTAAAAATGAAAGTGGAGGAAGCTCACAAAGCAGGAAAAGGCTATATAAGAAGAAGTCAAAGCGTTTTCAAGTTGCCCTTTCCTCAGTTCAAAATCTAATTAAGAAATGTCAGCTAACAGGAACAGTGGAGGTCAAGATAAGGTCTGGAAGACCAAGCAACATTTTCAGTGAGAGCTGCTCGCAGGTTTGCTAGAGAAGCAAATTACAATGCCCATTTGACTGCAAAAAATCTTCAGAAAGATTTATCAGACTTTGGAATTGTGGTACTTTGTTCTACTGTTCAGAGACAGCTGCACAAATATGGCCTTCATGGAACAGTCATCAGAAGAAAACCTCTCCTGTGTCTTCACTATAAAATTCAGCATCAGAAGTATGAATAAGAACATCTAAACAAGCCTTGTGCATTTTGGAAACAAGTCCTGTGGAAGTTAAACTAGAACTCTTTTGCCACAATGATCAAAGGTGTGTGTGGAGAAAAAAGGCACAGAATTTTAGGAAAATAGAGATGAGCGAGCACTAAAATGCTCGAATGCTCTTTACTCGAATCAAGCAATTCCTAATGCTTGAGTGTTCGTTTTTCGCAAAGGGTATAATTTTAGTCTATGGGAAATCAAGAATTTTTCCAGCAGAACCTACAAAGAAGTCTGGGGGGGGGGGCAGTGAAAATGACGAAATGGATAGAAAAAGTGCTGAAAGGAATGAGAACAGGATGGGAAGACCCCTGGTAGCATCTCTGACTCCCAGATTGCTGCGCAGAACAATGGTGTCACATTTTTACTCCACTTTAAAGGACTAAAAAAAAACATTCAAAATCGAAAAGAAATTAGAGTTTACAGGAAAAAAATTGTTAAGAAACATTCTTTCCTATTTAATAACTATTATATAAGGCAAAACTTAAGAAGGATTTCTGAAAAAATAATTTAAGTAAAACAAAATTAAATTTTTTTGTAAAAAAATGGAAATTTCAGTGTAATTTATGAAGGAAGCAAGAACTGGCAAAAATGTGATGGAAGAAGAACTGATATACACACTTTATTAAACATAAAGGAGGGTCTCATACACACTGTTCCAATTGTCATGTAGTTGTACTCCTAGACTCAGAGGCTATGCACTAAGTGCAAAGCCCGCCAAAAATTACAAGCAGGCTCATCCAAACAACTTTGAAGGCACCAACTGTAGTACCTCATTCAAATATTGTCCACTCAAAAGTTCTGCACAGTACAAAGCCTGCCAAAAGTTAGAAACAGTGTCATCTATATACCCTTGAAGACAACTACACTGTGTTCCAAATTATTATGCAAATTGGATTTAAGTGTCTTAAAGATTTAATTTTTTGTTTTTCAAATAACCTTGTGGATGGTAGTGTCTCAGGGCTCAATGAATCACTGAAATCAATCTTAAACACATGTGATAATTAGTTTTCCAGGTGATTCTAATTAAAGGAAAACTACTCAAAAATGATGTTTCACATTATTATGCAGGTCACAGGTTTCAAGCAATATGGGAAATAAAAAGGATCTCTCTGCTGCTGAAAAGCGTTAAATAGTGCAATGCCTTGGACAAGGTATGAAAAAATTCATGAAAACTTAAGAGTGATCATCATACTCTGATGAGATTTGTGACTGAAACAGAGCACAGACAGAGTTCATGCAAATAAAGGCATAATGAGGAAGTTTTCTGGCAGACAAATTCACTGATTAAGAGAGCAGCTGCCAAAATACCATTACAAAGCAGCAAACAGTTATTTGAAGCTGCTGGTGCGTCTGGAGTCCCTCAAACCTCAAGGTGTTGGATCCTTCAAAGGCTTGCTGTGGTGCATAAACCTACTATTTGGCCACTCCTAAACAGTGTTCACAAGCAGAAACGGTTGCATTGGGCCCAGACATACATGAAGACTAATTTTCAAACAGTCTTGTTTACTGATGAGTGTCGAGCAACCCCGGATGGTCCAGATGGATGGAGTAGTGGATGGTTGGTGGATGGCCACCATGTCCCAACAAGGCTGCGACGTCAGCAAGGAGGTGGAGGAGTCATGTTTTGGGATGAAATCATGGGGAACCAGCCGGTATGGCCCTTTAAGGTTCCGGAAGGTGTGAAAATGACCTCAGCAAAGTAAATAGAGTTTCTGACTGACAACTTTCTTCCATGGTCTAAAAAGCAGAAACGTGCCTTCAGGAACAAAATCATCTTCATGCATGACAATGAATACCTCTGAGTAATTGGCTGCTATGGGCATAAAAGGAGATAAACTCATGGTGTGGCCACCATCTTCCCCTGACCTCAACCCTATAGAGAACCTTTGTAGTATCATCAAACAAAAGATCTATGAGGGTGGGAGGCAGTTCACATCAAAACAGCAGCTCTGAGAGGCTATTCTGACTTCATGCAAAGAAATACAAGCAGAAACTCTCCATAAACTCACAAGTTCAATGGATGCAAGAATTGTGAAGGTGAAATCAAAGAAGGGCTCCTATGTTAACATGTAACTTGGCCTGTTAGGATGTTTTGGAGTTAAATAGCTTTTTTGTTCAGTGAATGCAACCTCCTAATGCTGCAAATTCCACAAATGAGCATTTTCAGTTCTTTAAAACATATCAAATGTTTAGAAATACTACTGTGCCTAATAATTTGGAACAGTGCATTTTGAGTTTTTATTCATTTTGGAGATTATAATGTTATCATTGGGAGGTTTGTTCAATAAAATTAGATGTATACTCTAACGGGTGATGACTTTTATTAGACTGACTGTCATTTGCACTGACCATTTAGAAAAATCCGAGAAAAATGTCATTTGCATAATAATTTGGAACATAGTGTAGATGGTCTCATTAAAATATTAAGAAAGTGTACACTTGTAGCAGGTCAATTTGTTTTTTTTTATTTCAAATCAATGAAATTTCACACAAAGCAGGTTCTATAGAATATATGACAATAGTCAATTTTTTGATAAAAAATATTGTGAACTGTACCAGGCCAAGCAGCTTTAAAAAGCTTTATCCTACAATTTTTACACAAAGCATGTTAAACTGTGTGCATTTATCATTGAAACCATAAAAATTTTTGAGAAGTGTTTTTTTTCCAGATTTTAAAATACCAGCGAATTGTAGCGTGAAGTGTATAAATGAATCATTAAATCCATAAACAATATTTCAAGCTTTTTTATTTTACTTTTACATAACCAAATGATGTAACAGAAAGCACATATAACTCTATGGATGAGTAATTGAATCCAGACAAATTTCTCACTGCTTTTTTGCAGTCATATATATCATCGACATGTACCCAAGAATATGCAATACTGGATGGATGAGCAATACAATACTGAAAAAAATGTGGTCATCCATAGACCCCTGAAAGACAAAAACTGGCATGCCTCATTCAAATATTTTTAACCTCTTCCCGACATACTCAATATACATACTGCTCTGTGGGGGGCTGCATTCCTGCAAAGAGAAGTATATATATACGGTGCCATGAGCGTGTGGGCTCATGCTGAGTGCCGCCGCGATCAAGTGTGGGTGTAAACTTTATATAAGAGCTGACACCTGCAGCAATGCCCACGATTGGTGATAGCAAGCATTTAACTCCTCTGATGCTGCTGTCAAAAGTGAAGCAACTTCGTGAGGCATCGCGGAGTGAGAGAGCTCCCTCTGTACTCTCCCATCAGCATAATACGATTGTGATCGCGTTGTGCCGATGGTCTCCATGGTTACCCCGAGCCAAAACATGGCCACAAGGCCAACCAGGGATGGTGGCCTGTCAGCTCATGCTCAGAGCATGAGCTGACAACCCTCCTTCCTGCATCTGAAATGCTGATTTAATGTATATATAAATCTGGTATTGCTGTAATCGCTCCGACTTGAAGAATAATGTCGTCTAATCACTTATAGGAAAGGCATAAAACGGCATAAAAAATAAATAGAATTAGTTCTTCCCATGCTGTTGATTTTTTCATTCTGCCTCCTAAAGATCGAAGTAAGGCTTCTTTCACATTTCTGTCTTCCTCCACACGTCGGTCGGTATGTGAAAAAACTGGATCCTGCAAATTTGTATGCAGGATCCTGTTTTTTCCCATTGACTTATAGTAGCGACGTATGGGCACATGTTATGTCCGTCGTGCACTCGATCCTGTGCATTTTGGCGGACCGTCGTCTGCTAAAAACGTTCAAGGGAACGTTTTTCTGTACGTTGCATCCTGTGTTTCCTACTGCGCATGCCCGGCAGGAAATCTCTCTCTCCTCCCTGGGATTTTAGACTTTAGCATTCCGGACAGCGGACTGTTGAAACACTGCATCCACTGCCACTATTTTCCAAACATCCGTCAGTACGTCGCGCCGACGCTTTGTGACGGCCGACTACAGACGGAAATGTGAAAGAAACCTAAGGCTCGGCTCACATTTATCCTGCGGTGTACACTCAGTACTTACAAAAGTGTTTCCATGTAAATCTCTCCAAGAAATATCGTTTCTCCTTGAGGAGAGTGACATGATAAGCATGTCGAGGTGAGGAGACTTAAAGCCGCAATGCTCCTCTGGGAAATATGCAAATTGTCTCTTCAGAGAGGATGAGGACTAGAGCTCTAGTGCCACCTATTGGAAGTAGCAATCCTAACAATCAATGTCGACTCTTTAACGAGCCTTGTCACATGACAGCCAAACCAGAATCTCAATTTGCAGACACTGTTTCAGGGTACTGCCCCTCGTCAGTGCAAAGTGGAGATCTGGTTTGGCTGATTGAGAGGCCTGTGACCGGGATCCAAGAAGTATCGTATTTCAGAGATGTAAATCTCTGAAATAAGCGATTCAGACAGAACCCCTGGCAAAGATTCCCTATAAGGCAGATGGAGGAACTGTGGATGCCATAGGACCTATGATCCAGTGGTGACCTTTTTAGATGAGAAAAAAAGTGCCGTCGGCCACAGTTTTCTGCACTTCTGAAAAAAAGGACATCGCTGAACAGAGGCCGGATGGAGTTCAGAGTAACTCTGCTGCCTCCTTATAGTGAATGGATCCTTGGGGGTTTCATCTGAATCATGTCACTCGGGAGATTTAGATATAAACCCCGATGTAAGTGCTCAGAGTAGAGCATAGGAGAAATGTGATTATTATTATTATACATTTTTATAGCGTAATTTATTCCATGGCGCTTTACATGTGAACGGGGCAAATATAGACAAGCAAAATAAACATGACTAAAACAAGGCACACACAAGTACAGGAAGAGAGAGGACCTTACCCGTGAGGGCTCACAGTCTACAGGGGATGGGCGAGGATACGCTAGGAGAGGGCAGAGTTGGTCATGCGGCGGTTCAGCAGACAGAGGATCGCTGCAGGCTGTAGGTGATGCAAAATGTTACATAAAATGTTCCCAACAAAAGCTTCAAATCAATCCACAAAAAAGGCCTCACTCAGTTCCATCATCTGTCAATGGAATTATAGAGGGCCTCCATGTTACTGGTAGTACTAAGGCTATGTAGAAGTGCTATAGCTCCATGCACCCCAAAAGAATTTCATCAAATTCTGCGCTCCCAAATCCAAATGCCCCCCCTCCTTTCTGAGCCCCACAGTGTGTCTAAACCCCATGTTTGGCATTTCTGTAGTGATGAAAGCCAGCCTAATTTAAGGGTACGTGTCTCCAGAAGCACGAGCTGGGCAAAATAATGTACTGGTTGGTGACTGCAACAAACTTTGCACTGCAATAACAGTTTGCAATTTTCACTCAGCAACATCCATTACTGCTTGTTTCTGGAAAACACCCATTAAGTAAAAATGATCACTACACCTGTAAATAACTTCCAAAGGAATATTTTCCAAAATGGGGTAACTTGAGGTTGGACTCTTAGCACTAAGGGGCTAAAAACATGTTGTTTTCTTTTCATGGCTCAGCATTATAAACGTCTGTGAAGCACTTGGGGGTTCAAGGTGCTTACTAAATAGCTAAATTCCTTGAGTGGTCTAGTTTCCAAAATGGGGTCACTTGGGGTCACTCTTTAAGCACATCAGGGGCTCTCCAAACAGGATATGACACCTGCAGAACATTCCATGAAAATCTGCGTTCCAAAACTTAAACCTTTCTGAGACCAGCTGTGATCCCAGGCAATAGTTTTCCCCCACATATGGGGTATTGCTGTACTCAGAAGAAATTGCACAAAGATTGTATGTTGTATTGTCTCCTGTTACCTTTGTGAAAATAAACAAATTGGGGCTAAAGAACATTTTTGCGAGAAAAAACACCGGATTGCGTACCGGTAATGCTCTTTTATAGAGCCACGACAGCACCCACTGAGAGGGGATCCGCCCCTAGGAACAGGAAACCCTACGGAGAGATAAAAGGGGCGGTCCCCCTCGCTCCCACAGTTTGGGTTACAGAGATTGCGAGGAACCGCCCACAAGTTTTAGTAGGTCATTCTATATTAACATTTCATCTTTGACTTAATCACGTATATTTACAAGAACCAATCACCCTTATCAGTGCTCATATGTAAACTAATATATAAGGGAGGGAAGTGAAGGGGTGCTGTCGTGGCTCTATAAAAGAGCATTACCGGTACGTAATCCGGTGTTTTCTCTTCGCCACGACAGCACCCACTGAGAGACTTTCAGAGACAGCTATTTGGGGGGGATTATCGTGTTAAGAACTGATCTACCGAAACACAAATCAGTGGAAGCAGATAGATCTAATCTATAGTGACTATAGAAGGTAATAGGTGAAGACCAGGTTGCGGCCTTACATATGAGTTCTATTGGAACCTCTGCTCGCTCTGCCCAGGATGATGCTATTGCCCGGGTTGAGTGTGCCTTTACAGTCTCGGGTGGATCTTCCCCTTTAGATGAATAGGCCAGGTATATCGCCTCCCGAATCCATCGAGATAATGTGCCTTTTGTGACACCAGCTCCTTTCCTTTGACCCTGGAAGGAAACAAAGAGAGCCCTGCTCTTCCTCCAGGCGCTAGTCCTGTCTAAGTAAGTCATTACAGCCCTTTTCACATCTAAGGTATGGTATTTCTCCTCTTCCTGATTTGTAGGATTATCATAAAAAGTAGGAAGAAGAATTTCTTGAGATCTATGAAATTTAGTACATCTCTTAGGTAGGTAGGAAGGGTCTGTTTTCAGGACGATTCTATCTGGAAATATTGACAGAAAGGGAGGATCTACTGATAGTGCCTGTATGTCACTTACCCTTCTTGCCGATACTAATGCGACAAGAAGAGTAGTTTTGAGAGTAACGTGTTTAATGTGAGCTGAGTGTAGTGGCTCAAATGGGTGACCTGTCAAGGCCTCAAGGACTAGATTAACATCCCAAGGCGGTATGCGGGGAATCTGAACTGGTTCTGACCTCTGGCAGGCTGAAATAAATCTAGTTATCCACCTATCACCCGCTACATTGTGACTATACAATGCCCCTAGAGCAGAGACTTGTACTTTTAAGGTATTAACTGAAAGACCTAAGTCACGTCCTTTCTGGAGAAATTCTAAAATGTTAAGTATAGGAATTTCGTTTGACAAGGCCAATGGATAAAGACTTAGAAACTTCCTCCATACTCTTACATATATAGAAGTAGTGGATCTTTTCCTACTTAATAATAGAGTATTAATTACTTGATCAGAGAAACCCCTTAATTTCAACAATTGCCTCTCAAATTCCAGGCTGTCAACCGTAGACCCTTCACATGAGGGTGGTTGAATGGCCCCTGGAAAAGAAGATCCTGATCCTCTGGGAGAATCCATGGATCTGAGATGGACATAGCTCTGAGCAGGGAGAACCATGGTCTCTTTGGCCAAAATGGGGCAATCAGGATTATATTGGCTTTGTCCTCTCTTACCTTCCTGATTACTGTTGGTAGAAGTATCAGAGGAGGAAAGGCATACGCTTTCTGAAATGTCCAGGGTACCTGGAGAGCATCGAGAAAATCGGGTTTGTCGGATTGGAACATTGAAGCGAACTTTTTTAATTGCCTGTTGTCTCTTGTAGCGAAGAGATCTACCTCTGGTAAACCCCATTTTACGGTTATCATTTTGAAGATTCGATGATTTAAAACCCACTCCCCTTGGTGGAGGGTATGGCGACTGAGGAAGTCCGCTTTTGAATTGTTCACTCCTCTGACATGTAGTGCTGATAGAGACAGTAGATGTTTCTCGGCTATAGTTAGGATGTCTTCGGCTATAGACATGAGTGTTCCTGATCTTGTTCCTCCTTGATGATTGATATACGCTACTGATGTCATGTTGTCTGACAGAATCCTTGTATGTGTTCCGTGTAGCTGCGGAAGGAATTCACAAAGAGCGTGATGGATAGCTTTCAGCTCTCTTATATTAGACGAGTCGTCTGACTCCGTAACCGACCATAGACCTTGGGCTACCTGATCTCTCATATGTGCTCCCCAACCACTAGGACTGGCATCCGTGAATATTGTGTTTGAAGGTTTAACTACCCAGGGGACCCCACTAACCAAGTGATCTGGTTCTCGCCACCAGGATAGAGATTTAATTACGTCTTCAGAAAGAAAAATTTTACCGTCTAGATGACCTTGTAATTTTATTTCCTCATGTAAAATTGCATATTGTAAACACCTTGAATGAAATTGGGCCCATGGTACTGCTGGGATACATGACGTGAAGGAGCCAAGGAGGGACATGCCTTGTCTTAAAGATATTAGAGGTTTATCTATTACCGACTGTACCTTATTTCTTATTGTCAATTGCTTGGATTGTGGTAAAAAACATTTTTGGCTTATGGAGTCTATTATAATCCCCAAGAATGTTTGTCGAGTAGTTGGAAGAAGTCTAGACTTTTCCCAATTCACCAACCACCCTAGCCTCTGCAGGGACGAGACCATATTACACAATCGTTGGTGACATTGTGACGGGGAGCTTCCTACCACTAAAAGATCATCAAGGTACGGAATTATGAGGGTATCTTTTACTCTTAGGTATGACATTACTTCCGACATTAACTTAGTGAATACCCTTGGAGCTATTGATAGTCCAAAGGGCATTGCTGTATACTGAAAGTGTCGTATACGTCCATTCAACACAATCGCCACGCGGAGATATTGTTGATGTTCTATAAAAATTGGCAGATGGTAATACGCATCTTTTAGGTCGAGTACCGTCATAAAACAATGGGGAGACAACAGTTTTATGGTGGATCGGATAGACTCCATTTTAAAGGTTTGATTCTGCAAAAAGGTGTTCAATTTTTTAAGGTTCAATATGGTTCTGAAAGATCCATCTGGCTTTGGGATTAAAAATAGAGGGGAATAGAACCACTTTTTTTGCTGAAGAAATGGGACTTCCACCAAAACCCCTTTGGCTAGAAGGTTCAATACCTCCTGCTCCAAAGCCTCCTGCTGTAACTGGGTTTTTAAAGAAGTCAATAGAAATGAGTCCGGCGGGACTCGGGAAAATTTTAATTTTAGGCCGAAGGTGATGATACTATTTGCCCAAATGTTCGAAGTTATTTTCTGCCATTGATCTGAGAAGGAAGACAATCTACCTCCGACAGGCAGATCTGTTCTAACGGGGTTTTTCCTCAGTTTTGTAAGGGCGCTTCCCAAAAAGTGCTCCTCTCTGTCTGGTGTCTCTAGTGGCCCAGCGATCTTGGTTCTTGAAATCCTTCCTCTTGTTAAACATGGGCTTTCGGAACGCCCTCCTATAAGATGGAAGGTAATTATTATTAGGGAAGCCCTTTTTCCTCTCCCCTGCTTTAGTCAGGATCTCGTCCAGCTTAGTACCAAATAGGTACTCACCCTGACATGGAAGACCACACAATTTGGATTTTGTCTGGGGATCGCCTTTCCAGCCCTTAAGCCACAGGGCTCTACGTGCTGCATTAGTCAGCCCCGCCGACTTGGCCGCTAATCGTATTGAGTCAGCAGATGAGTCTGCCAGGAAGGCTGTAGCACCCCTAATTAAAGGTATAGAGGCTCTCAACTTGTCTCTAGAGAGACCGTTTTTAAGTCCTTCTTCCAAGTCATTTAGCCAGACTAGCATGGACCTAGCGGTGCATGTAGCTGACACAGCCGGTTTTAGGGCTCCCGCACAAGATTCCCACGCTCTTTTAAGGAGAGAGTCGGCTCTGCGGTCCAAAGGATCTTGTAGTGAACCTGAATCCTCCACAGGTAGCAGGGATTTTTTAGATGTGGAAGCCACTGCTGCGTCTACTTTTGGGGCTTTTGACCAGGTCGAGAATTCCTCATCATTAAAGGGATAACGTCTCTTTGAAGATGGTGGTAGTCCCCTCTGCCCCTGGCTTTCCCACTCTTTTTTAATTAAATTTTTAACTGCTGCTATCACCGGAAAGGAGGGTCTTTTCCTTTCGGACAGCCCAGCGAACATTATGTCCTGCTGTGTTTTAGGGGTCTTAGAATCCTCAATGCCCATAGTGTTACGGACGGACTTCACCAGGTTATCTATACTGTCGGTGGGGAAGCACGTATCTTGATCCTCATCCGAGGAAACATAATCCCTAGAAACATCCGAATCTGCATTCTCTAATTCGGAAGATTGGTCAGATATGGGTGAAACATACTCTCTTGTCCCCTTAGGACGCGTTTCTTTTCCCGAACTATGCAGGGCTTGTAGTTCTTCTCTAATCAACACTCTAATGTCCTCAGATTTAACCGAGGCCTCTTCCCGTAAGGTGGAATCAATGCATGGTTTACAAAGTTTCTTTGTGTAACTATCCAGAAGGGGCTGAAGACATATCGCACACTGTTTGTGTTTCGTTTTTTCAGTACATTTTGCCTAGAGTGTTAGAGAAGAGGGGACAGCAATCAGCTTAATAGGGTAGATGTACACTCACCCCAGTGAAGCGTCTGAAGGTACCGGCTGACGGGGAGGAGACTGCAGAGGCTTGCTCTTTTTAGAAGATCCACTCCGCTTGGAGCGGCTGCTGCTGCTGGCATGGCTGCGAGGAGTAGTTGCGGTGGCCTCAATAGAAGACATCGCAGGGTCCTGTGCCGAATCCATATTGGACGCCGGAGCGTTACCGCCGGCGTCCTTTTCACATGGGGGCCGCCATCTTCTTCCTGTTGAACCCGGAAGTGCTAATCACTTCCGGGTCGCGGCCATATTCCATATGCCCGCGCTGTCACCGGCACCAGCGCCGGCGCCGTCTCCTCCCTCTCCTCGGAAGCTTTCCAGCTTATACTTCCGGGGGGCATACTGGGGCTCCACGCCGTATAAGCGCTCGCCGAGGACGGCGCAGCGTTCCCCATTACAGCGCTAACTCCCCGCAGACGTTCCGGATGACTTTCTGTGAGCCAGCACTCTCCAGCCCTGGCCTCACAGCGTCTGCCAGCAGAGGGGGGAAGCTGACACCAGGACCCCCGACGCTGCTTCCAGCTCTGGAGCCCTTGCCGTCCTCACAGGTAAACCGCGCAAGCGGCATCCAGGCTAGGCATCCTCTTCTCCGTGGATTTCCCATAGGAACAGGAAACCAAACTGTGGGAGCGAGGGGGACCGCCCCTTTTATCTCTCCGTAGGGTTTCCTGTTCCTAGGGGCGGATCCCCTCTCAGTGGGTGCTGTCGTGGCGAAGAGAAAATGGGATTTTAAATTTTTGCGACTCAACGTTATGAACTTCTGTAGAGCACCTGGGGGTTCAAGGTGCTCATCACACATCTAGGAAAGTTCCCTAAGGGGTCTAGTTACCAAAATGGTGTCAGCTGTGAGCGGTTTCGACTGTTCAAGCAACTCTACCATGGTGTGCAGTTTCTGTCCTATACAAATCAGCTTCAGCAGAGCCTGTTGCCAGTTGATGCGGATGACATATGCTCAGAGAACACAGTGGAGATTGAGGATGAGGAGCAGAAGGGGGTGCAGGAACTACTGTAAAAAGTGGAGGAAACGCTGATAGAACAAGGACAAGCAATCCACGGTGTCAGGAGCACATGTCCAATGCCAGGGCGAGACTCCGCAGCGGCCTCCACAATGTTCACCCAGTGCGCAGTCAGTGAAATGTAGCTTCTCTGGCTACAAGTGCTTGTCCACGTGTCTGTCATTAGGTGGACAATCCTAGTAACCACAATGGTAAAGGCATGGGTGATATTCCAGGACATGTACTGGTACAAAGTGGGAATGCAACAACGGGAGAAAAAGTGGGGCCTGGGGACAGAGTACCGACGGACAGCTGATACCATGAGTCAGTGGAAATCCCCTATGTCAACAAGTCGAAGCGGCAACATTTCCTCACCAACCACCCGAGCTGCCGCCACTTCACCAACCACCCGAGCTGCCACATCACCTATCACCCGAGCTGCCACATCACCACCACCAGTGCTGCAGCACCCCGACCTCCTGTCTTTTCCCTATTATCTCGAAGAATGTAGGTCCGCAAGGACAGGGTCCTCTTCCCGCTGTACCAGTCTGTCATTGCAAATTTGTTTACTGTTAACAATATTCATAACCCTGTATGAAACCTCTTTTCTCATGTACAGCACCATGGAATTAATGATGCTATATAAATAATAATTTCTATGGCAAGCAGCCTGTAAAATGGGTACTTTTAGCCTTTGGGCCTGTGGCTGGAAACTTTCTCTTTGGTTCCAAGGCCTTGGGTAGGGACAGCTGAACGCTGTGCTGGGACAAGGATTTAGAAATGCCTGATGGCAAGTCAGAATGTGCAATGATAGGTGGAGAGCAGGAAGCATCTGTGCCAGTATTATGGACAGAGGATTGAGAAGCACCTAGCACAAGGAAAGAGGTAGTGGTGTTACCAGATGACACCAATCGCATACTCGGGCATTTGGACCACCGAGTAAGGTACTTAGATGATATGTACCTGATCATGCTGGTGATGGTTGGGTTCTTAGTAGTCAACTGATCATGGCATGGCACGTTGCAAATGGCTATTTTGTTTGTCACAGAATGCCCTTTAAAAAAAAATCCCAAGACTGGTGAACACCTATCTCTAAGATGGAGAAATTCAGGAGTGTCTGTGTTCTGCGAAACAGTTTCCCGCCATGTTCCTCTGGTCACCCCACTGCCTCTTCCTCTTTCGGTGCTGTCAGTCTCTCCCATCTCAGCGCTGCCAGCCTTCCAGCCACTGGCCAGCTTCTAGGTAGGGTCGGTAACTTCATCATTCACCACTTCATCTTCCACTGCAGCACCCTTGTCCTCCTAACTTATCAACAAGACTTAATGACCACTGTGTCTCATCATCTTCCTCCTTATCCTAAATATGCCGTTCCTCAATGTCATGTTCTTGTGGCCATGGCTGCTCTAAGTTTTGTGCACCACTCAACAGCATGTCCTCGTGTCCCTCTTGAAACATGGAGGGTTAGGGGGCCACAATCAAGAAATGTTGTAAAGAGCTCATCGGAGTATCCTACTGTGGGATCACTAGTCTCCTGGCACTCAAAATCATGGGAGGAAGGGGGATCAGGGTGAGGATGAAGTGATCCAGACTGTTGGCTAGTAAGACTGAACCGTGTGGAAGACTTGGTGGTGCTGCCAAGCATGCTGGAAGCATTATCTGCTATCCAGCCGACAACCAGTTTGCACTGCTCTGGCTTCAGAAGTGGTGTATTGTGCCTCCCTGCAAAGTGGGACAGGAAATGGAGTCATGGATAGTTGTGTTTCTTATGCTCCAGCAACAGGGGTACTTGCACCAACCCCACATCCTTGGCTTCTGCATGCACCATCATCAGCATTTCCACTTCCTCATTCCTCACCTCACGTCTTAAGCATTTTCTAATTGCTAGATCTCTTTAAACCATTTTTATTTAATATAAATAAAAAAAATGTGGTTATCGGCTGCAGTCAAAGCGTTTTTTTGAAGTTTAGTACCATCGTTATATACCACAGAGCAAGTTATACTGTATGGATAAATAATTGAATCAAGAATAATTTTACAACGCTTAATGTGTGTGTTATATACCAATGAGAACATCAGAACTCAACCTTTAAGTGGTATTACATCTCATATATTCTTGGGATATCAACAAGATATGCCAGAAATAAATAGCAGGAGCGGATCCCACCAATGGGACCCACATCTATCTCAAGACCGGGACCCTGTCATGCTCTACCTGGAAATACCTATACAAATAACGGTCAATTCTGACGATGTTTTAGTTCCCAGCAGTGTCAGGGCCACATTCTCTTTTGCATCATATCGGCATCTACCATACATTTGTGACCGATCCTGTGGAAATGTCATAGATGTGCAAGAGGGGATGCCCATCTGAGCTCTTGATGCCTGTTGTAACCAGCTGCAGAACCTTATAATACACACCTCAGCTGCTGCAAAACCTCATTATAGACCTCAGCTGCTGAAGAGCATCATAAAACAACTCAGCTGCTTCAGAACCTCATAATACATCTCAGCTGCTGCATAGCATAGCATAATAGACCTCAGCTTCTGCAGAACCTCATAGATCTCAGCAGCTGCAGAACCTCAGATCTCAGCTGCTGCAGAACCTTATAATGGACCTCAGCTGCTGCAGAACCTCATAATGGACCTCAGCTGCTGCAGAACCTCATAGATCTCAGCTGCTGCAGAACCTTATAATGGACCTCAGCTGCTGCAGAACCTCATAATGGACCTCAGCTGCTGCAGAGCATCATATTACATCAACTGTAACCAAGTGTCTAATACAAAATGATATCACTGAATAAACGGTTGCTCACATACCCGTCCATCACTGCACTCTGCACTGTTCTCTTCCCTTCATTTATTTCCTACCAATCAGTTTCGTGCACTTCTACCGCTGAGGGGGTCACATCAAAATTGGCAATGCAATTCTAAGGGTCCGTGAAAATAAAAATACAAAATTGTCCACACTTGGCACACTTCGATGACATCCAAGTGCGGTGTGATTTTCACAGACTGACAAAGGGCAAACATGAGAAACTTTTTTTTTTTCCTTTCTCTCCATGTCCAAGGAAAACTGATCCTACTCTGATCAAACTGAGAACAAAAGGACAGTTTTTCACGTATGTGGAGGAATCGGTTGTGTGAACCTACTCTATGAATTAATATGGCAGGTATGCAGGGTACACAACCATTTCTGTCAGTCCTAAGGACAATGTGCATGCGTGACCACCGCACTATGCGACGATCATACACTTATCAGTCTTATCTCTAAATAATATATGGTTTTCATTGGTAAACAAAAAGATACACAGTATATTTGTTCCCCCATCTTTTCATTATTCCATGATATGTACGGGCCGGGTATCTCCTCTCTGTAATGTGATCCCTCAGTGAAAATCTGCACTTTAATGTCTCTCAAGTGTCTAGATTTTTCAGTGAGTGCAGAGTATCTGAAAAGTTACCGGTAGTGAAAAAAAAAAAAAAAGATGTACAGAGGGAAAAAAAACAAGAAAAAAAAAAGGAAATTATATATATTATATTTTAAATCAGATATATTAAAAAGTTTGCATACACTAGTGAATTGTACAGAAAACAAATTTATGAGTATGCTTTATGGACGCTCGTTTTCTTTTTCGAAGACAAGTGCTCTGATTCCTAATCCAACAGGAACTGAAGGTCGTCTTGCACTTCTGACTCAAAGTGGTTGAAGCCATTTCTTCCATTAAACTTCCATTTGTAGAAGGATTTTTGAAGTGTTGCATTTAGTACTTTGAGACTTTAGAAGAAAACATTTTAACCCTTTCACTCTCTAGGGTCTATCTATCCAGTATTTTGCTTTATATGATATATAAGATATCAAACAACTGCAGTAAAAAAAAAAAATAGAATTAGACTTACCGGTAATTCGGTTTCTAGGAACCTTGCATGACGGCACACAGAGGTTGCCTCTTTGTCCTGATTGGGAACAGGAAATACGGAGAGGTTAAGAGGCCCCCCCACTTGCCAGTGACTTATAACTGAGGCCATAGCACCAATTTACCTTCTGAATCACAGATTTAGGGCTCATTTCCACTGCGAGACATACGTCCGTGTCTCGCAGGTTAAAACCCTCTTCTGGCGCCGGCACTTGGGAGCAGAGCGTGCAGCTCCATGTGTTGCTCTGCGGCCGCACGCTCCGCTCTGGAGTGCTGACACCAGAAGAGGGATTTAACCTGAGAGACACGGACGTAAGTCTCGCAAGTGGAAATGAGCCCTCAATCCAGAAGTGTGTGGGGTGGGGGGATTAGCACCGTCGTAGAAGGTTTCTGGAAACCGAATTACCGGTAAGTCTAATTCTATGTTCTCTAGTCACCTTCCATGACGGCATACGGAGGAATAACAACTAATTTGGAACTAGGGAGGGACAACGGCCTGGAGTACTTTACGGCCAAAAATTAGGCCCCTATTGGACAATACATCCAGTCTATAATGCTTGGAAAAAGTATGAAGTGAGGACCATGTTGCTGCCCTGCAGATCTGCTCTGGAGATGCGCCTGCTTTTTCTGCCCAGGAAACTGAGGTGGATCTGGTTGAGTGGGCTTTGACCCCTACTGGGGGCGACTTATTTTGAGCAAGACATGCTTCCGTTATAGCTCTTAATCCAATTAGAGATGGTGCTTTTAGCCACCTTCTTCCCTTTATTTTCCCCTGAGAGGTCGACAAACCGGTTCAGATCAATTCTACAAGAACAGGTTTGGTCTAAGTAATGTAGGACAATGCGCCCTGTGGTCGGCGCTCATAGCCAGCCTGTAATTCAGCTACATAGCAGCAATCTGATGATCCGATCAGGCTATGCCAGCTTCTAGCCTCCCAAGGAGACTATTGAAGGGCAAAAGTAAACAAAAGTTTAAAAAATATGAAATAAATAAAATAAAATATAAAAGTTTAAATCACCCCCCTTTGGCCCCATTCAAAATAAAACAATAAAAATCAAATCAAATATACACATATTTGCTATCGCAGCGTTCAGAATCGCCCGATCAATAAAAAAAGGATTAACCCGATTGCTAAGCGGCATAGTGAGAAAAAAATTCAAAACGCCAAAATTATGTTTTTTTGGTCGCTGCGAAATTGCATTAAAATGCAATAACGGGCGATCAAAAGAACGAATCTGCGCCAAAAAGGTATCACTAAAAACAACAGCTCGGCACGCAAAAAATAAGCCCTCACCCGACCCCAGATCACGAAAAATGGAGACGCTACGGGTATCGGAAAATGACAATTTTTTTTTTTTTTTTAGCAACGTTTGGAATTTTTTCTTCACCACTTAGATAAAAAATAACCTAGACATGTTTGGTGTCTATGAACTCGTAATGACCTGGAGAATCATAATGGCAGGTCAGTTTTAGCATTTAGTGAACCTAGCAAAAAGCCAAACAAAAAACACGCATGGGATTGCACTTTTTTTGCAATTTCACAGCACTTGGGATTTTTTTCCCATTTTCCAGTACACGATATGGTAAAACCAATGATGTCGTTCTAAAGCACAACTCTTCCCGCAAAAAAAAAGTCCTCACAAGGCCTAATTGACGGAAAAATAATAAAGTTATGGCTCTGGGAAGGAGGGGAGCGAAAAACGAACACGGAAAAACGGAAAATCCCAAGGTGATGAAAGGATAAAATATTACAGACTGACATTTCTTCCTATTGGCGGTTTTTGGGGGCAGACTTGTCTCCCTAAAATAAGAGGGAGAGAGGTGTCAGAAAAGGGGACCCCCTGAAAGTAACCACCTCCCGGACCCATTCCCTGCATACACTCACTGTAGCAGGGGCAGCGCTGGGCTCTACAGATGCAGGACATGAACTGGCTTCCATGCTGAGGGATAGTCTTACCTCAGATGCGACTTCTGCAGGATTTTATATCCATCAAGCAGTAGCACCTGCGTCCAGTGCAATTACACTCCCCCTCTCTCTCCTGGGTCCATACCCTTCATTGGCATTCACACGGGAGCAGGTGCCATTCTGCCGACAACCGGAAGTCGATGCGCTCCATCTGGAATGCAAGTCCCGGAAGTGGTGCGCTCGAGCCGCTGAGCCACTTCCGGGACACAGAGTGCCGCACATGGAGGAGAAGGCTGGGGAACTCAGGGAGGCCCCCGGCCGGGAATCCCTGGTCTGCTTTGCCCTTTTGGGGGCGTGGGAAGACCAGGAGGGGTCCTGAGGCCTCCACACAAGGGACAACAGGAGCAGCGTCGGAAGAGGCAGAAGCGACCATCCGCTGCCCGGCTAAACAGGCAAAGCCTGCACCAAAGGTACTGCAGTCGCCGGCCACCACAGCAAACTGAACCTCTCCCTGCCCCATGGAGAACAGGAAAGACATGGGCAAGTGGGATGTGGGAGGGCCTTTTAACCCCTCTGTATTTCCTGTTCCCCATCAGGGCAAAGAGGCAACCTCCATATGCCGTCGTGGAAGGGGACTAGCAAAAAAGGTTTAAAAATCCCCTGTAGATGAATACTAGTCCATTTTAATACGATGGGTAAAATCTAGTGCAAAGTATACAGCAAAAAACATCGGAAAACTTAACTATATTGAATATCAGTTCTATACAGCCACAAAACGTTTAGAGGTATGGGCACTTTTTATTCTGCGTTTTTTGGGAGGGTTTCTAGGTTAGAAATGGGGATGTCTGATCGACGCTTCTTCATTACTCATCTCTGGGCTTGATGCCAGCTGACATCAACCCCCAAAAATATTACCGCATTGCCATTGCACCAGGGCAAATTGGAAGGAGACTGGTAAAGGGCCATAATTGGCACATCTACGTGATGTGCCACTTCTCTGGCGTCTGCGAGCTGCTATTTTTCGGCTCGGGGGGGCTCATTAAACCATGGACACTCGCAGCCCGATAATATATAGTTTTCCAGCTGTCTGCTATACCTTGGCTGGTTATCAGAAATGAGGACCCACAGTTTTGTTACATTATACCTACGTTCTCCCTCATATAACAATTCTCCCTGAACACAGTGTACCGAGCATTGCGTCACCGAGCCTCCTATAAGACCCGATGACATGATGCGGCTCGCCATTCACAGTAAAGTCAACATGGCTATGGCATTACAGTGTACGACAGCCAATCCCTGCACTTTTATTGGCTAACAGCTGTGAAACTTGCAGGTCAGACACTTGAGCATTGTGCTTGAACCACCCATGATACTCGCTCGCTCAACACTAGTACACAACGCTTACATAATATGATGATTGCAGTATATTAATAAAAAAGCTTTAATGGGAGGAGGAAGAGGCGTGCTTCTTTAAAGAAAAATATTAAAAATGGAAAATCAGGGAAACAAAGGTGTTTCCATTTGTGATATTACTACAACATATAAACTGTGTGCAGAATTATTAGGCAAGTTGTATTTTAGAGGATTATTTTTATTATTGATCAACAACTATGTTCTCAATCAACCAAAAAGACTCATATCAAAGCTTAATATTTTTGGAAGTTGGAGTGGGATTTTTTTTTTAGATTTGGCTATCTTAGTAGGATATCTATTTGTGCAGGTAACCATTACTGTGCAGAATTATTAGGAAACTTAATAAAAACCAAATATATTCCCATCTCACTTGTTTATTTTCACCAGGTAAACCAATATAACTGCACAAAATTTAGAAAGAAACATTTCTGACATGCAAAAACAAAACCCCCCAAAATTAGTGACCAATATAGCCACCTTTCTTTATGATGTAACATAGTAACATAGTTATTAAGGTTGAAGGAAGACTTTAAGTCCATCTAGTTCAACCTGTAACCTAACCAACATGCCCTAACATGTTGATCCAGAGGATGTCACTCAACAGCCTTCCATCCATAGATTGTCAGTTGCTTGATCTGTTTACGATGAACATTGCGTGCAGCAGCCACCACAGCTTCCAGACACTGTTCCGAGAGGTGGACTGTTTTCCCTCCCTGTAGATCTCACATTTTATGAGGGACCACAGGTTCTCTATGGGGTTCAGATCAGGTAAACAAGGGGGCCATGTCATTTTTTCTTCTTTGAGACCTTTACTGGCCAGCCACGCTGTGGAGTAGTTGGAGGCATGTGATGGAGCATTGTCCTGCATGAAAATCATCTTTTTCTTGAACGATATCGACTTCTTCCTGTACCACTGCTTGAAGAAATTGTCTTCCAGAAACTGGCAGTAGGTCTGGGAGTTGAGCTTCACTCCATCCTCAACCAGAAAAGGTCCCACAAGTTCATCTTTGATAATACCAGCCCATACCAGTACCCCACCTCCACCTTGCTGGAGTGGATCCCTCTGCCCTTTACTGATCCAGCCTCTGGCCCATCCATCTGGCCCATCAAGACTCACATTTCATCAGTCCATAAAACCTATGAAAAGTCAGTCATAAGATATTTCTTGGCCCAGTCTTGACGTTTTATCTTATGTTTCTTGGCCAAGGTAAGGAAGGCTAAAAAACGACCACCTTTGAACATGTCCCTCAGTATCGCACACCTTGTGCTTTTTGTTACTCCAGTAATGTTGCAGCTCTGAAATATGGCAAAACTGGTGGCAAATGGCATCTTGGCAGCTTCACGCTTGATTTTCCTCAATTCATGGGCAGTTATTTTGCGCCTTTTTTGCACAACACGCTTCTTGCGACCCTATTGGCTATGAAACGCTTGATTGTTCGGTGATCACGCTTCAAAAGTTTGGCAATTTCAAGACTGCTGCATCCCTCTGCAAGACATCTCACAATTTTGGACTTTTCAGAGCCCGTCACATCTCTCTTCTGACCCATTTTGCCAAAGGAAAGGAAGTTGCCTAATAATTAAGCACACCTTATATAGGGTTTTGACGTCATTAGACAATACCCCTCCTCATTACAGAGATGCACATCATCTGATTTAGTTAATTGGTAGTTGGCTCTCAAGCCTGAACAGCTTGGAGTAAGAAAACATGTATAAAAAGTATCAATCTGTGAACAACTGCGTCTAAGAATTGTGAAAGGATTTCCTCGCCAAGACTCTTAATATCCACACTACATAATATCATCAAGAGATACTAGAGAAAACCATGTGCCCAAGGGACAAAGCAGACGGTCAATATTGGACGCTTGTGATCTATGGTCCCTCAGGCAGCACTGCGTTAAATAAGGGAAGGATTCAGTTGTGCAAACAAGGAATGTCCTCAGGAAACTTTATAGTCAGCGAACAATCCTCAAATAGAAGTTAAAAAGAGAACCGGTCACCAGTAACAGAGGGCCAGCACCTATATGCCCTCATATAGACATCATAATAGCATGCTGTATATGTTCGCAATGCTTACGGTGCGGTCCGATGGGACTCAGTGTTGATCCAGGCGCCTACTCTCTTACGATAGTTGTCGTCCTTCTCGCTTTGCGTCGATAACGTGTCCTGTGTCATTCACACAGTGTCCTCCATTGTGCTCTTGCGCGGGCATACTTCTCTCTGCCCTACTGAAAGATCACTGGCAAAGATGACGGACGCCGGAGCATTTCCTCTGCTGAGGTGCCCTCTATAACCCCTTTTCAGATTATGGGGCGACATCGTAGTTGTAAATTATGGGTTGGAGGCCCACTTAGTGTTTCATCCTCTCATGTTGAAATCCTAGTTGAGCTTTTTCATTGCTTGTGATAGGAACTAGGGATGAGCGAACATGTTTGGATAAGGTGTTATTTGAGCGACTTCGGTGTGTTAGAAAAATAAGTTAGAGTCCCTGCGGCTGCATGTCTCTCGTCTGTTCCCAAGGAGCATCAAGGGAACACGCCCTTGGGTCATAACTCCGGTCCTCAGTGAGCATCATCTTAGAAGCAACATTTGTTTTAAAAATCATGAAATCATGAAAATTTGCCACTGGTTTTTAAGTAAAAACAAAAACACATATTTAGGATCCAAAATAAATGGAAATATTTATTTTAGGAAGGCTGTACAGTCTAGTGAGCAGATCCACAGAGAGATCCTCTATGCTCTTCATGTCGGGGGGAGACAGGCTAAAATAACAGTTATGGCTTCACATGTGGCTGTGCAAAAGACACCGGTGCGGAGAGCAAAGATCTGGACGAAAGGAAACGACGCGGACGCGATGATGTGCTGCTGCCGTCTCTCCCTCCTCCCTTACAGCATTTTCCTCTTCTCGAATTCCTGCAGGGAGATAAATAATGTATGTTAGTGACATGGAACAAGCTGCAGGCGAACGCTGCCTTCAGATTAACACCTGGTAATTTTTTTTATTTTTTTTTATGTAGTACGGGCATAGGGACCAAACAGACGCATGGCAGCGTTCTAGGAGGCTCCAAATATATGGGAAGGTGAAGGACGCACGGAACGTAGGAGAAGCACTGGGGTATTTGTCGATCTGCCACCTATAACCTCAGTAAATCACACCTTGCTCAAATTCGCACAGAAGACGTCCACAGAGCTCCATAACAAAAACATTACAAATTGTCTCTCCATCTGCCTGTCACCGGCAAAATATGGTAGAAGAGCGATCCTCTGCTGCCATCATGTGCAAGGGAAAAGCCCTTACAGCTCAGGAATCACTCAGTGCTGCATGAACATACTCTGCTGTCCTACGCAGGCTCCCCGCCATCGCACACATGCAGGAACCCAGCAGTCGCACGCACGCAGGATCCCCTTTCAACACACAATTAAGCAGTGTTCACACGTAGCGCATTTTTGTTCTGTTGCTTTTTACCCTGTCTTTTCTGCAGGTGTCCACACCAAAATAAACAATCTTCGATGACAGATTTATACTTCTGCACTTTGCCTTTTATTTGTTGTGTTTAAAAGGAAAACAAACACTATTAACTAGCAGATATGGGGTTAATAGTGTTCTGAACCTGCATGGCACCAGCACTTAGAGCGCCGCTGCCAAGAGGGGTCAGTCACCACTGTGCATAGAGAGCGGCGGCTATAACTGCGCACACGGCACTGACTGACAGCCAGCCCTAATGAATAGTGGCTGTCAGTCAGTGCCAGTGGTGGGGGTTCCAGCCGCCACTCTATATACACAGAGCAGTGACTGAACGCTTCCGGGAAGAGTAAAGTTCATTTCTTCATGGCAGCGGGGGTCTAAGTGACGGCGCACAGAAGGGTCATTACGCTGTTAGCCAGCAGATTTAACCTGCAGATATGGGGTTAATCAGCAGGTTAATAGCATTTTTTTCCATGCGGCAGAATCCCCTTAATACTTTTTCCAGTACAAAAAAAGATTGAGGAAATCAAATCTTTTCCTGCTTTTAATGGAGATATAGTGACCCCACCGTGTTTACTGTACTGGTCAATTATTTTATACTAGATGAAGGCCCGATTCAATCGCATCGGGAGGGCGGTAATGTCGCGATGGGACAGGCTTTAGAGTGTTGAGAATCTCTCCTCCCCATGTGCTCACTCACCTATCCACTCTCTCTTTCCCTATGTGCTGACTTCTCCTGCCTGTGCTCTCTTCTTTGACCTGTCTACCCCATATTCTATCCCCATTGTCTGTTGTCTCTCTCCTTCCTGTGCTGTGTTCTCCCCTCATGTGCTGTCCTGTTTGAGCTGTCTCCCCACTGTGCTCTGACTCTCTCACCCCTGTGCGCTTTCTTTCTCCCATCTGCTGTCTTCTCCTCTCATGTCATCTCTTCTTTGACCTGTGTACCCCATGTGCTCTCCCCCTGGTCTGCTCTCTCTCCACCACTGTGCTGTCTTCTTCCCTCATGTGTTCTCTCCATTGAGCTGTCTCCCCCCTGTGTGTCCTCTTTCCTATGTGCACTCTCCCCTCCCCCTGTATACAGCTCCTGGGCAGGGGAGAAAGCAAAAGACAATACTGACATTACAGCAGGAGATCGCAGAGGATACATTTTGTGAGGTAAAGTATTGTTTAAAAACAGTCCGTGAAATATTTTACCTGACAAAATGAATCCTCTGTAATGTCAGTATTGTCTTTTGCTTCCTCCCCTGCCCAGGAGATGTGGTATGCTCCGTACACGGTCAGACACAGTCAAATTTTTAAAATGAACTTTTGTTCTTGGGAAAACCCCTTTAACGTGACAGGCTTCCTCTGCCTGTAGACAAGTCGCGGATCTGCCGCGGGGATCAGCCAAATTATTCGCGCAGGTGCAGTAAATCAGCGGTCACATTAAAACTGCGCATGCATTCCTCGTGTACAAAGATGGCGGCAGTCAGTGAATCATTCGGCTAATCGTGGCAGCAGCGTGTTCGCGACGGTGTTCCACTGGTGGTACCGCGCAAGAGGCTGAATATGGCGTATAGTGTGGGGTGTACGCGTATACAGTGTGTGTGGTGTGTACGGCGTATACAGTCTCTGTGTGCGTGCGTGTGTGTGTGTGTGTGTGTGTACACATAGTATACAGTGTGTGGTGCATAAGACGTGTGTGTGTGTGTGTGTGTGTGTGTGTGTGTGTGTGTGTGTGTGTGTGTGTGTGTGTGTGTGTGTGTGTGTGTGTGTTGCGGAGTGTACAATGTGTGTGTGGTGCAACGGTGTTCTGCTGGTGGTACCGCGCAAGAGGCTGGTACCAGCAGCAGTTTCCATATTGACACTCATCACTAGGGTGTCCCAATATGGAGGATGGTGAACTTCCGCCGCTTGGAATTCTGGGATCCGGACGGAACAGGATGTGACGACATTACAAGGTAAGTATATATTAAGTATTTTCATAGATTGGAGTTAAAATTTCAGAGACGCAGCAATTCCAAATAGGTCTTTTTTATTACTTTACTTTTTAAAACTGCTAAAAAGGGGGAACGTTGGTTTCTTTTGAATTTTATTTTTTTATACTTTTAAATATATTTTAATCCCTTTGAGGGATTCATTTTTTTTTTTTTTTTTTAGGCTATGTGCACACGTTGCGGATTTGTTTGCGGATTTTTCCGCGCTGTTTCAGCAAAATCCGAAGGCAAGATGTCCTGCATTTTACCTGCGGATTCCATGCGGATTTTGCCTGCGTTTTCACACCTGCAGAATCCTATAATGGATTAGGTGTAAAACGCTGCAGAATCCGCACAAAGAATTGACATGCTGCGGAAAATAATCCCCCAACGTTTCCGTGCGGAATTTTCCGCAGCATGTGCACTGCGGATTTTGTTTTCCATAGGTTTACACGCTACTGTAAATCGCATTTAAAAGTGCTGCATCAAATCTACTGTGGATCCGCAGCAAAATCCGCAACATGTGCACTTACCCTTATACTGCAAAAGTAGCGTAGGACTGACCCTCGGTGGTGGAGTAAGCCCATTCATTAAGACACCCCTGTCATTGCCTACGGTAGGTTGCAAGACTTTGCTTCCAATGTACTTTGCAAATTTGCTATTGTAAAAGGGAAAAAAAAAAAAATCTCCAGAAGTGACAAAAATATTGTGCAGCCGTTGGATGAGGCTGCAGACGATCACCTGGAGAACGCGCTCTCTGGATTAATCTGACAATTACACGTTATTACAAAGTGAAGCCAAAGCAGTTTTCAGCTCTGTACCGCCACCAACATCGCAGGATGAAGGTTTCCCCGAATAGGGTGACCGCTGTGCTGGAAACATTTCTTTTCGCCATTTCCTTGCTCCTATGCCAAATGCAATTTTAATTCTTAAGAGTTACGTTTTCTGCACATAAAGACTGGTGCGCGGAGCACGGCCGAGAGCGCAAATAGGGCCTGCAGGTGCAGAGGGGGAGGGTAAAAATAATATGAACGGCAGCCAGAACTGCGGAGAACAAGGCAGTCACCGACCTGACGGTCAACTACAAATCACTCAGAATTGGGGGCTTTACCTTGTGCATGGTGCTTCCGAGTTGGGCAGGAGACATGCTGACCACCACGCCGGCTCTCTGTAAGGCTGCAATCTTCTCTTTCGCTCCTCCTTTCCCGCCGGCAATGATGGCACCGGCGTGTCCCATCCTCCTGCCCGGAGGGGCGGTCAGGCCAGCAATAAAAGACACCACAGGCTTAGCATTAGAGCCCTGTTGGATACAATAGGAAAGTATAAGGAATAGCCGTGACACCCAGCTTGTAATGCAGATCTCATTTACTTCAATAGGAGCTGAGTGTGCAAAAACGGACATTCGTGTCACTAACGAAATCGAGAAAATCACAGTAAATCTGCAATGAACAGATCTTATTCTTTAAGTTAAAAGGGGTGGTACCATCTCCAAGTTCCTATCCCAATATGTAAAAATAATAAAATTAGCAAATACCGCTACATAAAAATGTAGTATAGTTCTTCTAATTCGCCATGTCACTTACCCCTTTCCTTACTACATCCCCATCTATTGTTGACTAAAGATGCAATACTGTTATCCCTTAGTCCCTTCCTTATAATAATTTTTTATAATAATTTTTATTTATATAGCGCCAACATATTCCGCAGCACTTTACAATTCCTGATAATATTCTTAGTCAGCATGCTAAAAAAAAAAAAAAAAAAAAATTAAAATACACAAAAAAGGTGGCGGCACCAATCCCAATCAAGGAACACTATCTTTAATAATTCCCCCAAAAGCTTTAGGGTCGAAACCAACCCCCTCCCCTCTTCCTTGTGGGAAGTCGGAGTGTGTAAGTTCTGAGTAAATTCTAAATTCAATTCTACAAAAAAAATAAACATAAAAGTTACCAAGCATAATTTTTTGCATTTCCAGCCTTTAAAGAAAAATAAGTTAGTGGCAAATAGAGGTGAAAAGAGCGATAAAAATCAACAGACCGGAGCAGAAACGTGTCGCAGAGGGGAAATAAGAAAAAACAAATTCGGAAACGTTGGAACTATTATTATTTTATTTTATTTATTTTTTTTTTTTTTGGGGGGGGGGGTAAATTTTAAATGTATAGCAATTTTTTATGTAAACTTTAAATAAGTGTTAAAAAAGGAATTATATCCTTCCTTAAGCCTTATATCCCATTGAAGACATAATAGAGGGGGAGGGCTTGTGCAGGAGAAGCCTAAGGCTAAGTTCACACGTTGCAGAATTTCCGCGGAAATTTCCGCGGCAATTCTGCGCCTCCTGCCGCGGGTATATCGCATGCAGAATTAGCATGCATATACCCGCAGAAAACTAGCGTTTTGCAAGCATAATTAGCTTGCAGAATGCTAGCGTTTTCCAAGCGATCTGTAGCATCGCTTGGAAAACTGATTGACAGGTTGGTCACACTTGTCAAACATAGTGTTTGACAAGTGTGAACCACTTTTTACTATAGATGCAGCCTATGCAGCATCTATAGTAAAAGATCGAATGTTTAAAAATAATAAAAAAAATAAAAAACATGGTTATACTCACCTGCAGACCTCAGCGGCATCCGTTCCTATAGCTGTTGTGCGGTGAAGGGCCTGTGATGACGTCACGGTTTGTGATTGGTCACGTGACCGGTCACATGCGGTCTCGCGACCAATCACAAGACCGTGACGTCATCGCAGGTCCTTCACCGCACAACAGCTATAGGAACCGAAGCGGCAGCGTGCAGCGGAGAGGCCGGAAGACTGCGGGGGACATCGAAGGTGAGTATATCGCTATTTATTTTAATTCTTTTATTTTTTACCAATTATATGGTGCCCAGTCCGTGGAGGAGAGTCTCCTCTCCTCCACCCTGGGTACCAACCGCACATGATCTGCTTACTTCCCGCATGGTGTGCACAGCCCCGTGCGGGAAGTAAGCAGATCAATGCACTCCTATGTGTGCAGAATCGCCGCGATTCCGCAATTTTAATGAACATGCTGCGTTTTTTTCTGGAATGCGATTCCGCTCAGGAAAAAAATGCAGCATGTGCACAAAAAATGCGGAATGCATTCCGCTACATAGGATGCTTAATGGTAGCGTTTTTTTCGCGGTTTTATAGCGTTTTTATAGCGAAAAACCGCGAAAAATATGCTACGTGTGCACACAGCCTTACAGTCAGAGAGAGCTCTTATCCGAGAGAATTGTACACAAGGATCCGTATGTTTTCCAAAAAAGCATTGGCGTATTTCCTACATTCATGGTTCCTTTTCATTTACAGCACTTTTCCTAAAAACAGACGTTGATGGTACGCCTGTACAATACACTATTACGCTACCCATACACATAAAATACTGTTGGCCCTCTCCTCACCCATACACAAAGTGCGGCATTACCGAGCGCTCATGCTTTTTTTTGTCAGGCCACAATGGCATCAGCCGATATCCCCTGACATCAAAAAGATTAGGCCTGAAACTGCCCACCCCCGACAGTTTGTCCAGAGTCTGACAGTTGGATCGTTGTGCTGAAACCAGATTTTAAAAGATCACCGTGAACATTAGATTAACCCCCGAAGCTTTTCACTGTTTCGCGTTTTCGTTTTTCACTCCCCTCCTTCCCAGAGCTATAACTTTTTTATTTTTCTGTCAATGTGGCCATGTGAGGGCTTATTTTTTGCGGGACGAGTTGAACTTTTGAATGACATAATTGGTTTTACCATGTCGTGTACTAGAAAACAGGAAAACAAATTTCAAGTGCGGTGAAACTGCAAAAAAAGTGCAATCCCACACTTGTTTTTTGTTTGGCTTTTTAGCTAGGTTCACTAAATGCTAAAACTGACCTGCCATTGTGATTCTCCAGGTCATTACGAGTTCATAGACACCAAACATGTCTAGGTTGTTTTTTATCTAAGTGGTGAAAAAAATTTCCAAAGTTTAAAAAAAATAAATAAATAAAAAAATTGCGCCATTTTCCGATACCCGTAGCGTCTCCATTTTTCGTGATCTGGGGTCGGGTGAGGGCTTATTTTTTGCGTGCCGAGCTGACGTTTTTAATGATGCCATTTTGGTGCAGACACAATCTTTGATTGCACGTTATTGCATATTAATGCAATGTCACGGCGACCAAAAAACGTAATTTTGGAGTTTACTTTTTTCTTCGCTACGCCGTTTAGCGATCAGGTTAATCCGATTCTGACCGCGACGATACCAAATATGTGAAGGTTTGATTTTTTTTTTTATTGTTTTATTTTGATTGGGGCGAAAAGGGGGTGATTTGAACTTTTATATTGTGTTTATACTTTATTTTATTTTTTATTTTAATTTATTTATTTTTTTTTTTTACTTTGGGCATGCTTCAGTAGACTCCATGGTAGACTAGAAGCTGCCACAACCAGATCAGCTCTGCTACATAGAGGTGATGATCAGATCGCCTCTATACAGGTCCTTCTCAAAAAATTAGCATATAGTGTTAAATTTCATTATTTACCATAATGTAATGATTACAATTAAACTTTCATATATTATAGATTCATTATCCACCAACTGAAATTTGTCAGGTCTTTTATTGTTTTAATACTGATGATTTTGGCCTACAACTCCTGATAACCCAAAAAACCTGTCTCAATAAATTAGCATATCAAGAAAAGGTTCTCTAAACGACCTATTACCCTAATCTTCTGAATCAACTAATTAACTCTAAACACATGCAAAAGATACCTGAGGCTTTTAAAAACTCCCTGCCTGGTTCATTACTCAAAACCCCCATCATGGGTAAGACTAGCGACCTGACAGATGTCAAGAAGGCCATCATTGACACCCTCAAGCAAGAGGGTAAGACCCAGAAAGAAATTTCTCAACAAATAGGCTGTTCCCAGAGTGCTGTATCAAGGCACCTCAATGGTAAGTCTGTTGGAAGGAAACAATGTGGCAGAAAACGCTGTACAACGAGAAGAGGTGACCGGACCCTGAGGAAGATTGTGGAGAAGGACCGATTCCAGACCTTGGGGAACCTGAGGAAGCAGTGGACTGAGTCTGGTGTGGAAACATCCAGAGCCACCGTGCACAGGCGTGTGCAGGAAATGGGCTACAGGTGCCGCATTCCCCAGGTAAAGCCACTTTTGAACCAGTCCCAAGTGGTCCCAAGTACTTTTTTCTGATGAAAGCAAATTTTGCATGTCATTCGGAAATCAAGGTGCCAGAGTCTGGAGGAAGACTGGGGAGAAGGAAATGCCAAAATGCCTGAAGTCCAGTGTCAAGTACCCACAGTCAGTGATGGTGTGGGGTGCCATGTCAGCTGCTGGTGTTGGTCCACTGTGTTTCATCAAGGGCAGGGTCAATGCAGCTAGCTATCAGGAGATTTTGGAGCACTTCATGCTTCCATCGGCTGAAATGCTTTATGGAGATGAAGATTTCATTTTCCAGCATGACCTGGCACCTGCTCACAGTGCCAAAACCACTGGTAAATGGTTTACTGACCATGGTATTACTGTGCTCAATTGGCCTGCCAACTCTCCTGACCTGAACCCCATAGAGAATCTGTGGGATATTGTGAAGAGAAAGTTGAGAGACGCAAGACCCAACACTCTGGATGAGCTTAAGGCCGCTATTGAAGCATCCTGGGCCTCCATAACATCTCAGCAGTGTCACAGGCTGATTGCCTCCATGCCACGCCGCATTGAAGCAGTCATTTCTGCCAAAGGATTCCCGACCAAGTATTGAGTGCATAACTGAACATTATTATTTGATGGCTTTTTTGTTTGGTATTAAAAAACACTTTTATTTGATTGGTCGGGTGAAATATGCTAATTTATTGAGACAGGTTTTTTGGGTTATCAGGAGTTGTATGCCAAAATCATCAGTATTAAAACAATAAAAGACCTGACAAATTTCAGTTGGTGGATAATGAATCTATAATATATGAAAGTTTAATTGTAATCATTACATTATGGTAAATAATGAAATTTAACACTATATGCTAATTTTTTGAGAAGGACCTGTATAGCAGAATTGCTCACTTGCTATGAGCGCCGTCCACTGGGTGGCGCTCACAGCAATCAGGCACTGACAATAATAGAGGTCTCCAGGAGACCTCTGGTTGTCATGCCAAAACCGGTGACCCGCGATAAGGTGACGCTGGTCACCGGTGGGCATATTTCCGGCGCGATTACCAGAAGCACTTGTTAAATGCTGCTGTCAGCGGCATATAACTGGTTAATAGCCGTGGGTGGATTGCGATCCCACCAGCGGCTATTGCGGGCACATGTCAGCTGTTCAAAACAGCTGACCTATCCTGGGAAAGATGTAGGGTCACTGCTGGAGCTCACATCAAAAGGGAAGGAGCCCGACATCGGCGTACTATTACGCATGATGTTGGAAAGAGGTTAAAGTTGGCCAAACCCTCCGCTCAGTGGTACCCTAACTGATAACTAACTAACTATAACTATAACTAAGGGGACAAAGCGGTCGTAAATGCCATTTAGCACCCTAGTAGTGACGCTACAAAGAAAAAAAAAAAAAGGAATTTAAGTTACTAAGAATTGGCTAAGGAGCAAAACTGCAGGATCTGACTACGTAGAGTTTATTTGTAGTCTGTTGCCATGGAGACAGATTTACACACATCAAAAGAAGACATATATTGGCTAAGGTTTTCTTTTTCTTTACATGCATTTATTGCAAATATTTTATCACTGCTTTCTTAACAAATCCTACTTTCCAATATAAAAAAGAGGGTGGGAGAAATCACAAGAGAAAGCTTTATTCTGAAATGAACTACGACACTTACGGTATTATGTTCTTTCAGATATTCAGCAGCATTTTCCTCAGCACTTCCACCAATTTCACCAATCAGAATGATCCCCTCCGTCTTGGGGTCATTTAGGAAAACCTCGAGGCAGTCAATGAAGTTTGTTCCGTTAAAGGGGTCTCCGCCGATACCTTCAGAAGCAAGTCAACGAAAGTGACTACAGAGCTGCAAATGCCCGGGAACAATCACAAAGGGTGGAAATGGTTACCAAAGGGCGTGACTTTTTGGATAAAAAAAAAGAACTTCAGAGGGGACCGGTTAAATGGGAATGGGTTGTCCAGGGCATATCCATAAATAATTTTTTATTTTTTTTTTACATTTTGGGTCTAAAAACTAACAGGCAGGTACTTAGTAACAGAGGCAACTACCTGCTTGTTCTACCCGACCAGTCACGAACCACTCCTGCCAGCGAATCAGGTGCTTCACATCTACAGAGCAGCTCTTCTTCTTCCGAGCTGCTCTGTTGATGAGTTATGAATGTTGCCATCGTGCTGATTAACAGCCGCATTCCTGCAGTTCGCCAGTGGGGAGCTGGCTGTCAATCAGCATGATATCACACCCCGTCAGACCAGCCTCCTACAGGTATATCAGATGACATGTGAACAGCCTTGTAGGTTCAGGTTCCCAGGGAGGTCAGGACCGGACGAGAGTCGTGATTAGTGAGCGAGCTCGGATAAGGTGTTATCTGAGCATGCTCATGCGGTAATAGAGTATCTTTGGCGTGCTCGAATACTAATAGCGCACAATCGTGCTCGGATAACATCTTATAATGTCCGCTCATCACTAGATGTGAGCAGAGCTAAGAAATGCATGACACAGTGGGGACCAGAGAGTTCAATTTTGCAATGGAGGTGGGAAAATTTCAGGTAAATGCAAAATTTTTATGCAATTATAAATATATCTTGAATTCTGCTTCCATATGATAAAAAAGAGGTTCTGCAGCAGATAAAATAAAAAAAATAAAATAAAAAATCTTGATCTCCTTAGTGATTTCTTGCACTTTTTCGTGCGTCTCTATCGGAGGGGTAAATTAGTTCTCATTAGACAATTCATTACCGCGATGTTACTGAGGCGAGGGAGATGCTGCTGCTCGTGCACAAAACAATAACATCCAATTATCCAAGTTTTGAAAGGTAAAATCAATAGTTTCCCCTGAACATTGCTGGCGATGTGATCCGCGCCGCGCACGCGTCGGGGACACCGAGCTGGCTTATTAAACTGCGCCGTACTTTTTCCTTTTAATTAGGAATGAAGGAGCGGGTAAATTGGCTAAAGAACTGTAAATGTGATGAAATGTGGGAACAAAGCTGCTGTCAGAAGTCAAACACGAGAGAGAGTAGAATTTCAGGGAATTAAAGGGATATTACACATAACAAGGAGCTAAGGAACTAGGGAACAGTGGCAGCTGACGGGGCTAACTTCTCAGGAATAAAAGCCTTAGCTGCAGTGAGCACAGGTGACATTAGAAAGACATTAGAACGTGATCACAGGGAGCCGTTTCTCTTTTTAATCTGCTCACAACATCAGTGTGGACCGTAAAGGGCTGCAGTGATTTAAGGCTCCTACTCATTTACTGTTCATTCTTATTAAAAGGGGTTGTACAAAACATAGGTTGAGTTGAAAACCGGGCACCTCTGCCGATCAGCTGTTGTCCAGAGGAGCCAAAGTATACAGCGGTGGAAAGCGCCGTTTCCATAGAATAGGTATTGGCCATTTCATGTACTGCCGCTCTGCTCACACTCACTTCTATAGTTGCTAAGCTGCAGTAACTGAGAACTGCCTCCACAGCGAGCAGAGCGGTGGGGTTCAGGCTGTGTACATCCTGAGCCTGGTAGCACCTGACCACTTGGGGTTTAAAAATAAGCAAATCTTTTGATAACTAAGTATTCCAGCTTCGTCTTCTCAAAAAAATCAGAATTGTTGAGAATCAATTCGCCATAAACTTTCCAACTGCTTGGAAAAGATGTGTAACACTCTGAAGTTTCCTAGGACTGTATTGAGCACTTTACATGCAAATACCTTAGTATTGTCACAGTGACCTCAACATATATGTCTATAAGTAAACGGATGGCAGCTCTATTACACCCTATCTGCAGTGTTTATTCATTATTTCATGGCCAAGCTGTGATGCCTTCTTACTTTCCAGATTAATTACCTAGCAGCAGCTGCATTCCTGCCTTGGCTTTTATACAGGCTATGATAATTCTTCTTGATTGGCTGTGCTATATCATGTGATGTGAAGTCATGGAGAAGCACTGCGAAACTAATTGGTTCAGTGAATTTCAACAATTTTTTTTTCACCCATAAGTCGATTTGCTTATCTCTGGTAGGGGTGACAATCTCGATAGTTTCGATACGGAAAACCTATACTCCGATCTGGACAGTATCTTTTAAGGCATTATTCAATAAATTGCCCCATGTTCGTCCGCTCTTCTGATTTACTGTATTAGCACCTCATTGCTCTACACTCCCCGACATGAAGCTCACGAGACCTACCGATGCAGAGAGACTGTCCCAACCCAACCTGCGTCGTCTGATGCACGGCTTCATATGTCAGAGTTCCTGATCTTGACACGATACCTGCGGGTGAAGGAAAGCACAGGCCCGGTGTGAACATTATGGAAGAGGGATTTCATGTTTTATTTCAGCGCACCGGCAATAAAAAGCTGTGAACCACGCGCCGACACATTAATCTTTCAGGGAATGGTTCTTCAATGGTACAGATATTGATGTGATCTTACTACAGGCGTCCGGCAGAGACTAGAAGCCATCTACACTGCCTGACGGCTCAGCCTGTGGATGCGGAGCCTCCATCACATAACTAGAGAGGTTATCTGCAGCACAAAGTGCCAACGTTCTGCAAAAACATCACAGCTAATTACAGAAGTGAAGGGAGAGGGAAAAAATAATAAGAATCTACAGCTTAATAACATTCTCACTTAGCTACAGTTCAATTCTATTTCCAGAAATATACTTATGGCCATATAGTAGTTCTGTATAGTAAAAAATGCATTGTAATTAGGTTTTTACATATTTATACAATATGGAAAGGGAGGACCTGAAGCACCACCTAACGGTGCTACAAAGGAAGCGCAAAAGCAGCGCTCACACATTGGCCTTTTTTTCGGGAACATGTAAATAAAAAATAAAAACACAAGAATTATATACAACTACATTGTGGGTAGTGGTAAGCACAGAAACTAATGTAATATATACATACAATATCTATCTATCTATCTATCTATCTATATACACACACCACTACCCACAATGTAGTTTTTTTAACCTATATACAGTGCCTAAAAGTAGTATTCAACCCCCTGCAGATTTAGCAGGTTTAATAAGATGCAAATAAGTTAGAGCCTTCAAACTTCAAACAAGAGCAGGATTTATTAACAGATGCATAAATCTTACAAACCAAAAAGTTTGGTTGCTCAGTTAAGTTTTTATAAATTTTAAACATAAAAGTGTGGGTCAATTATTATTCGACCCCTAGGTTTAATATTTTGTGGAATAACCTTTGTTTGCAATTCCAGCTATTAATCGTCTTTTATAAGACCTGATCAGGCCGGCACAGGTCTCTGGAGTTATCTTGGCCCACTCCTCCATGCAGATCTTCTCCAAGTTATCTAGGTTCTTTGGGTGTCTCATGTGGACTTTAATCTTGAGCTCCTTCCACAAGTTTTCAATTGGGTTAAGGTCAGGAGACTGACTAGGCCACTGCAACACCTTGATTTTTTGCCTCTTGAACCAGGCCTTGGTTTTCTTGGCTGTGTGCTTTGGGTCGTTGTCTTGTTGGAAGATGAAATGACGACCCATCTTAAGATCCTTGATGGAGGAGCGGAGGTTCTTGGCCAAAATCTCCAGGTAGGCCGTGCTATCCATCTTCCCATGGATGCGGACCAGATGGCCAGGCCCCTTGGCTGAGAAACAGCCCCACAGCATGATGCTGCCACCACCATGCTTGACTGTAGGGATGGTATTCTTGGGGTCGTATGCAGTGCCATCCAGTCTCCAAACGTCACGTGTGTGGTTGGCACCAAAGATCTCGATCTTGGTCTCATCAGACCAGAGAACCTTGAACCAGTCAGTCTCAGAGTCCTCCAAGTGATCATGAGCAAACTGTAGACGAGCCTTGACATGACGCTTTGAAAGTAAAAGGTACCTTACGGGCTCGTCTGGAACGGAGACCATTGCGGTGGAGTACGTTACTTATGGTATTGACTGAAACCAATGTCCCCACTGCCATGAGATCTTACCGGAGCACCTTCCTTGTTGTCCTTGGATTAGCCTTGACTCTTCGGACAAGCCTGGCCTCGGCACGGGAGGAAACTTTCAAAGGCTGTCCAGGCCATGGAAGGCTAACAGTAGTTCCATAAGCCTTCCACTTCCGGATGATGCTCCCAACAGTGGAGACAGGTAGGCCCAACTCCTTGGAAAGGGTTTTGTACCCCTTGCCAGCCTTGTGACCCTCCACGATCTTGTCTCTGATGGCCTTGGAATGCTCCTTTGTCTTTCCCATGTTGACCATGTTTGAGTGCTGTTCACAAGTTTGGGGAGGGTCTTAAAATAGTGAGAAAAGGCTGGAAAAAGAGATAATTAATCCAAACATGTGAAGCTCATTGTTCTTTGTGCCTGAACTACTTCTTAATACTTTAGGGGAACCAAACAGAATTCTGGTGGGTTGAGGGGTTGAATAATAAATGACCCTCTGAAAAGACTTTTCCCAATTTAAAAAAATAAAATAAACAAAGAAATAACATTCTTTTTTGCTGCAGTGCATTTCACACTTCCAGGCTGATCTACAGTCCAAATGTCACAATGCCAAGTTAATTCCAAATGTGTAAACCTGCTAAATCTGCAGGGGGTTGAATACTACTTGTAGGCACTAATATATATATATATATATATACATATACACACATATATACTCATACACACACACACGTATATATATATATATATATTTTTTTTTTTTTTTTATTTATCTAAAAAAACTTATATTTCATATTTTAGATCTGTCTCTCTCACACACACACACACACACACAATCTACATACATACACAAGAATTATAAACTAGTAATCTGCAGAACAGCGGCATGAATGGGACTAAGAGGTGGATGAACCGAACAAATAACCACAGTAACCAAACTTCTGATCAGGAGAACCACATCTACCTGTTATTGTACGGTTTAGTCCCAGGTCCCTGCCTGCACGATCACCAGAAAAATACAGCAAGGCCTCCTCTATTGCTGTACCAGACACCCCTGTCGTAGATCCCCTCCAATCTGAATCCAATAGTCCCCAAAAACCCCTTCCAATAGAGTAGCTGGATTCAGACTAAAAGGGTCCCCCAAAAAGTAGAGAGAGATCACCTGCAATCATCTGCACAACCCCTACAGCACCCCCACAGGAGAGATTAAGCATTACATCGTTTTTGTAAAGATGGTAAGGTATTTGGAAATGGATTTGACTAGTTTTACAATGTAATAACCAAATTAAAAAATAAATCTATGCACCAAATACTGCTGGTTAGGAGTTCCTTTGGTTGGGGTCCATTATCCTTGCCAATGTAACAGCAGTAATCCAGTATGGCCCTGCTCATTTCTCCACCATAGCCCCTTTCTACTTCTCAGCCCCAGGCACGTTCTTTCCTGCAGATTTTTTTTTTTATAAAACCCTTTTTATTCAGCTCCAAATTGAGGGAAGTGGTGTGACTCTGCCATTAAACTAGCTCTTTATGAGCGCACAAAAAATATATATCTACAAAATGTAATTGCATTCCTATTTGATTTTTCAATTTTCGGTTTATTGGTAGTATCCTCGGCGCAGGGATGTGCAGAATACTAATATTCATCTTCTCCGCATGTCTATGCCAAACGCTTACATTAGGTATAAAACCAGCGTGAAAGCAAAAAAATAAAAAAAATAGATTATAAAAAAAAATGTAAAAAAAAGTCAGCCCAAAATCTAATTACTAGCGTCAAGAACAAAACTGATTTTGTCAAGGGCTCTTCCCGGCCGTTCGTTTTATTTCTTGATACCGGTGATTGCAGCGAAACAACACACAAGAGACAGGCGGTGGCGGTTTATTAACACGGTAACATCAGTCTACTCGCCCGTGTACAGCAGCCATTTATATGAGGAGCGTTTCTGTGCATTTTAATGGGGTAGTGTTATAATATCACACGAAAATCGGCCTCATCCATTTGGATGCTGAATACACTGAATTATTTTGCTGGGATCGGAGCTGGAGAAGAGAGGTCGCCAGGGAAAATCATCCAGATCCTGCTCCATACATGATAGTGATGGGGCAGCTGCAGGCAGCAGCTGCTATAGAGCACCCATCTTTCTACTTACCATAGAGGATGACTTAATGGGAAATCGAGGGGCGAAAGATGGCTAGGAGAAGGCTAGGAGAAGGCTGACCCTGCACTTACAACTGGGTCGGAGGAACACAACCACACAACTTCCAAACATGTTGCCACAAATGTTTGGAGGCATCTCCTATCCACTGTGAAGGAGATATATTTCTGATAACTGAGGGGTCTGACCATGTGCATTGAGAGATGGTCCACCATGATGTGCACGGCCATCCCATTCATTCCCATGGGCGCACTGAAGACCAAGCGAGAGCAACGATTTACCATCTCTCAATTTAAGACACCAGGATCAGTGTGGGTCCCAGAATTCGGAGCGTTACCACTCATCACATGGATAGAGAATAACTTTCAAACTTGAGAAAATCCCGTGCCTTGGCTTCAGTTGTAACTTTTACGACCATTCTCTGCCAGACAGGAAAACTCTGGTCGGGAAGTGAACAGCATTCCTCCAGAATCAGGAGAGTTGCTCACGTGCCTAAGTGTGGTATCTAGGACACAATGCAGGATGCAGAGAGTATATAACAAACTGTCAGCATTCTGCACCCTAGGCAAGCACACAAATTATACAGAAAGCCTGGACAAACCCCTTTAAATTTCCACCCCTGGGCCGCCCACAAAACGATTAACATTTACATCACAATGTGAGCCCCTTCCGTTTGCCAACATCTTGTATGTGCAGGGTTTTATTTTTTACTGCAGCATCTAAAGAGTTAAGATTGGGAAGTTCTTAATCACAGTGGATTCCCAGGAACTTTTCAGGTATCTTTAAGCCCCCCAAACCTGCCACCATTTGGTTACATAGCCCTCTTCCTGCATTTTAATAAACAAATTCTTGTCCCAAACAAACGTTCACTTCCGCGCTAAAACAACAACGACTGGCACATGCCACTTAGGTAGGACTAGTCCTGTGGAGCCTCGGTTCGCCCTGGTTGTCTGCCTCAGATACTGTATTCACGTCCCACTGGATGTGACCAACGTCCTCCCCAATGATCGCGTTTTATTTGGATCGTTACCACCGCGACTTCCTGGACGAGTGCAGTGAAGATGGGTGATGCCGTTTCCGAGATGAAATCACTCTCAATATCTGAAGCAGACTAGTCCGGGGTGAAACGGCGGCCCAAGGACTAGTCCTTTCTAATGTACATCAGATGCTAACTGGGTTATTTTAGCACAGAAGCGTTTGGGACAAGATGGCTCTTATTAAATAATAGAAATAGGCCTGGTGGTGCTTTGGAAAGGGGTTGTTGACTTGGCACACTCCTAACTTCTTAGAAGAGTTGCTTCACAAAAAGCTGCTCACAGACGGTCTCCCCGCTGGGAAATATGAGAAAACACGGCAGCAAGCGTTCAAATCTCCCTGCAGCACCTCTGCAGGAAAAATGAGGTATTACACAGTAACCATTCAACTGATTGTGCGCTGTGGGAGGGCAGTTTCTCTATAGCAAGAGATGGACTCACCCTATTAATTCCCTATTTTTCAAAATTGGGAAGCTCTCTTTAATATACAGGGTGGGCAATTTCTATGGAGGCACCTGGGTGGGCTATTTATAAAGATGCAATCCAAAATGGCCGACTTCAAAATGTCCACCATGGTCACCACCCATCTTGAAAAGTTTCCCCCCTCCCATATACCAATGTGCCACAAACAGGAAGTTGATATCACCAACCATTCCCACTTTTTTTAGGTTTATCCATAAACATGGCCCACCCAGGTGTATCCATATAAATGGCCCACCCTGTACAATCAGACTCTGTAATCCTCACCGATTCGTAGGATGGGAGTCCATTGATCCCTGTTACCAACAAGGTAACCACATATTGCAGCAGATTGAGAAGAGAGTGCCTTCCATTGCACTGCTGGTGATTTTTTTTATTATTTATTTTTTTTGGATAGGTGAAATGTCTGAATTTGGGACTTCCCCTTTAAAAGATTAAGCTTCGGTCTCCAGGTCTTTGTTGTCCATGCACCCAGTCGCTCTGAGCGAGCATACAGAAAATGTGTATGTGCTGTTTTATTGCCGCCAGAGGCTCAGGAGTCCTGTCTAATTCATCTTTTTACTGCCTGGACTTGCACTGAATATATATGAAGATCATAATGGATGTCTGAGAGGAAAGGCATGGCAAATAGCGGGCGGCTGTGCGGTAAATAATATCCTCCATAAATGGCCGCCATCCCTCTTGTTTATCCCCACTGTACAGTGAAATTAAAAAAAACGGAGAAAGGAGAAGAGATGACTGCTGAGAGAGAAAAGAATAGTCCCATAAAAAGGACCTTACCTTCAGATGAAGAACCTCCGCACATTAAGAAGCCTTCCCTGCAGGCCATAAATATATCGGGGCTCATCTCCACACATTTCTCTCCAGCCGAGCCGACTCAGCGGAGGAATATAAAAGGGAACCCCGCTATCCTGGCAGGTCTACACTATTCCTCCCATGTTCACATACAGTACAGACCAAAAGTTTGGACACACCTTCTCATTTAAAGATTTTTCTGTATTTTCATGACTATGAAAATTGTACATTCACACTGAAGGCATCAAAACTATGAATTAACACATGTGGAATTATATACTTAACAAAAAAGTGTGAAACAGCTGAAATTATGTCTTATATTCTAGGTTCTTCAAAGTAGCCACCTTTTGCTTTGATGACTGATTTGCACACTCTTGGCATTCTCTTGATGAGCTTCAAGAGGTAGTCACCGGAAATGGTCTTCCAACAGTTTTGAAGGAGTTCCCAGAGATGCTTAGCACTTGTTAGCCCTTTTGCCTTCACTCTGCGGTCCAGCTCACCCCAAACCATCTCGATTGGGTTCAGGTCTGGTGACTGTGGAGGCCAGGTCATCTGGCGTAGCACCCCATCACTCTCCTTCTTGGTCATATAGCCCTTACACAGCCTGGAGGTGTGTTTGGGGTCATTCTCCTGTTGAAAAATAAATGATGGTCCAACTAAACGCAAACCGGATAGAATAGCATGCCGCTGCAAAATGCTGTGGTAGCCATGCTGGTTCGGCATGCCTTCAATTTTGAATAAATCCCCAACAGTGTCACCAGCAAAGCACCCCCACACCATCACACCTCCTCCTCCATGCTTCATGGTGGGAACCAGGCATGTAGGGTCCATCCGTTCACCTTTTCTGCGTCGCACAAAGACACGGTGGTTGGAACCAAAGATCTCAAATTTGGACTCATCAGACCAAAGAACAGATTTCCACTGGTCTAATGTCCATTCCTTGTGTTCTTTAGCCCAAACAAGTCTCTTCTGCTTATTGCCTGTCCTTAGCAGTGGTTTCCTAGCAGCTATTTTACCATGAAGGCCTGCTGCACAAAGTCTCCTCTTAACAGTTGTTGTAGAGATGTGTCTGCTGCTAGACCTCTGTGTGGCATTGACCTGGTCTCTAATCTGAGCTGCTGTTAACCTGCGATGTCTGAGACTGGTGACTCGGATAAACTTATCCTCAGAAGCAGAGGTGACTCTTGGTCTTCCTTTCCTGGGACGGTCCTCATGTGAGCCAGTTTCTTTGTAGCGCTTGATGGTTTTTGCCACTGCACTTGGGGACACTTTCAAAGTTTGCCCAATTTTTCGGACTGACTGACCTTCATTTCTTAAAGTAATGAGGGCCACTCACTTTTCTTTACTTAGAATTTGTTTTATGGCAAGAAAAAAGCAGCTAACAGTCTATTCAGTAGGACTATCAGCTGTGTATCCACCAGACTTCTGCACAACACACCTGGTGGTCCCAACCCCATTTATAATGCAAGAAAGCTCTCTTATTACACCTGACAGGGCACACCTGTGAAGTGAAAACCATTCCCGGTGACTACCTCTTGAAGCTCATCAAGAGAATGCCAAGAGCGTGCAAAGCAGTCATCAAAGCTAAAGGTGGCTACTTTGAAGAACCTAGAATATAAAACATAACAAAAAAGTTTGAAACAACTGAAATTAAGTAAATAATTCCACGTGTTAATTGATAGTTTTGATGCCTTCAGTGTGAATGTACAATTTTCATAGTCATGAAAATACAGAAAAATTTTTAAATGAGAAGGTGTGTCCAAACTTTTGGTCTGTACTGTATAACTTTCAATATTCCTCTACTTACCGTATATACTCGAGTATAAGCCGAGATTTTCAACCCAAATTTTTGGGCTGAAAGTGCCCCTCTCGGCTTATACTCGAGTCACGGTCGGCGGCAGGGTCGGCGGGCGAGGGGGAGAGGGCGCTGAGGCATACTTACCTGCTTCCGGGGCTCCTGGCGCTCCCCCTGCCCGTCCCACGGTCTCCGGGTGCCGCAGCTCTTCCCCTGTTCAGCGGTCACGTGGGACCGCTCATTAGAGAAATGAATTTGGACTCCACTCCCATAGGGGCGGAGCCGCCTATTCATTTCTCTAATCAGCGGTGCCGGTGACCGCTGACAGAGGAAGAGGCTGCGGCACCGAAGACCAGCTGTCCGGGGGAAGGAGCAGAACGCCGGGAGCAGGTAAGTATTACATATTCACCTGTCCTCGTTCCACACGCCGGGCGCCGCGCCATCTTCCCGGCGTCTCTCCGCACTGACTGTGCAGGTCAGAGGGCGCGATGACGCATATAGTGTGCGCGCCGCCCTCTGCCTGATCAGTCAGTGCGGAGAGACGCCGGGACGGGACGCTGAGGAGCTGCAAGCAAGAGAGGCGAGTATGTCTTATTATTTTTATTGCAGCAGCAGCAATGGCACAGCTTTCTATGGCACAGCTTTCTATGGTACATCTATGGGGCAATAATGAACGGTGCAGAGCACTATATGGCACAGCTATGGGGCAATTATGAACGGTGCAGAGCATTGTATATGGGGCACAGCTTTCTATAGCACATCTATGGGGCCATAATGAACGGTGCAGAGCATTGTATATGGGGCACAGCTTTCTATGGCACATCTATGGGGCAATAATGAACGGTGCAGAGCATTGTATATGGGGCACAGCTTTCTATAGCACATCTATGGGGCCATAATGAACGGTGCAGAGCATTGTATATGGGGCACAGCTTTCTATGGCACATCTATGGGGCAATAATGAACGGTGCAGAGCACTATATGGCACAGCTATGGGGCAATTATGAACCGTGCAGAGCACTATATGGCACAGCTATGGGGCAATAATGAATGGTGCAGAGCACTATATGGCACAGCAATGGGGCCATAATGAACGGTATGGAGCATCTATTTTTATTTTTGAAATTCACCGGTAGCTGCTGCATTTTCCACCCTAGGCTTATACTCGAGTCAATAAGTTTACCCAGTTTTTTGTGGCAAAATTAGGGGGGGTCGGCTTATACCCGGGTCGGCTTATACTCGAGTATATACGGTAACTGGTATTGACCGTTAAGAACTTTGGCGCCAAGTTTTACAACCCACATATAGTGCGGAGGCCATAAAATGCTGGTATGTCATCGGGGTGGGAGGCTATCCGCAGAAAGAGAACAAGATGCAGGCTTCAGCTGAGGCATGGAGGCCTCGGGGAAAAGAAGGAGTGTAACCCACTGACCACACATGCACGCTCAGCCGGAGCTAGCATACACGTCTGTGAGAAGTTAGATAGTGCTCAGCTGGTCGGATTTTATGCCGAAAAACTCCGTCTCCTAAATTGGAAACATGGATGCCCTCCTACCCAATTCGAGACCCGAACATCTTCCATC